>NW_025728467.1:3497063-3862896 GCF_021461385.2 Schistocerca piceifrons | reverse complement strand
GAAGTAAATATCCTCGGAGTAGTGAAGCAACTTAAATCACTTAATAAAAGCAAGTCTTCTGGTCCACACTGTATACCAATTAGGTTCCTTTCGGAGTATGATGATGCATTAGATCCATACTTAACAATCATATACAACCGTTCCCTCGACGAAAGATCCGTACCCAAAGACTGGAAAGTTGCTCAGGTCACACCAATATTCAAGAAAGGTAGTAGGAGTAATCCATTAAATTACAGGCCCATATCGCTAAAGTCGATAAGCAGCAGGAGTTTGGAACATATATTGTGTTCGAACATTATGAATTACCTCGAAGAAAACGGTCTATTGACACACAGTCGACATGGGTTTAGAAAACATTGTTCCTATGAAACACAACTAGCTTTTTATTCACGTGAAGTGTTGAGTGCTATTGACAAGGGATTTCAGATCGATTCCGTATTTCTGGATTTCCGCAAGGCTTTTGACACTGTACCAGACAAGTGGCTCGTAGTGAAATTGCGTGCCTGTGGAATATCGTCTCATTTACGTGACTGGATTTGTGATTTTCTGTCAGAGAGGTCACAGTTCGTAGTAATTTACGAAAAGTCATCGGGTAACACAGAAGTGATATATGGCGTTCCCCAAGGTAGTTGGGTTGTTTTGGGGAAGGAGACTAGACAGCGAGGTCATCGGTCTCATCGGATCAGGGAAGGACGGAGAAGGAAGTCAACCGTGCTCTTTTAAAGGAACCATCCCGTCATTTGCATGGAGTGATTTAGGGAAATCACGGAAAACCTAAATCAGGATGGCCGGACGCGAGATTGAACCGTCGTCCTCCCGAATGCCACAAGGTAGTGTTACAGGCCATTTGCTGTTCCTTATGTATATAAATGATTTGGGAGACAATCTGAGCAGCCGTCATTGGTTGTTTGCAGCTGACGCTGTCGTTTATCGACTAATAAAGTCATCAGAAGATCGAAACAAACTGCAAAACGATTTAGAAAAGATATTTGAATGGTGCGAAAAGTGGCAATTGACCCTAAATAACGAAAAGTGTCAGGTAATCCACATGAGTGCTAATAGGAACTCGTTAAACTTCGGTTACACGATGAATCAGTCTAATCTAAAAGAAGTAAATTGAACTAAATACCAAGGTATTACAATTACGAACAACTTAGACTGGAAGCAAATGTTATGGGGAAGACTTACAAAAGACTACATTTTATTGGCTGGACACTTAGAAAATGAAACAAACCTACTAAGGAGACTGCCGACACTACGCTTGTCCGTCCTCTTTCAGAATACTGCTGCGCGGTGTGGTATCCTTACCAGATAGGACTGACGGGGTACATCGAACAAGTTCAAAGAAAGGCAGCACGTTTTGTATTATCACAAAATATGGGAGAGAGTCTCACAGAAATGATACAGGATTTGGGTTGGACATCATTTTTTAAAAAAAGGGTGTTTTTCGTTGCACCGGAACCTTCTCACGAAATTCCAATCACCAACTTTCTCCTCCGAATGCGAAAATATTTTGTTGGTACCGACCTATATAGGGAGGAACAATCACCACGATAAAATAAGGGAAATCAGAGCTGATAGGGAAATATATAGGTGTTCATTCTTTCCTATACGAGATTGGAATAATAGAGAACTGTGAAGGTGGTTCGATGAACCCTCTGCCAGGCACTTAAATGTGATTAGCAGAGTATCCATGTAGATGTAGATGTAGATGTAGATGTAGTAGGTCCGCGAGATCGTTCCCAGGCCCCGTCCTTGCAGAAGGCGGCTCGGAGTCCTTCGGACGACGCCAGCCAGGGAGCGGAGGCCGGCTGCCCCCCTCCTCCCCGCCAGAGTGAAGCGCAAGTAAGTGTTGGACCCGCCTCGCCACGGGTGTGTCGCGTCTGTACGGCGGAGCGTGGCGGTTGATACAGCGGGTTGGTAAGCCGCCAGTATGCACTGCTAGAGGGGGGCCGTGGTTGGCCTTCTATTTAAACAGTCGTTATTCTCTCTAGTTCTAGAGGCGGATAGAACGACGACACATGTGATTGCCTTGAGCCTCTGGGCTCCCTTACATATACTCATTTTCCTATACCTGTGACATAGTCCCTCTGTAAGGGTGAGTGGTATGTCCCTTAAGAACTAGAAAATCTTGTTTTTCTTGCTCACTTTAGACCCGACGTACAGGTAGTTAGGAGCCGTTGTATTCGTCCTCGTCTCCACAAATGTTTATAGTGTTTGTGAGTGGTTTCATAAACCTGCCACGTGAAACCTTTGCGCAGTAACAACATCGCCAGTGCCTGCTACATCGGTCTGCTAACTTCTACCTTCTGGAGATAGCTGTCCTAAATTTTCAAGAATTCCATGAATCCATGACTACATTATTCGTGGCGCAGCATTCCTCATCACTTCCGAGAAGAACTGTCCAAATCTTCAATAACTTGCTCCCACTGAACTACCTCAATCCCCCCGACGCACAGTGTAACGTCCCCATACTCAGCTGCTTCCATACTTAACCAAATGCCACATAGCCCTATTATGCCCTTACATACTAAATGAGTGCTTAAAAGTTATTACCTCCAAGGTCAACGCTGGTCAACAAATCCACTGGTAATTGGTGTATTGGCACGTCTAAGCGTGTGCCTGCTGGCATATTACCCAGAAATGCAGAAACACGACACTAATGGCAGCCGAAACCCTTACTACTAACACACCGTGCTGCTGCTGTTTCGGGAAATGGTGTATAACGCTTCCAGATTTGTTCCCTCGAAAGTCTCTCTTACTGGGACTTTATTAATTTTCCCCACGAGTGCATACGATATGCATTGAGCCTGTTATTAAAACAGGTTAAATTTTGAATTCGGAGCCATTTCCGTTCAGTTGCAATAGAATCTGAATCGCCTTCCCAGCTTTCAGCTCACGATAAATTTCGAAATTTCTCTGCCTCTCGTGCTCCAGTTCATCTCTTAACGCTGCTTCTCGTAACGCTGCTTTCGTGTTAGTGATAACACGTGTTTCCACGATTTTCTGTACTGTAGTTGTACCCTAATTCAAGTGTTTAAGAAACACACACATTCACTTTTAACCATTGCAGACACAAGCATCTAACCACACATTAATCCTTCCAGTGAATCATCGACCATTTTCACTTAACACAGTTACTATCCAGATGACAAATTCGCCTACACTTAGAACAATTAGATGCTGCAGCTGTGGTATATGGCAGTTCGTGCCCCGACAAATTACAAAATTGACGCCTCAATGGCACTAAATTATCATGCCCATCACTATCCATTAACAAATACATGTAAACAGGGTTCTGTGGTTTCACAAAAGGAGCCCCAAATATGGCGTAGCCGAGCTCACACAATAACCTCTGACACCAAAAGAAAACATCAAAAATAACATAAATATAACTTGGTAGGAATGCAAGTTTAATCAGTTGTTTGCTTTTGGTGTGACAGGGCTGCTTTCATCATTAATTTTTGGTTGGGTCCAGAGTTAAATAGAAGATGGCTTCATCATGTTCCATTAATTTTCTTTGTTAAACAGAAGTTCCGTTTTACCAAGGAATAGGACAATGAATTGATATTTTCGGTGCCTTTTTTGTGAATGACGTTTTTTGCTGAATAACCTTAGCTTTCTTTTGATACACTCTGTTTTGAACACGTTTCTGCCATATACCATTTGTTAGCTATAATAATTTGGCCTTTATACTTCCTATTTTTTGTCAAACAGTAAAAATATTTCCTACGTTGACGAGAAATAGCTGATCTAATTAAACTTACAGCTCAAAAAACCCAGTCTGAGAAAAACCATCATAAGAAAACATAATGTGATCACAAATTTGCCATTCCCTAGGTCAATCCTGTAAATTTACACGACCATATCTTTATAAGTTGGCGTATGGCAGTTAGAAGCAAATATACATTAGAATATATACAAGGAATTTTCAAAACGATATTTTATCATATCTGAATCTGAATCTTCTTGGCAGATAAAAACTGTGTGCTGGACTGAGACTCGAACTTGGTACGTTTGCCTTTCGTGGCCAAGTTTTCTACCATCTCAGCTAGTTCTACAAGGCTCGCAGAAGAGTTTCTGTGAAGTTTGGAAGGTAGGAGGCGAGGTACTGTCTGAATTGAAGCTGTGAGGGCTGGTCGTAAAGTCGTGCGTGGGTAGCTCAGATGGTAGAGCACTTGCCCGCGAAAGGCAAAGCTCCCGAGTTCGAGTCTCGGTCCGGCACACAGGTTTAATCTGCCATGAAGTTTCATATCAGCGCACACTCCGCTGCAGAGTGAAAATCTCATTCTGGAAACATCTGAATATCACTGTCATGTAATTATCTTCATTGGCTCAAAGTTAAAACAACAAGTTCAATAACAGTATACAGTGCTTGTCAGTTACACCTACCAACGAAAAAGGATTTGTGTTAAATGTTTTACAAGAAATAGAAAGTTTCATATATATGACGAAACATCCACACAGTATTTTCAACGAACAGATCTAGCCAAAAAAAATTCATTGTAAATTTCATCAGTGTTACTCTAAACGTTTCATGTTGAAACACATTCCCTTCTTTAGATAAATTACTAACATAAACAACCTTATTTAGGAGTGAAATTATATAGTCTGTGACATAGCAAAGTTAATCATTATCTTTTTATGTATAGCACACTGTCATTGAAAACTACACAATCTCCAACTCTATGTGCTGATTAATACTGGCACATAACCAGTTTAGATTATATACGTTACTGGCTAATTCTCTGACATGTGCTAAGAAGTCTGTATATGTAAGATGTGTGAAAATACAGTTTTCACGTTAAGTAATAAGAAACACTACCACTCGACGTAAATCTGGAAAGATATTTTGTCATCTTTAATGCCAGTAGCGCTAATGATGTACAGTTGTACTTGTTCTTTTCGCAGCAATGTGTAAATGACGAAATTCTTGATTGTTCAGTTTATAACCCCAATGCCAACAGCCTGATGCCACGTATCTTTCGTAATGCAGCACGAAAGCTCGTTTTCCCGGTTCAGTTTTAATAACCACCATCTCCCAATGTAGTCTCAGACACCTACCTATATTTTAAACTCTAATGCAACACACTCGTCACATCACAAGTGGAAGCACAAAATTATTCTCTTCCTGCAGAACTTAAATATTACATACCTCCTAGTTCTTAGATACTAAAAATTAGTTCCTTCCCTCATCTGCAAGGAAAAACTTTTTTCTTCTAACTTTATTGCCAGTGCTGTCCTGATCATGATTCCTTACTTATAGCCACGAGCAGTCCCCGCTATCAGCAGCTTGATTCATAACATAAATGACTTGAATTACTAGATGGAAAACCGCAGGTGCACAAATTTTGAATGCAATACAAAATTATTCTCGCTTCTGAGTAATACACATGCCCCAAAGACGTTCAAGCAGTATAAAAAAATCAAAGGATCCTGAGTGAGAATTGATGGAAAACCTTACAGGTTGGTAGATTTATCGCTTTCGAGCTCAAACAATTTCTACATCTAAGGAACTTTGTGGCTAGGAAAAGATTTTAACAGTGTTAGATGGGAATCGCTTAAGAGTCCATGAATTCTGCTGCAAGCACAGAATATAGTAACCGGGAAACTGACAAAGCAAGTGCCTTACATAGAGCTCCATCGACATTAGCTAATTTTTTGACCTGAAAGTAATCTTTTATTATCAAGTGAAGAACGATTCACATAAAGCCCGTCCATATCTTAATACATTCTGAAGATAAAATACGGTTTCTGTCGGCATGATCCCCTGCTTTGTACTATAAAAGTCAGTTGAATTCGTACTGGTATTCCCACCTCGATGTTTCTCTCATTAAGCGTTTGGATCTTACGACGTCTAACACTGTCAGTAGAGAGCAATATATCTATGATGATCTGTTTACTTGACGGTCAGTTAGTCCAATCCAAATCCTGATATTCACAAACAAAAAAATTCAGTTTTGATTGTGAGTCACGTAATAAAATTTTCGCTAAAAAAGTTCGACATAAAACCACCATTTCTGACACTGACTAAATCTAGCAGCACATAAACATACATCACAGTACCAACTATATTGGCATAATAACATCAGGAAACTGGTACAGGGAAAATGTCATGTCAATACTACACATGTGGACTAGAAAAAAGTTTGAAAAACAGAATATAAAATGTGTAAAGTAATGGTGGTCCTTACTACCAAGCTCTTTTTAAGCCCTACCACTTTTGTTAGAGGTTAAAAAGTTCCGCAATAGCTAAAACTCATGACATTATTTTAAGTCCAGTTGATTCTAAGTTTGTCCAGTATACGAAAATTATTACAAGTCCAAAAACTCGCTGATTCATGGAAATGTATGTTTCTGTGTTGCATCTGCCCGACTCGAAAGTATTCTTAAAACTTCAAAATACTTACATACTCAGAAAAACTTTGAAAATGTCAAACTTAGAAGAATTATTGCAAGTTCTAAATGCACATGATTTGTTCCTTACAAATTTGCTACGTTTTCTGCCATCAATGCTCTGGTAATTTCACAAGTCCATAAACTTTTACTTGGAAGATTACAAACAATTCAGATCTCGACTTTCTCACCGCTCACATACACATACGTCTGTACTGCTCCAGATCTCCTGAACGACTGTTGTAGACCGAGATAGCCAAAGACTGTTGAAGCCTTTAGACCGTTATTCCAAAAGATCTCATACAATGTTTTCCTTACAGTATACCAAACATATAATATAGTTCATATATATATAGGGTGGTCCATTGATCGTGACCGGGCTCACGAAATAAGCGCCAAACGAAAAAAATACAAAGAACGAAACTTGTCTAGCTTGAAGGGGGAAACCAGATGGCGCTATGGTTGGCTCGCTAGATGGCGCTGTCATAGTTAAAACGGATATCCACTGCGTTTTTTTAAAATAGGAACCCACATTTTTTATTACATATTCGTGTAGTACGTAAAGAAATATGAATGTTTTAGTTGGACCTCATTTTTCGCTTTGTTATAGATGGCGCTGTAATAGTCACAAACACATGCTCACAATTTTAGACGAACAGTTCGTAACAGGTAGGTTTTCTAAATTAAAATACACAACATAGGTACGTTTCAAAATTTTATTTCGGTTGTTCCAATGTGATACATGTACCTTTGTGAACTTATCATTTCTGAGAACGCATGCAGTTACAGTGTGATTACCTGTAAATACCACATTAATGCAATAAACGCTCAAAATGATGTCCGTCAACCTCAATACATTTGGCAATACGTGTAACGACATTCCTCTCAACAGCGAGTAGTTCGCCTTCCGTAATGTTCGCACATGCACTGACAATGCGCTGACGCATGTTGTCAGGCGTTGTCGGTGAATCACGATAGCAAATATACTTCAACTTTCCCCACAGAAAGAAATCCGGGGACGTCAGATCCGGTGAACGTGCGGGCCACGGTATGGTGCTTCGACGACCAATCCACCTGTCATGATATATGCTATTCAATACCGCTTCAACCGCACGCGAGTTATGTGCCGGACATCCATCATGTTGGAAGTACATCGCCATTCTGTCGTGCAATGAAACATCTTGTAGTAACATCGGTAGAACATTACGTAGGAAATCGATAAAATGGGGGCCAATTATCTTTCCTCCCATAATGACGCACCCTACATTAACCCGCCCAGGTCGCTGATGTTCCACTTGTCGCAGCCCTCATGGATTTTCCGTTGCCCAATAGTGCATATTATGCCGGTTTGCGTTACCTCTGTTGGTGAATGACACTTCGTCGCTAAATAGAACGCGTGCAAAAAATCTGTCATCGTCCCGTAACTTCTCTTGTGCCCAGTGGCAGAACTGTACACGACGTTCAAAGTCGTCGCCATGCAATTCCTGGTGCATAGAAATATGGTACGGGTGCAATCGATGTTCATGTAGCATTCTCAACACCGACGTTTTTGAGATTCCCGATTCTCGCGTAGTTTGTCTGTTACCGATGTGCGGATTAGCTGCAACAGCAGCTAAAACACCTACTTGGGCATCACCATTTGTTGCTGGTCGTGGTTGATTTTGTGTTAGCAGAAGAGCCAACACCGTGTTACGAGTGGAGGCCGAAGTGCACGCGTTTTAGCTCACGCAGGCTGGCGTGAGGAGGGAAGAACTATACTGACGTGAGGTCTGGAACATGACAATGAATGAGAATTCAGTAAGCGGACGTAATTAGTTTGATACTTAACTTTAATCCATTAATGATGAACGTCGCTCTTGACGGTACTTGATTGACAATATTATCTGTTTAGAATACATTCTTGAAGTCATTAGTAGTAACTGAGTATGGCGTCTTGCTAGGTCGTCGCAAATGACGTAGCTGAAGGCTATGCTAAACTGTCGTCTCTGCAAATGAGAGCGTATGTAGGCAGTGAACCATCGCTAGCAAAGTCGGCTGTACAACTGGGGCGAGTGCTAGGGAGTCTCTCTAGACTAGACCTGCCGTGTGGCGGCACTAGGTCTTCAATCACTGATAGTGGCGACACGCGGGTCCGACGTATACTAACGCACCGCGGCCGATTTAAAGTTGACGTTTCACGTGTGGCTGAACACTTCCTGTTTCCTTAAATAACGTAACTATCCGGCGAACGGTCCGGACACTTGGATGATGTCGTCCAGGATACCGAGCAGGATACATAGCACACGCCCGTTGGGCATTTTGATCACAATAGCCATACATCAACACGATATCGACCTTTTCCGCAATTGGCAAACGGTCCATTTTAACACGGGTAATGTATCGCGAAGCAAATACCGTCCACTCTGGCGGAATGTTACGTGATACCACGTACTTACATGTTTGTGACTATTACAGCGCCATCTATGACAAAGAGAAAAAAGTAGTCCAACTAAAGCATTCATAATTCTTTACGTACTACACGAATATGTAATAAAAAATTGGGGTTCGTATTTTAAAAAAACGCAGTTGATATCCGTTTGACCTATGGCAGCGCCATCTAGCGGGCCAACTATAGCGTCATCTGGTTTCCCCTTTCAAGCTAGACGAGTTTCGTTGTTTGCAGTTTTTTCGTTTGATGCATATTTCATGAGATATTTGGCCCAGTCACTATCAATGGACCACCCTGTATATATGACGTACCATACAGGGATTAACTTTTGTCACCTTTAAGGTAATGTACTAAGTTTTTTCTTGAGTCTTCTAGATTTCTCATAAACTACAGTATTGTCATTGTAATCGTTAGTTTTAGATGTTTTACTGTGTGAAAATTATAAATATATAGGATTTAATATATTTGCACATAAATACAGTAGCCTAATTTATTACGATCCGACTACTTTCCTCACTTTATTACTTGTTTTGTGTACAACTGACTGTTTTATATTCTGTCATATAGTTTAAATTATCTTGTATGTGCAAGAATTCTGTTTATACTTTCTGATTGAGCTCTCCAGGCTCTATCCATTGGGACATAGTTCATTCATCTCGCCTAAGGCATTGATATGATATGAGAGTATTAATTTTTAAATTTCATATTATTTGCAAAACCTCGATAATTCATAAATCAGAAACTACTTGCCTGCTTGAAGGCATGTTTACAAGCAGACATCGGACTTTCCCCTATGTTTAGTTATGTTACAGCTTTCTTGGATTGGGTTTTACGAGATATTGGTCTATTTGGTAAGTATAATAGTCTCTCGTATCCAGCGCGGTGGCTAATGTCACGTTCCTCTCCAGTGACCAAGTGTACCTGGGTTTTGCCAGTCTACCACTTTACCTGCTCCCTGAAACAGCAAGGGCCTCCCACTGTCGAGCATACCTCGCATGACATTGGATATGAACCTGTTGATCCTATCAGTTCCATAGTCTCATGACTGTCGAGGGACTCCGATTGACGCAAACAGCAGTATTGTGGAGCAATAAGATGCAGTCATGATAAACCAAGATTCTGATGCTGTCGACATCCGGCAGGTAATGTTATATCTTAAACGAGGCACATCTCAGCCATCTTAGAAACAACTAACGTGGAAATACGGTTTTTGAACAAGAGACACCATGCTTGTTCTTCAGTTACATTCAATCTGTAGATGGCATTATTCCTATCCACGTTGTGCGTTTGCGCTGATATGCAAACCATCTGCATCTAAAATCATGTAGTGCACTTCAGTTAATTTGCCGTTTATTGCATGATGCCTTCGAGGTTAAAGTCCTATAGCTTTAATGACCATTGGTGTAGATTTGTTTCTTCCGTACTAAATTACAAACTAAATGGATGGGGATTACTGAAGCCACTGTTTCGTAGTATAGTAATTGTAGCAATTATTTTGATTTGAATTATTTAGTTGAGTTATTAAGTCAGTTTTTTGAAATTTACAAGTTTATTAACATAATAAAATAACGTACTTATTTTCAAGGAAAGTAAAGTCTTCAGAATAACAAGTAGGTTTTTCAGTGTTTTGTTTTTAACGGTAGAAGTATATGTTTCAGACTACAGCGATATCTGCTGTTCTGTTAGCTCTCCCTCAGTCAGAATCTCGGTTACATTTATGTTTGGTGTTGAAAAGTATCATTTGTGAAAGTTTCGTTTCGTAGAAGTTACGAATAAAACAGAATCAAAAGTAACCCCTGATTCAGCTTCGTTATTTAAGGATTTTAGTATGTGCAAGTATTGAAGTGTTACGATCTTACATTTGAGGCTGACTGGTTTAAAAATACTAGACTGCACTTATTATAATTTTGAACTCAAGCTCAATTCAACAGCAGTTAAACGATTTTCATGAGAAAGTTAACTTCCGATCGCAGCACACAGCGATCGGTCGTTTATTTTAGGAATTTGACCGACTACATTGTAACAACCTCTGTGACTTTCTGCTTGTAATCTGACGTGAAAACTTGATTACGACGAATATAAAGTGTCAAGACATTTGTTTTCAATTCTGAGTGCTTGCAATTAATTATAATTAAAAACAAGTAGTACTTGTTCATCGAATTAGACAGAGCTTGCTTAATAACGTGTTCTGAATAAACCATTTACGACGGTATCAAGCTACGTTACATCTGCTGTTACTGTTTCAAGAGATTTTAATGAAGTTCTTGACTCGTCCTGCCAGCTTTAAATAAAGATAAACTGAACAGGCCCTGTGTATCAAAGGCATCGTCACCCGACATCTTAATAAACTATATTTTAGCATTCATGCAAAAATACGAAAGGAGGAGGACCTACATTACTCGTCATACAGTATTATTATCTACGAAAGCACTAACCTGCTTCCCAAGAGCACGTAGTCCATTTGCCTCACCAGTTACGGCTGAGAGTTTTCACTGAGCCTTCCTCGGCATTTGTGGTTGCGCTGAGAGTTTTCACTGAGACTTCCTCGGCATTTATGGTCGCTGGTATAACATCTGGGTGGTGACTGATAAGTGTGTTGCGACTGAGAGGAACGACGCAGAAAGAAGGTTTGAGTTGTCTCTCAATAGTACATTCGTAATGCAAGAGAAACACATTGATTAAAACAGGAAAAATGAAGTGGTCTGAAACTGACATAGTGTAGGAAGGAAGTAATATTTTAAGGAAGTAATATTTCTTAAGGTGGCTGTCATTTTAATAGCCACCGCAGGAACCGTCAAGTCAATACAGAAGAATAAAAGCCACACGTATTATTTTCTGCTCCATAAATTTTTGTTTGCCCATTACAACATTTCGTATTTTCTCAAAGACTTTGGTGTCAATGTTACATTTTATCGTGCTTCGTACAATCGGAATTACCCGATGATTATGTTACACTACGTAGGCTCATATTCATCTTACGAGAGAAACACACAGGGGCAGAGAAGTAACAGGGAGGGAGTTAGCACCTTGAATGGAGGCAGTGAGAACCTGTTTCTGGGCCACACAGCAGGAGCGACGAATGTTGCGGCAGTTTTTTTATTATTATTTACCTGTTGACTATTTTTAATCAGTTATTTTAGCTCTAAGATACCACATACGTAGCATATGAAAATTTTCATACAACCCATAATATATTAAGATACATAATGAAACAAGATCCCACTCTTTATCGCAAAACAGCAAAAGGTCACCTGGGCAAAGCTACAATATGTCTAGGCATGGGCCTCCAAGGGCAACAAGAAATTTTTTACGTTTATATAGTATAATTATTGACATATTTAAAACGCTGCCAAATTATAGTCATTAAGAAGTATACTACTGTTCATAAGTCAGATGTTTAGCACAATATGTCAATATTAATTGGTTTATAAAGTGATGTTGAAGATGTTTTTCAATGTGAAATTGATTCATTAACTAATCAGGATATTTTTGGGGAGGGGGAGGGACAGTAGCAAGTTAATTATGTAAAAATTAAATATGTAGGATCTGAGAGAAACAAAGAGGATAAGATAAATTACTTGTTATGAAACAAATTAGCATACTAACTATGGATTGTTCCTGTGACAATCAACCAGGTGTAGGACCCAGATAGCACGCAACGTGCTAGTATACTAAAGTAGTCTTCCCTTTTGTTACACAACAGATTCCCAAATGTAGAGTTTTGCAGTACTTAACGTCACTGCTGTATTGAGTAATTTAATATCTCGTTGAAGCAGACATATTTTAAAGTGAAATTTTCTATTGTTTCTGTGCAGGTTCACAACAATTACTACTTTGTTCTGTATTTACCAAAGCTCTTTGCCTTACAGAATGACATTACCGATTTCAAAGATCTGTCTGAGAATAACAATACTTACTTGTAATTTTTCTCTCTTGACCTTCGAAACCTGCCGTGCTCGTGCGTAAACGTTACTGGCAATGTCGATATCTTCTTGGGGTTCCATCCGTGAAGCTTCGTCGAAATACCGCGACATTTTGATGAATGTCACTCCCATCACCTTGTCGCGAAATGTCGAGATTGCGTGGGTGTCCAATATACGTGATGTAACGGATATAAATGCTGTGGTACCTTGATAAGTACGCCCTTGAAGGTATTGGTTGTTTTCTCTCCATCGTACAGTATTCTCAAAAAGACCGCTCAAACTTTACGAACTGATGTTTCCTTCACTGTCTTAACAACACCACTAAGTTGACTGCACACTTCAGTGCAGACTAACCATCTTACGTCCACGTGTCCACACTTCAAAATCTGACCTGCTGCCCAGGGGAAATAAGCATTAATGGTATCCTCTTGCCACACATACTTGGAGAGGCTAACCAAACTAAAAGCGTAAAATGCTATAATTATGAGTCTGCTGATGACGCGAATACTGACGTAATGTCGTTCATACCACCGCCCTCAACGAAACGAACAACAGGATTACCTGCACTTATAGCCGTTACACCCTGTATACACCAGAGTGGTGGCTGTCTCTCCCCATGTGTGCCGTGTGGTGGGGGGCGCGGACCACCACTGGACCTTCGGTGCTTCCAGTCTTGATCCCGACCTCGCGAATCGTCAACTGCCGGTTGTGGACTCGGCTAAGGCTACCAACACAGGGTCCCTTGCCAAACTTAGCTGATGGTCCTTGCCTATCGACGAGACCGTCATGGAGCTTAATCTCGCTAAATTCGTTAATAATGCTCTCCCGAAATTCACTAGCTCGGACAACATGTTTGCTTTCTCAAATTGTAACGTAAGCTCTCGTTGAGGCTGAGTTTAGCAAGTGCTTATTTGTCTTTATACTCCAGACGTACGCATCTAATGTGTTCCAGCCACCGTTACGAGATGCTGAGTGCTGTGCTGCGTTCCCCCGAACTGTTGGCAGCGACATTTTTGAGGAATGTCATATAAATCCGGCATTCGCAAGTGAATTATGTCCTCTACCGACCTAAACATACTTTTCGTTTTTTATATTGATCGAAAAACGGCCATTTTTTTCCCCAGAGTTTCTCCCAGTTTTTGATTACAGAGTCCCAACACAGGGAATAAAGGCACGTTTCTGTTCCTCTTTCCCTTCCTCTTATTTTTGGATTGCTGTATCACTCAGTGCACGTCAGTCTGCCATTCGCTGTACTATTTTCTTGGCAGCATACAGTCTAAGCTTTTGCAGAGCATCTCTGCGCCAGTGATGTCGGCTCGTTGCATAAAGGTACAGATCTGAGTGGGTCTATTTTCCGTAAGCTGCATGTTCTAGGAGACCATCTGTATTACCTATTATCAGCATGTCCAAAACGGAAAGACATCTCTTATGTTCTAGCTCCATTGTCAACTCTATGTTTCCGTGGACGCTGTTCAGGCGATCCAGTAACTCAGCCAAGGCCTCTCTGCCACGTTCCCACAGGACGAATGGACATCCACGTAGATTATTGGCTCTTTATTTGGAACAGTTTGTGATGAAAGTTATATCTACCGTCGATCTAAAGTGTATGAAACCACCAAGGGGAAATGGTTCATTTATTAGCCCGTTCACTACCATGAGCTTACACCAAGTACGAAAATTATAGTGCTGGATATTAAAAATAGAGTAACACAAAGGACAGGAAAATATTCAGTTCTGTTTATAGTGCGACACTGCGTATACAGTACGGCAGAGGAAAACCTGATTAAATTTTTTCATTGTCTGAGGACAGACAGAGTGCAGCATAGCTTCAGTACGGCGATTGTACTCAGCTACACTACTGCCGATTATGGTAATATTGAGTGCTGTTTGGCCACGCAGCAGAACTGGAGCCATGTGCATACCAGTTAGTAAGTCTGAAAGTTATTTGCTGTGAATAGATCGTTCTCACCTAAAAAGATTACAGCATAATCAGCAGCAACAGCACAGCATGAAGAAATCGCGCCAGCGGAAATATGCTAAAGTAAAACTAAACTACTGGGACAAATATTGGGATGATTTCCTAATACTAAAAAATGTTGTTACTTCAAATGAAAATTATAATTCGTTCATTATGATGACAATGCTCTGTTTTAAACTTGTATTTCACAAGAACAAAAAAACTGTCAGGAAACCATAAGCTTTTCATTCTTCGCAAAACTCATATGATTCAATCCTTTTACTCTTACGCAAATTGAAACGAATTAAACGGAAGTCACCTAAACTTATTCCATGTCCGACACACGGCTACTCTCCGCTCTATGACTGAGCCAAAGATTCATAAATTCAGAGATGCCGCTGTTACTGTCGCGAGTCAGCTATTACACACATGTGCTTCACTCCCGTAACATGAAATTTCCACTCATTCTGAAACCATCCGCAAATAAATGTCCAGCCCACCTATAAAAGTCCATCTTTTAAGTGATGGAAATGTGAAATAAACATTAATTTATTTATTCCATTAGTTACAGAATTTGTGTTTTTGCCATCAGCAGCGAGTGTCAGACGTCGGCCTCGGAATCTTAGTAACGTGGTGAACTCAGTAAGCAGCCTGCACAGACTCGACAGTTTACACCAGTGGCTGGCTGAAGTGAGGTGTCACGGCGTCAGTACTTGGGCAGGCGGAGAACTGCCAAGTCAGGCCCCTGGGCCGCGATCACGCTCCTCTGGAGGCGAGGAGAAGAAGGCACGATGCTGCGAGTGTGCTGAGGTATCCCAGTGTGGACAGGAGCGACAATGGCCTGCAGAACTAGAGTGTGTCGCCACAAGACGGTACAAGACAGCGTGCAATAGGGGTGCAACATCTCTACGGAGTGAGCCAGTGAGTGCTCCCCAGGCTGCAGGCAACAGTTCGACACTCTGCAGCATCAAGCCTAGGTCCTGCTAGTAGCAGCTGGTTGGAGGCCACGTCTAGCAGCGGCAGCTAGATGAACCATACCATGACGGTGAGTGGCATGGAGCATTTCTCCAACTCTGCTGGCAGTGGCTGATACTGCCTGGCCAAAATTATCTGGGATTTTATCCAAGAAAGGTTCGCTGAGCCAGCATATCTTGTCAGACAGGACAGATAATAGCCAAGTTTTGGGCTAGGACATGTGCTAACTCTCGTAAGCGTTATTACAGCCTGGCTCCTTTACTTCTGCTGTGTCATCAGTGTTTGGCCGTGGTGGAAGCAATGAGCAGTAACTTTATATATAACAACCCCTGGATTGTGATTTTTGCTTCGTTAGCCCAGGCCATCCAAAGCTTCCAGCCACAGAAAGTCTAAGCGCCCTCCTCTCTCCTGCTATTCTGAACCTTCCTGCGTCAAGGAATGATGGCGACAGACATTATCTCTCCCATAAAAAGAACAAAGAAACCGTGGCACAAAAAAGTGTGATATTTAGAACATTGAGCTTCCACCTCTGGCGGTAACAATGGCTCTAAACACGCGGGGTATGGAGTCGAAAAAGAGTTTGATACAGGAATGGTTACGACATATCATTGTGCTTCTACGCTGTCCTGGACTTCAATACCATAGTGGTTGGTTACTGCTGACGGAATTCCAGTGTCTAGGGAACTTATTACTAGATAATTTCACTGGATGACACATTTGCAGATTATGGTAAGCTGGGTAAGGGTCGAATATGAACAGTGTCAAGGCAGATCATAACAGGACTGGTAGCCTGTGGCTTCGCAGTGTCGTGTTTCTGCATGATGTAATGGGGCCACCGGCCCGAGCAAAAGCATAATAATTATTCTTCATCTCATCGACGATGCTAACCAGAAATTATCGTGTAGGGTATCCAGCAACATCCCATAACAATACGCCGTGTGCTGCGTCCAGTGACAGTGTCGTCTTCATTACAGAGCCTTCCACACTCGGATACGTCTCTCGTGACAGTTTATGCGGAATAGAGAGTCGTCTGGAGAGATGCCGTGGTGCCACTCTTGTCTCCATACGTCTGCTGGTGAGCCTCCCTCTGCTCCTCCAAGAATGGTCGCCGTGCCGATATTCAGTGGTAATCCACACCTCGTCGCACTGTGCTTGCTGCGAGAAAGCAATCATTTCCTGACTCAAGGTAACTAATGTTACTATACGATGTTGTAGGGACGAGACGGTTCTCTCGGAATCTAGTTGCCTGTGACCATTGAGATCCGTGGTGTTGAGTATAGCCCTTCCGAAGCTATCAGTTTCATATTTACCCGGCAGTCGTTCGATGCCAATCGACGCGTGCAGCAACATTGCGGAATGATAGACTGCAGACCCGATAGGTTACGATACTGCTGCAGTCGAACTCCAAAATTTGTTGGTCCTTCTAAAATAACTTACGACAACCAACATTCAAAGGCAATTTATGAATGAGAAATGCGCTATGTAACCTTTTCTTGCATACAGGATGTAGATGCCCTTAGTTTTCCCTATTCTGGGTGGTTCTGCTGAAAGGATAACTAGTTGCATAGCCAAGTCTGTGGTACAAGTACACTTCATGCCAAATGGTCGTTTATTGCATGCCATCTTCATGTTCGTGTTGTTTCAATTTTAATGTGCAGCAGTGTACAAACACTTCTTATGTATTAAAATTATAAAATAAATAAAATAAAATAAAATATTAATTATTAATTATGTATGATAGTGATTGGATGTAATTAATATTTGCTTATCTGGAACGTGGACGTTTAATTATTCGGTATCAGACGCTTGACAATGGCTTTTTCGTAAATGTAATGTTATTCGTAGTTGACCGTGAAATAAGACTCAAATAATCGGACTTCGTATTTAAATCGTTTCCAAAGACTGCTGCGGTAGGTGCGGACTCAAATCTAAATCTCAATATTAGAATAATTTGCCAGCCAAGTCAATACGTCGTACAGAGGTGACTGTCTACTAAACATAAAAAGTTTACACAGTTAGTTAAATCAGATATATTCAACGAATAAGCCTACAGTTAAATAATTCTACTTACTTTCATAAATATAAATTCTTTACAGAATCGAGTGCCTAGTAAGATTGCAACTCGCAGTGTTCTTATATAACATCAAATATGGCGGTGTGCCAGTCAATAAAATATACGTGCTTCCCGCACCAATTGTTGTACAAGACCTCTCCTTCTTAATGAAACATAAGAGTATCGTAATTGTGTTTTGTTTTATCAGCGACACAGCGCTGCAGTTCCGTGCCATAGGCTTTATTTATTTGTCACAGATTAATTATTTAATTAAGATTTCGCGTTTCCGAGGAAACTCACGCACGGCATGCAAATGTGCCTTTATAAAATTCAACGCGAACGGGTGCCATTATTGTCATACATTCGTCTGTCTGAAAGATACTAACCTGTTTAACCAAAAAAAAAGAAAAAGAAAAATGCTTGGATGACTAGAGCTATGTCTCAGCAGCTGTACAAACTTAAACAACAAGGAAAAGGGAATAAATTTGTGGACAAGGGATTGGCCTGAGACAGACGTGGCGGTGGTAGGTGGTCATTTGTGTACAAGCGACAGCCATTTTAATATCCTGTCTAAGTAACATGGAATCGATACTGACTATCTTTCCAATTCACAAAAAAAGACATTAACGGTTAATGTGATGAAAGGGAATTCAGACGTATGCCAAAAAATTACATTTTATCTTATAGATTTTCTTAACTTCACAATTTATTTGTTTGTGAAATTTCTGCAGATCATTTTGTTCAAGCCTACCAGAGATCCTCGATATTAATGACCAATTATTTAATAAACTGCGAGTGGTTGGGTTCAGAAAAAAGTCACTACAGAAAGAAAGTTGCACAAGGAAACAGAAACTGCTTACGGCATTGTGGACGTATGAAAGGGCACAACAGAACCCCTTCTTGTGTACAGGCTATTTCTCGTTAACTGACTGGCGGAGGGATGGCACTTTGGATGCGAGCAGTTAGAATTTGTTATTGCGTAGTACGACTAGAACGCATTCATAAGTATTCATACGAACCTACAAACTGAATTATTATTTAAACAATCTTGACAGGAGCTGCTAAGTGAGAAGCAACTACCTAGAATAATGACTTAATGAAGTAACTCTGTTAATACTGATGGTTCTTGCAGACGCATGCATATTAACCTACTAAATGAATTATTAGTTAGACAATACTGACAGAAGTTTCTCAGTGATAGGCATCTACGAAAACTGATTGAACTTAGTAACTGAATTAATACTGGTGCTTGTTGCCAAGTGAATGCCGTATCTTAAGTTTACCGAGTTAATCATTGAATTTCTGCTCTGATAAACAGACTGGAGGCTAAACAGGCCAATCGAAAGCTTAGTCCGGTTCGAATCCTGCTCGGGCATGGATGTGTGTGATGTCCTTAGGTTAGTTAGGTTTAAGTAGTTCTAAGTTCTAGGGGACTGATGACCACAGCAGTTAAGTCCCATAGTGCTCAGAGCCATTTGAACTTACTTGTAATTTTTCTCTCTTGACCTTTTAAGGGGGGCAGGACGTCAAACGGGCTGACTTGCAGCAGGAGGACACCACAGGATATTTTAATTTCCACTGTCCATACTTTTACAAGTAAATTCATAAAACTTTATCAGCATGACCAGGAAGGATTCGGGATTCACTCTCATAGCAGTGGAAGTTCAAAAACATTACAAAATAAAAGTTTTTTACGTGTGAAATTTCATCATTTTTTATCTTATTTTTGGCTGCATTTGTTGCTATAGGTACACTTTCCTTCATAAGTAAGAGAGATTCTTCGATGAATTCTGCACGGCATGCAAACCATACTTACAGGTGTATGGAATTCTAGAATTTATTTAATTTATGAAGAAATGATTGAGCCGTTACATTTCAAACGTCATGTTTAGAAAAATCTAAAATTGTTAGTTATCTCAATTTCAACCACAGTTTTCAATAGATTTGGAAACTTCTCGAGTTTCATACAACTGTAAGTATGGTATTTTATGCTGCTCAAAATTCATCGAAGAATCTCTCTTACTAATGTGAGAAAAGTGTACCTATAGCAACAAATGCAGCCAATAGTAAGTGAAAAAAAATGATGAAATTTCACACGTAAAAAAATTTATTTTGGTGTGTTTTTGAACTTCCTCTGCTGTGAGTGTGAATCCAGGATCCTTTCTCTTCATGCTGACAGAGTTTTATGAATTTATTTGTAAACTTATAGGCAGTGGAAATTAAAATTCCCCGTTGTGCCTCTCCTGCTCCAAGTCGGCCCGTTTGACGTCCTACCCCCTTAAATGAGCTTGCTAGTGCGCGTACGTTGCTAGATGCAATCTTCTTGTGTTTCCCTTCGTACGGCTTCGCCGAATTTCCAGGACGTTTTGATGAACGTCACTCCCATCACCTCCTGGTGAAATGTCGATGTTGCGTGGGTGATGCATATACAGGGTGTAACGGGTATAAGTGCAGTGGTACTTTAATAAGTACAGTCATGAATGTGTTGGTTGTCTTTTCTCTCCGTCGTACAGTCTTCACACAAAGACGTCACCATCTTTATTACTCGATGTTTTCTGTACGGTCTGAACCACACCACTTCGGTATAGACTTACCGTTTTGCGTCCACGTGTCCACACTTCAACACCTGAGCTGCTGCCCAGTGGCAAATAAGTATTAATGGTTTCCTCTTGCCACACATACTTAGAGAGGCTAACCAAACTACAAGTATACGACTTGTGCTAGCTATAATTAAGAGTCTACAAATGACGTGATTACAGATGTATTGTCGTTCAATACACCGTCCTCTGTCAACAATAGGAATACCTGCGCTTATAACCATTACACCCTGAATATACGCGAGAGGTGGTGGACTCTCCCCAGCTGTAGCGTGTGGAGGGGGCGCTGGCCGCTATTCGACCCTTAGTGCATTCAGTGTTGCCCAGACTGGCGAAGTGTCAACTTCTGGGTGCGTTCTTGACGTAAGGTTGCCAATACAGGGTCCCATGCCGAACTTAGCCGATGGCCCTCGGCTATTGACGAGACTGTTATGGAGTCGTATCTCACTAAATTCTTTGATGATGCTCTCCCAAAGCCAACTACCTAGACGCAAGTTATTTGATGTCTCTTCGTCTTTATGCCCCAGGTGTACACATCTAATGTGTTCCATCCATTGTTGCGAGATGCAGTGCTGCGTTTTCTCGATCCGTTGTGGCCGACACTGTCTACGAATGCCATATGCATCCGGTAGTTGGTTTTCTTTACCGATCTAACCATATTTTTCCGTTTTCGTAATGTCGAAAGACAGCCAGTTTTTTTTCCCACAGTTTCTTCCAGTTTATGTTTATGGAGTGTCAACACAGGGGATAAATGAAAGTTTCTGTTCCTCTTTCCCTACCTCTTATTTGCGGACGGCTGTATCATTCGTTTTCTTCAATGCAAGTCAATCTGCGCTTCGCTCTACCCTATTCTTGGCAGCAAACATCCTAAGCTGTCGCAGAGTATCTCTGTACCAGTGACCTCAGCTTGTTGCATGAAGGTACAGATGTGAGTGAGTGTTTTTCTATAGACAGCGTGTCCTAGGGGACCATCTGTACTTCCTCTAATTAGCATCTCTAAAACTGGAAGATATTTCTTACTTTCTAGTTCCATTGTCAATTGTATGTTTTCATGGACATTGTTCAGGCAGCCCAGTAACACAGTCAGGGCCTCTTTGCCACATTCCCACTTGACGAAAGGTCATCCACGAAAATTACTTGCTCTCGTTTTGGAAATGTTTGCGTTGAAATTGATATCAACCGTCGAGCTAGACTGTATGAAGTCGCTAGAAGAAACGGTTCGTTTATTAGTCCGTTCACTACCACTGGGATATATGTGTCGCGTGATACGTTGCCAGAGGTCCATTGGGCATTTGCTGTTGGTTACTACTTTGTGTAATATTAGAGACTGCAACTGAAGGTTATGCTGTCTTAATTATTACCTAGAGTTGCGACTGTATGGCAGATGTTTTACTTTTATTTTTTGTGATGTGATTGCTTTTCCACTATTGAACATCCTAGGACGTGTATCATGGAGCTCTTGTAACGATTTTGCAGAATATGGGACTCCTTCCAAAACTAAATTAATAGCACTTACTCTAACCAAAGCGAAACCGAAAGTTAAGTTCAGAGGAGAAATTTCAGAACCATTCCTTATAAAAACACATTTAAGTCATGATGACTGTGTATCACCATTGCTGCTCAGCTATGCGCTGGCATATACATTATAAGAAGAAAATGGTACAAGGACCTCCCAAAGAAGTGCTAAAAAAATATAAGCTTGAATTGCTTGGGATTTTCTGACGATCTTAGTCTCCTAGTCAACAATGTTCACGCGAACAGGCAACAAGTTAAATTACTACAAGACATAGCACAGAAAAACTTCCTCAGGCTGTCATTAAAAAAAACAGGTTATGCTAACTGATTCACCACTTGTAAACAGAATAACAAGAGGAGAACAATAAATCAAAATTGTTGATCAATTATATGTCGGTGAAATCGTAACTTACAGTCTAAATGAGAGCCCATCATGTAAAAATGGAATAAAAAACTGAAAAAAGCAACTTACATTACCAAAAAGAAATACGACGAAAGAAGCCTCCCAATTGATGGTAAATTAAAACATTAAATAATGCTTAAACGCCCAAAAATGACTTATGCAATTGAAACCATCTTCAAAACAACTAATACACCAGAAATTGATAAAATACTCAACACAAAAAGAAGAATAATTAGGACATTTGTACATAAACACTATCAAATAAATAGGCATTGGAGAACAGCTTCAAATGAGTGTACAAGAAACAGCAATGAGCATAATCAGGAACAAGCGTTTATCGTTCTTTGGACATCTGATGAGAACACCAACAAACAGAATGAGCAAGGGAATTATTAAAAAATTGTGCAACAGTAAGAGTAACACTGAATGGACCATATAAATTAAGGAAGATATAAGGGAACTCCAAATTACAATAAATGAAATAAAAAACTAAACAGAGAAAATTACAATACTGCAAGACACACAAGCCAGGCTACAAATGAAGACTAATAAAAGAGCTACAGAAGAGTGATCTCAGACGGAGCTAGGAAGAAAATATCCGAAAGAATGAAAAAGTATTGGGCAGACAGATGGGCAAATCTCCTTCTTTAAGCAATAAATTTCAGTAATCCCTAAATAACCACTGCACTATCGGACTGTATTATTGCATTATTATTGAATTTCATTGTATTACTGAATAACAGCAACCTGTATAAACCTTTATATAACTGGCTAGAGTGTTCCAGTGAGGACCATAAAATAAAAAAATGAAATAAAAATAAATTCATTGTTTTAATTTCCCCTCTTGTGTTTCTGCGTAAACGCAAACTTAACTCACGCAATCTAATGGGGGGCAGGTGTTGTGAGAGGAGAGTTATATGTGTTCACCTATAGAAAATATTGTACTCTATTCAGGCACTTTATACACTGACTGAAAAACAATCGCAGCACCAAGAAGGAATAGTGTTTATATATACGAAAGATGATAGGCTCGTTCCTACTTCTGAAGGATGACGTCTGTTCACATTTCGCGCCAGTCCCATAAGAGTAGTGCCAGGAGCACCGCTATGAGGATGCAGATCAGGTTTTTTTTTTTATTCGTATGGCTGACACCACTTTAAAATTACAGGTGTATAACATTAATAATACTATATATAACAAGAATATGAAAATACAAAACTATCTAAACGTCAATATCTAGGTTTCTAATCCATGTAAGAGCCGTATCGTCAGCTTTCATGAGGTCACTCCAACTCTCTTGGTAGGAAGGCAAGAGGCATTCACCTCTAATGCGCTTGATTGTCTGTTTCGGAGCCCCACAGTCACAAACTGGAGACTTTGTAGCACAACATTTGTAAACAGAGTCTGCGCATTTTCATGCCCAGTACGAGCTCTATTCAGTTTGAGCCACAGTTTTCTGTCGAGTTCCGTGCCAGCAGTATTACAATTATACTTTCGAAACCACTCACGCTCTTCAGGATTTTCAATGATTTCACAGTTTTGGTTCCACAGGTCTCTCACCCCAGTATTACTGGCACTACCTCTTCTGCTTGCAGTAATGGTGGGTTTCTTGAACGGAGTCTATTTTGCCGTAAACTTGGTATGTCTTCCTGTATGGGTAATTCCAGGTTCTGCTCTAACTTGCGGTATTCCCTAAGGAAGGCCTCGCTTCTGCGGATTGCGTGTGGGTTGATGTTGCTCACGAGAGGGAGGGAATAAATCGGCGTTATTCGTATTGCCCCAGTTATTAAGCGCACAGTGTTGTTCAACTAAATGTCGATCAAGTTGGTGTGGCAGCTGTTTAGCCACACGGGAGAATAATACTCGGTTGCTGAGAAGACAAGCGCAATGAATGATGTGCACGAGGTATCTGCTGCAGCTCCTTATGCCATTCCACAAAATTTCTGAATAATGTTATTACGCGTTTTTATCTTGGCAGCAGTATTTTCAAGATGTTTCCTACATGAGAAGGTGCAGCCAAGGGTGACACCAAGGTACTTACAGTAGTTGTTATGGCAAAGAGTGTTCCGTTAAGTTTCACTCTGAGCTCCACGTTAGCTCGTTTGTTGTTAAGATGGAATGTACATACTTCAGTTTTACTTGTACTGGGTTTAAGTCACCATTTTTTAAAATAGGTACTCCTGACGACTAGATCTTTTGTGAGAATTGTCTCCGCCCATCCTAGATCCTTGGTTCTACAAGCAAGAGCAATATCGTCCGCGTAGCAAAATTTGGTTGACTTGGTATTGAGGAAATCGCAGATATATAGCTTGAAGAATAGGGGGGCTAGGGCGGAGCCCTGTGGTAGACCATAACTTCCTCTCCTTGCTCACAGGTTCTCAAAAGTAAACACGAAAATATCTACTGTTTATTTGGTATTGATGAGAGTTACAGTTTTTCGGCAACGGATTGTTTACAAATACAGCTCAAAAGGGAAATTGCTCTGAAGCTTTAAGGTTGGTCAGCTGGTTTACCTGGTTTCAAAACTGCCACTATTTTTGTTCTCTTTAGCTCGTTGGGCAGTGATCCACTGTCTAGGATTTTGGAGAAGAAACGCACCAGCCATTTCGCTCCACCATTACCCATGTTTATCGGAAATTCCGGTGCTTTACCTTTTTCTTTTGTTTCATGGCTTCATCCCATTCAGTCAGTGTAAATGGGGAAGAGAATTTGGATTCGTTTGGGTTCTGAGCTTTTAGAGAGGTGAGTTCTTGTTTAATTTTAGAAGCGTATTGTTTGTCATGGGATGATCTAGATGTTTCAACTATATGGTTAGCGATTTGGTTACCTGAAATACGAGGTTTCTGCCTGGATTTATTGGAGGGTCCGTCTGCAATATCGCTGTCGCCAGTTTCGCTATACTGTTCATAAAGTTGTTCACAATGTTCATTCCAGCCTGGTATGTATTCCTTTTTAATACCCAGGAGGAATAAACTTCTTCACAGCAGTAAGAACAGCCCCGACGAATCGAAGGTAGTTTTTGGGTTCTGATGGAATAAAACAGATATGTTTACCTAGGTGGTCAGCAAAACTCCGCCAATCAGCCCTGCGGAAGTTCCATCTATGTTGTGGTACAGATCTCGCTACTGGGACAGAGAGCTCCACATGCAGGATTACTGCACTGTGCTGGCTGTGTAGGGAAATTAGGTATGACCTCTCAGGATGTAGGCACTGGGTGCCCTCTGCATTCCCGGGACAAAAAGCAGAGATGCGGGTTGTAATGTCTTCGCCAAGCTGCCGATCTGAAATTTCCCAAATGCTTGTCATCATAAACAAGGTATAGATTTTCATTTTCAGCCCACTCGTTGAGTGCAACATCACACTCATTGTCACCTGCGTAGTTCCAGTGACCGTGGTGACCATTAAAAACTCCAGCATAAATCGATGGGTGGACAGTAATTGGCTGAACGTACAGTGGTCATGGCACAATTGGTGGATTGTAAATATTGTTTATAATGGTTTCCTCCTCTTGCGTAGAGACGTAATGGATCTCATTTTCTGAATCCGTTGACATGAGACGAGCTGCTCGATATTGCCAAGTGGCATTACCGAGAGGGAAAGCCATCGTTTTCGGCGTATGGCTATGGCGTGCCGGACGCACTGAGCCCAAACCATCGCGAACTGCGACTTTAGTGATGTCAAGCGAGAGCTCATTGGATAGCTGGATGCATGTCTGCTGTGTTTCCTGATGAACGTTGGTTCTGCCACAGCGCCAGTGACGGCTGTGTGTTGGTTAGGAGGCCATTGTAGGGCCTGCAGCCAATCTGTTCACGTGCCAGACGACACACTGGACCTACACCTGGAGTTATGGTCTGGGGTGCAATTTCATATGACAACGGGAGCACGTCATCCCGATTGCGAAACTGTACTTCAGTCTGGTTATTCGACCTGTTGTGCTGCCGTTCATGAATAATATTCCAAGGGGTGTTTCCCACATTCGAGGGAATATCGGACATCATGGGACGACAAACGTATTCCGGAAATTTCATTATTCTGCATAAATTATTTTTTTGCTGCAATTTTTTCCATCAGTGTATTTTAAAATTTTGAAAACATTTTTGTTTTCAATGAAATATTCTACGACATTTCATAGTTTACATTTTAGGGACCTAAGTTCGACATAAATCTCTTTAAAAGGTTTGCCGTGAGTGTAAGTAATCAGTAACTAACGAAATTAGTATTTTTAAAATTTTTGTGTGGTGGTCACAAAGTGTCACCCACGTCCTTGGCAGAACGTGTGAGTTATTATTGCTAAGTGTGTGTGCTAAAAGACAGTTTCAGGTACTGTACCCTACTTACAGATCTGTACCTCTTAAAAAAGGTGTTTTTATTATAAACGAACGATCATAAAATGTTGGGGCAACGGTGTGTACCTAGCGAAGAGATCTTTTGCTTCTAATTTCTGCCTGACAGAATTTAAAATGGAAGTGTTCGAAAACAGTAAAATAATTAAACTTTCAATAGCATGCAGCGCCTTTCAAGATCAATGCAATAATGAGGTTGATGACCCGTGTTAGACGTAAATACCAAGGTACCGAACAGTGCCGACATTAGGTAACACCTGGTCCTCCGCTAATTCAGAATTAAATATAATCAGTTTGACCATAATCATCAGTAACTGTTATCAGTGCTAGCGGGTGGCATTGGTAACAGTCGGTTATTTTACAACACGCTGAACATTCGTACAAGTGTCAAAACTGCAAACTAGTAATACGTTAGCTAACCACCTGTTGTGCGAGTTTACACAGTCAACACCGAATTCCTCATGTGAAAGAACATGTGAATGCTAAGTAAAAGATCTAGCAAATGGACTCAGTGATAGATTAGCGAAAGGACACTTCTGTCTGAAATAAAAATCCTGATCAGTAAGAATGTACTTTCTTTAAAAACAAACTGACAGTTCGGTTAAATAATGGCCTCAATTAACACTGGGACATCGAGTAGTTCGTTAGCAAAACAAGCCAACCTATTAAAGGTTTGGAAAGCGAGTGTCTGAAGCGTAACGTATTTCAGCTGCTCTAACGGGATGGAATATCCGATATTCATATCTACGACGCACTAATTCACTTCAGCTCAAAATGATGTTTGCCTTCTAACACTATACGCCGCAGTAACAGGTTCATCGTATTCATAAGAAGGTTGCACACTAACTGTTTGAGCTGGGCACAAGATGGTCGGTTGGTTTTCGGGGGAGGGGGGGGGGGGGGGGGTGGACTAAAGAGCGAGGTCATCGGTCCCATCGGATTAGGGAAAGATGGGGAAGTAAGTCGGCCGTGATCCTTCAAAGGAACTATCCACCACTTTCCCGAAGCGGTTTAGAGAAATCACGGAAATCATAAATCAGGGTGTCCGGTTAAGGGTTTGAATCGTCGTCCTCCGGAATGCGAGTCCAGAGTGCTAACCACAGCACCACCTCGATCGCTCTGAGCACACGTTTCCCGCGCTCGCTTTCTTGCCTTCGTTATTTCCCACATTTTCTGATAGAATAATTAATGTACACCGAGCCCTTTCAATAAATCAATGCACGAGTGGTGGAGTAATAACTGCACGACGCATATAGTTAGCGCTGTCGTGTGTTCTGTGGTTGACTCGCTTGGACCTGTTCTCCTGATCACAATTTTGATGTCAGATTATTCTTCACCGGCGTCAGTATACATTAATGCCGGACCACTAGCATCGCTTCAGGTTCATATTTTCATTTGCTGTCCGCAACTGAAGGTGTAATGCGTCAATCTTGTTTCACTGCGTTATACAAATTCAAAAATATTTCAAATTATTCTCTTTTTTTTACGAAGAACAGTTTATAATACAAAATCACAAATTAACGTTCACTCAGTAGCGGTTACAATGGATTCAAACGAAGTAATACAAAGCAAATACATCCATGTAAATTACTTATATGTTTGGGTCCCACTTTAATCGAGTTAGCGATACAAGATACCAGCATTTTCATTCAGTAGACTTTTGCGGTAGCTACAGAATTGGTCCAAACTCTCCATTAACCCACAGTCAAGTAAAGCACAGGATGTGGCAGAAAAAGGAACTATTTTAATTAATCTCTAGGAGTGGAATGGTATTATTGGCAACAATGTCAGTCACGCGTTCCAGACAGGTCCGCCATTTGCCGAGATGGAGCAGTGGACAGGGCCTGGGCGTGCTGTGGCTGTGAAGGCCTCTCACGAGGACGGTGGCTGTGCGTCGCTGCTGCTAGACTGGAATACCGCCGTCAATTCGGCGTTAGACGGAGTGATGCCTTACCGTCGGCACATGAAATCATGTTGTGGGTGAAAAACTGTGAGACAACGGGAAGTGCACTTCAGCTGAAAGGCCCAGAAGTTGTCACTCACAGGAACGGATAGAGGACGTTACTGCCGCGAGGATAATGCTCAACAGCTCCACAAGGCCCCTTACACGGCCAGAAAGCCACAGTTTGGTGCACTGCCTCCTCAATGGCCATAATCGATCCTTTCTTTTTTTGAAGACGAACGTGAACTCGCGACCACAGCCACATCTCAGCGGTATACTGCCATTGTTGGCACATTCCTCGCACCTCAACTTGAACAGCTTCCTGCCAATGACTACTGGTTACGGCAATATGGCGCTACGTCTCAGTTTGCTCAAATTTCAGTGGCAGCACTGCCCAAAGGGTTTGGCAACCACATCATTTCAAGGACTAGGGACATTTTGTGGCCTTTAAGACTAGCCGACTTATCGATCTGTGACTATTTCTTCTGGTAGTCCCATAAAAAAAGGGCGCAAGATAGACTCCTGCACACAGTTGCCGAACTGAAGGACAGCATTCACGCTGAAATCTGAATCATTGCTTGTACGTCCCATAAACGATTTACAGTGAAGATTGCCCGGTGGGTCAACGTAACAATGGTGGCCATCTACAAAACATCATTTCCCAAACATGAACGGTGCGTGAAATGGCAATACGCAAGGGTTTCGTAGTTGTGATTGAAAATTTCTTACAGTATATTTCTCTACCTGTTTCGCTGTATCCAAATAGACCCGCTTTTCTACTACGCACTGTATTTGTTAGCAGTTACAGATTTCTCCCAAATACGCTCACAGCCGCTACAACTCTCTCTACGCGCTTAGTACCCCGTTTACTGTAATCAATAATTCTTGAATTAGTGTCTCGATCATGCACACCTCCCCACAACTATTTGTCTGCGTCCCCCGCTACAGACTTCTACGCCAGCTACTCTCATTGTTACGTTCCGTGAACGCAGCACTGGTCCGTTGCTAGGCAATGTTCTTCTGAACCGGTCAACCGAGTTGCTCTTGGTGCATTTAGAAGAAGTTTCGCTGCTATACATTGCCGTACTTTTGCAACCGGGTGGACACCGGACACCTACTAACCAAGGTAAAGAACATACGTATTCTGTGATACACCTTAAATAGTCTGTGTACTGTCCTTTTCACGCTAAAAAGTATGGATTACGGAAGGCCGATATATACTTTCTTAGATGTGAAACAGCTGAAAATAAAAGCTCACTTGGGTGTACAAATGTGTCCAAAAAGTAAAACGTGACAAAATAATTCTCTGGGTACAGTGAATAATGAAGATTCGTTTCTCTGACACATGGCCAATATTCGTGGTTTGTTGACTCGCTTTTTATCGTGACGGTTACCATCTATTACTTTTGGGGCAACATTGTGTTTGGTTATCAAACTAACTTGACTGAAAGTCTGTTGGATTAGCTCCTCCTCCTTACACTGGGAAATTTTTGTGTTTTGGTGTTTAATGTATCGATCATGTTTAAAGTGAAATACTCAATGCTCCCTCGAATAATGATACATGTCAAACAGGCCGGTTAAACGTTATGCCTAAATTAGTCTAGTCTAACTTTATAGCTTATGCTCCTCTTCGTCTTTCATTAACTAATCTATTAGCTCTAAAACTTTGCTTTCACCATTTGCAATAAATGGCAGCAGCGGAAAGTGGTGATTTTGGTGGCAGGTAGTAAGTGTCATAAAACAAGCTGATGCATTTGTGAGCTTAGCGCCATCAGAATATTTGTCTGTTTGTGATGGCATCATAGAGATCTAGTCGCCTGTTAGGAGAAGAAATCTGCGGCAGAGACTCATCAAATGCTGGGAAAGGTCTATGGTGGAATAACTTGCAGAGAATGGTTTCTGTGCTTCAGAAACGGTGATTTTGACATCGAATACCGGAACGGCGATGGAAGAGAAAAGATTTTCGTAGCTATTGGAACCGACGGAAACAATCACAGGAGATAGTTCTCGAAAGCAGTTGATGCATTTGAGCCCAATACTGGAAGACAAATGGCCACAATACAGCGATCGTCATGAAAAGGTGATTTTGTAGCATGACTATGCCACGGTTTGAAGATGCCAAGTTAAGAAGTGTTGAAAATACAGAACAATAGTGTAAAACTATTTTAGCAAACGGACTTAACGAAGCGAAATATCGCGTAGGAGAGGGTACTGAAGAAAGATGGTGAGACTGCCGAAACTATACAGGCTAGAAAGAAGCAATTGAGGTCCCAGGTCTGGTTTCATGAAGATTGTAGGAGGAAGATACAAGATAGAAGAAAGGAAAGAGGCAATAAAAAGAATGCTGCAGAGGAGAACAAGAATTACTGTAAAAGAATACGAGGAGAAGAGAAGTGTGCCGGCCGAAGTGGCCGTGCGGTTAAACGCACTGCAGTCTGGAACCGCAAGACCGCTACGGTCGCAGGTTCGAATCCTGCCTCGGGCATGGATGTTTGTGATGTCCTTAGGTTTAACTAGTTCTAAGTTCTAGGGGACTAATGACCTCAGCAGTTGAGTCCCATAGTGCTCAGAGCCATTTGAACCATTTGAGAAGAGAAGTGCATAAGGAAATAGGAGGAAAAAGGGGGAATTTGAAAAACGGTGGATTGATGAATTAGAAGAGAGAAAGACTGCTCAGGAAACAAGGAAATTCTATATGCGGGTGAAATAAATAAATAAAGGACCCGAACTTAGAGCAGTTACCTGTAACGATAAGGAGGGAAATCTGATTAGAGAAAAAGATCAGTTTTAGACAGATGGGTGGAGTATTTTAGTGTACTGAATACAGAATCGGAAAACGATGGTGAGGTTAATGCTAGAATCGTAGAGGAGCTGAAGCAGGAAGTAAACAGAGAAGAAGAGTACCAGGTATCAGTCGACGAACCTACGCTGGCGAAGTTAACGGTAGTATTAAGATTCTTAAAAACAATAAAACTTCGGGAGAAGACAATATTACAGCATAAATGAGAAAATATGGCGGAGAAAAGCTAATAAGGGTTTTTTATGAGAGTATAGTGCAAAGAAAATATGGCTGGACAATGGAATACAGTAATACTCTGCACTCTACAGAAGAAACACGACAAAGCCGACTCTGCGAGTTATAGAGGAACTGCAATGCTCTATATAGTATATAATGTATTAGGAAAAATCATGGCTGGCCTTCTAACAGGATATGTATAAGAGTATCTAGGAGACCACCAGTGCGGTTTCGGAACTAATAGATCCCCTACAGATCAGATATTTTTCATCAGTAAAATCCTTGAAATATTTTATAACATCGATGTCCACCAGCTGTTCATTTATTTCAAACAAGCTTACGATAACATCAAAACGGATCAACTCTCGAAAAGGAAGGAGTACCCAACAAACTGGTAAGACTAGTTCAAATGACTGGAGGAGAACAGTTTTTAAAGCAAAGGTTGAGGGCGCATTATCAGAGTTATTTGAAGTTAACCGAGGATTGCGGCATGATAATGTGCTCTCCACTATTCTGTTCCATGTCGCCTTGGAGAGAGTAATACGAAAGACACAAAGCGGCAACCCTGTGGGACCACTGTTTAATAGAGTGACTCATGTATCTTGCATGTGCAGATGCACTGAAGAGCGAAAGAAATTCGTACACCTGCCTAAAATCGTGTAGGACCTCCACCAGCACAAACAAGTGCCGCAACACGACAAGGCGTGGACTTGACTAATGCCTGAAGTAGTGCTGGATGGAACTGACACCATGAATCCTGCAGGGCTACCCATAAATCCGTAATAGTACGAGGAGGTGGAGATCTCTCCTGAACACAGCCTCCTAGATATGCTCAATAATGATCATATCTGGAGATTCTGGTGGCCAGCGGAAGTGCTTCAACCCAGAAGAGCGCTCCTAGAGCGAAGCCACTCTGTAGCAATTCTGGACGTTTCGGGTGACGCATTGTCCTGATGAAACTGCCCAAGACCGTCGGAATGCACATTGGACATGAATGGATGCAGGTGATCAGACAGGATGCTTACGCACGTGTCACCTACGAGAGTCGTATCTGGATGTATCAGACATGAACACAAAACTGCACAGAGCCCGCATTACTACAGAGCCTCCACAAGCTTGAACAGGCCGCTGCTGACATGCAGGGTCCAAAGTTTGATGAGGTTATATCCATACCCGTACACGTCCACCCGCTCGATACAATTTGAAACAGGACTCGTGCGACCAGGCAACGTGTCTCCAGTCATAAACAGTCCAATTTCGGTGCTGACGGGTCCAGGCAGGCGTTAAACTTTGTGTCGTGCAGTCACCAAGGGTACAGACTGGGCCTTTGGGTACGAAAGCCCATACGATGATGTTTCACTGAATGGTTCGCACACTGTGACTTGTTGAAGGTCCTGCATTGAAATCGGAGAAATTTGTGGAAAGGTTGCACTTTTGTCACGCTGAAAGATTCTCTTCAGTCGTGGTTGGTCCCATTCTTGCAGGACGTTTACCCATCTTCAGTGATGTCGGATATTTGATGTTATACCGAATTCCTGATATTCACGGTACACTCGTGAGATTGTCGTAGAGGATAATCCCTCTTTAGTCGCAGCTTCGGAGATGCTACGTCCCATCGCTGTTGCGGCGACTATAACACCACGTTCAGACCCACTTAAAACTTGATAGCCTGTCACTGTAGCACTTGTTGTCTTACATAGGCGTTTCTGGCCGCAGCGACGTATTTTGAGTGTTTACATATCTCTCCATTTGAATACATATGCATAAACGAGTTTCTTTGGTGTTTCAGTGTATATTGATTTGTTATCCAGGAGGAAAGAGGACCTGGGAGAAAACTTTAAAAAAATTAGAAACATATGGAGCGGAGATATAGCTGACAATTTATCAGTCAATGTCCAAGTGTATATTAACAACTAGGAAAAGGTATGGTAAAGGAGAAATAAACATTAATTTGAGCGGGAAGGAATATGTGCACTGTGAGAGCTTAAACTATTTTGGACCCCTGATAACTGAGAATAATGATATGAGAGAAGAAATACATACATTAATTGCAGCTGGTAACAGGAGTCACTTTGCATGGATTAAAGTATTAAAAGCAAGAAGCCTTAGTAGGAATCTGAAGCTGATTGTGTAGCATAAAGTAGCGAGACCTGTGGTGATGTATGGTTCGGAGACTTGGACGATAAGGGAAAATGATGGGGAGTAGTTGGAGAGATGGGAAAGGAAATAAGAATAATAAACTACGTTGATTGAGGCGTGTGAAAAGAATGGAGGAGATCAGCACAGTCAAGCATGTTTGCAAAGGAAATCCGGATGGAGGCCGTATAAGGAGCAGACCAGGGATCAGATGGCTAGACAACGTGGAGGAGGACTTGAGAAGAATGGGAGTCAGAAGATGGAGAGCCAAGGCAGCCAGCAGAAGTGAGGGCGAGGTCCTACACGAGCTGCAACGGCAAGGAGTAAGTAAGTAAGATCTATGGTGATGGACCTATAAGTGAAAGTACTTGTAGATAATGGTTACAGCGCTTCACTAACGGTGATTTTGACGTCGGAGACCGGCATGAAAGTGGGAGTGGGAAGCTTTTCAAAGCGACTGACACCGAGTGAAAACAGTCACAAGAGATACTTGTCGAAAGCAATCGACACGTTTGAGCCGAACACTGGAAGGCAGACGGCCACAGCACAGTGACAGACATGAAAAGTGATTTTGCAGCATGACTGTGCTCGACCTACTGACGCAAAACCCGTCAAAACATACCTGGAAACGTTGAAATGGGAAGTAATACGTCAGTGGTCGTATTCTGCAGACATTGGTCCCCCTGACTACCACCTTTCTTAGACAGTTACACAAGGCCTGGCTGACCAGTGCTTCCAGTCATATGAGTAAGTGCAAAAGTAGTTCGATTCATGGATCTCCTCAAAAGACACCCAGTTCTTCCGCCACGGGATTCCTATGCTATCCGAGAGACGGGACAATGTGGTGACCACGGGCGATTTGCGAATGTGACGAGGTCTGAAATGTTAAATGACTTCACACAATTTCTTGAACAGCACATGGTTGGCTGTGCTTGAGATCTGTAAGCGTACCTGGCGCTGTACAAACATCAGCACGCTGCCAAGGCATTTACTAGCGCCAGGGAGCACTGAACTGTGTACAGCGACATCTTCTGGCGAATAAGTCTTTTGCAACGCTGCACACTGATCAGAGACAGGTCACGCCAAAAAACGTTTTCCTGTGTGCTGCTGTTCGTACCGAATCGGTTATCATTGCTACACCTCTCAAACTCGACCAGTTGCGGAATACTCATGATCCCCCTGCGGGTTCGGGAGTAAGAATAGGCCCGCAGTATTCCTGCCTGTCGTAAGAGGCGACTAAAAGGAGTCTCAACTGTTTCGGCCTTTAACATAATGGTCCCCTAAGGGGTTTGACCACTACCTTTCCAAATTTTCCGTTAGTGCGTACCATTTGGGGAAGGACGCCTAACGTGGTGTGTTCTATATCCATCTTGCCCTAAGATCTGGCACACCCGATATTGTCATCGAGTTGGACTTACACCAAGCTTCTGGCCACATCAGCTGCAGTGTGTTCTGGGTAGCATACATTCCGTCCATTGCACACTTCCATCTTTGCCCTCATGATATACATGGATATTCGACACCCGACATCCAGCATGGTAGCCAGTCCAATGTGGTGGGGTTGTCATGTATCCTCTTGGTGGTAGCCCACTGACTACACAGGGATCACACTGCTGATGCCTGAGCTGCTACCTCCCCACGTGTGACGAGGAGTAGATGCCTATCCCTCTGGGGCATCGGAACTCCCGGCAAAGGCCATCTTGCCAGTTGGTCTTTGCTGTGGCTGGGTGGCGCCCGTGGGGTGAGCCCCTGGTCAGAGTGGGTGGCATCAGGGCGGATGACCCACAATGAAGCGTGGTACATCGTCTCTCACTGGTGGGCCTCCACCAGCAGTCTCTAAGCGATCGAGGTCTAACCTCAACGGCAAGAAATACAATCCAAGACCATTTCCCTCCCTGGCTGCTCCATGGGAGGGACATATGGCTGAAGAAGGCAGTGGGGATTATTCACCCCGGTACCTCGTCTGGTTGATGGTGAATCATTTATGTCGATGAAACCTCAGTTTTTTTGGAGCATGTAGAGGACAAGTTCTGGTTCAGTTCTCATCAAAATAGGCATCCTCTGCCCAGTCAAGGAGGTTGCTCGCTTGTGACAAGTTGGGGGATGTTTCAGTTAGCATCACGCCCCGTAAGTGTCTAAACATGTTCCAGGGTATTATCTTCCACAGGGATCTTCTTCTGCAGTCCGACGCTGAACTACGCGCCAACCTAGAACAACGAGGTGTTCACTTCATTCGGCACGTCCACCGGTGCCTTCATCTTGGCCTGCGAGGGTGATGTCTTACCCGAAAAGGTCAAGGTGATGCTTTACCGCTGTGATGTAAAGCCATATATCCCTCCTCCGATGCTGTGTTTTAAATACTGGAAGTTTGGGCATATGTCATCCCAATGTACTTCCGGCATTACGTGTCGAGATTGTTGACGTCCTTCGCATCCCAATATTCCATGTGCCTCACCTCCCACCTGAGTTAATTGTGGAGAAAACCTGCTCGCCGGACTGTAGGATATTCCAGAAAGAACAGAAGATAAGACACTGGACCACCTGACCTACACTGAGGCTAAGCGGAAATATGAGCGGCTACATCCAGTGCCAATAACATCAACCTATGCCGCCACTGCAACAACGGTTCTATCATCTCCCGTGTCATCATGTGTGGTTGGCTCTATGATCTGTCAAATTCCACCTGCCCCCTAAATTGTGGGGGGCACTTCACTCCCTGTTGCTCCTGCTCCATCTAATTCAGGAGCAACACCCCCCCCCCCCCCAACCATCGGGGACATCTGTTCCCACTTCCCAGCTGGAGAAGCATCAGACTATTTTGGCTCCTCTCGCCAGGAAGGAGTCCCTTGGGGACCACCGTTCGCTAGTTCAGACCAGCGGAAAAGCAGACACCTTCAAGTGGCTTGAACAACAACTGGTCGCTGGTCGTAGGGCCTCACAGTCATAGTCCGTCCCTGAGACTCACCCAGTGAAGCCCTCCCAGCCTGAACCACCGAAGGCACAGTGAGAGAAGCAGAAAAAGAAAAAGGTTCCCAAGAATCCCGACATTGCAGTGGCACCCATCCCACCACTTCCTACAAGCTCAGTGTCTGAGGAGGAGGTCGAGATTTGGCGTCTGCTGAAGACCTGAATCTCGCTGGTCCGTCAGACACCATGGATGTCACTCGTACAGGTTCTGAATCGGTGGCAGCGAGTGAACAAGCGGCGTAAATTGCCTTCCTAGTCCCTTCATGCCTTCTCAGCAATGGACAATTTCATACTCCAGTGGAACTGCAGCGCTCTTTCCACCATTTAGCCGAGCTCCGACAACTTATCAGCACCCTTCACCCTTTCTTCTACATTGCTCTTCAGGAAACTTGGTTTCCAGTGAGGCGAACCCCCGCCCTCCATGGCTATTGGGGCTATTATAAGAACTGGGCAGCTTATGAAAGGGTATCTGGTGGCGTCTGCATCTATGTCCTTCAATCTGTTCACAGCGAGTCTGTTCCTCTACAATCACCTTTAGAGGCTGTTGCTGTTCGTGTGTGGACGCCACATGCTGTTACTGTATGCAGTTTGTATCTTCCACCGGATGGTGATGTCCCGCAACATGTCCTCACTGCGCTGATATCCCAATTGCCGCCACCTTTCTTGTTACTGGGCGACTTCAACGCCCATAACCCCCTGCAAGGTGGGTCAGTGGCAACAGGTCGAGGCGCCACCATTGAGCATGTATTGGCACAGCTCGACCTTTCTATTTTAAATGATGGTGCCCTTAGACATTTCAGTGTGGCACTTGGCACGTACTCCGCCATCGAACTGTCGATCTGCAGCCCTAGCCTCTTATTGTCTGTCCAATGGAGTGTGCATGATGACCTGTTTGGTAGTGACCACTTTCCGATCTTTCTGCCACTCCCACAGCGTCAGTCTTCTGGGAGCCCTTGCAGATGGGCTATGAATAAGGCGGACTGGGACTTGTTCTCCTCCATAGCCGCTATTGCACCTCTTTCAAATGAAGTCATTGATGTTGTGGTTCACTCGGTCACCACCGGCATCGTTACTGCCGCAGAATCTGCCACTCCCCTTTCTTCTGGGTCCCATCCACTGTTAGATGCTCAAACACCTTTCAGTGGACTGCCAGCGACGCCTCCTCGACCTATTCAACCGTATCTGGGTCGAGGGTGAGTTTCCGTCGCAATGGCGCGAAAGCATTGTTATCCCCGTTTTGAAACCTGGCAAGAACCCATTGGAGGTGGACAGCCACCGCCCCATTAGCCTCACCAACGTTCTTTGCAAGTTGCTCGAACGCATGGTGAGCCGGCGGTTGAGTTTGGTACTCGAGTCTTGGGACCTTCTAGCTCCGCCTCAGGGTGGGTTCCGTAAAGACCGCTCTGCCCCTGATACCTTCAGGGTCCACTGCCGATTTTCCTACGAAATTTTCTGTCGCATCGTACCTTCTGCGTGCAAGTCGCAGCCTCCCATAGTTCCTCCACAGTTCAGGAGAACGGGGCACCACAGGGATCTGTCCTCAGTGTCAGCCTGTTTTTAATTGCAATTAACGGGCTCGCTGCGGCGGTGGGAACGTCTGTGTCAGCTTCCTTTAATGCTTACAACTTCTGCCTCTACTATAGCTCCATTGGAATTGCAGCTTCTGAACTTCAGCTGCAGGGTGCTATCTGCAAGGCGCAGTCTTGGGCTGTAGCGGATGTCTTCCAGTTTTCGGCTGCCAAGACCTGCCTTATGCATTTCTGCCGGCGATGAACAGTTCACCCTGAGCCACGGCTTTATCTTGCCGGCTAACTCTTTGCTGTCATGGAGGCACATCGGCTTTTGGGTGTGGTTTTTGATGCCCGGTTGACTTGGCTCCCACATATTCGGCAGCTTAAACGGATGTGTTGGCGGCATCTTAATCCTCTGCGATTCTTGAGCCACACCAGCTGTGGCGCTGTCCTATCTACCCTTTCACGGCTCTACCAGGCGTTAATCCAGTCCCGTCTGGATTATGGGAGCCTGGCTTATGGTTCAGCATCACCCTCTGCATTGCGGATGCTGGACTCAATCCTTGCCACTGGTGCTTTCCGGACCAGCCCTGTGAACAGCATACTTGTGGAGGCAGGTGACCCTCCACTGCAGTTACGGCGCCAACGTTTACTGGCCGCTTATGCTGCACATGTTTTATCTTGCCCGGGCATCATAATTATCGTCTCTTGTTCCCTCAGTCAGTCGTCCATCTCCCAGAACGTCGGCCCCAGTCGGGTTGTGCGATCGCGGTCCACATCAGAGAGCTTCTCTCCAGGCTTGGGGTTTTCCCTCTTCCACCTCCTTTCCAGGCCCCTCTGTGTACACCCCCGTGGTGCGTGCCCCGCCCTTGCCTTCTGCTCGAATTGGCACAGGGCCTGAAGTACTCAGTCCCTGCAGAGGCCTTCCGCCGCCGCTTTCTTTCCCTCCTTGCAACATATCAGGGCGCTGGCGTTGTTTACATTGACGGTTCGATGGTTGTTGGTCGTGTCGTTTATGCTCTGACTCTAGGGCACCATTACGAACAACGTTCATTGCCGGCTGGCTGCAGCGTTTTCACTGCTGAGCTGGTCGCCATCTTTCGTGCCCTAGAGTATATCCGTTCCTGCTCAGGTGATTCGTTATCTGTAACGATTCCCTGAGCATTTACGAGCTATAGACCAGTGCTTCCCTCGCTCTCGTCTGATGATTTTGGTCCAGGAGTCCCTCCATACTCTTGCCCGTTGCGGCCGCTCTGTGGTCTTTGTGTGGACCACAGGCCACGTTGGGATACCCGGTAATGAACATGTTGACAACCTGGCCAAACAGGCCACCAGTAAACCATCTCCGGACATTGGCCTGCTGGAGACTGATTTGCGAGCGATCTTACACCGCAAAGTTTTCGAAATTTGGGACACTGAATGGCGCAGCCTAACCACGCCAAGAAAACTCCGTCCTATGAAGGAGACGACGGATGTGTGGCGGTCATCCATGAGAGCCACTCGCAGGGACTCGGTAGTCCTTTGTCGGCTCCGCATTGGCCACACCCGCTTGATACACGGCCATTTACTGCGCCATGAGGACCCGCCTATATGTCGCTGCGGATCGGCTTTGACAGTGGTCCAAATTTTGTTGCCCTGTCCCCTTTTAACTGTGCTCAGGCAGACGTTTGCGCTGCCTGATACGCTCCCTGCCCTTTTAACAGATGACACTGCTATGGCAGGCTTAGTTTTCCGTTTTATTCGGGCAGGGGGCTTTTATCACTTAATCTAAGTGTTTGTCCTTTTTGCATTGATTCCGGCCTTTGGTCTACGATTTTAGTCTGAGTTTTTAATGTGTTTCTCGGTGGTTGGCTTTTCCTTTTTTGTCTGTATGGTCAGCCAACCACTGTCACACTCTGATTGATTTTAATTCGTTTTGTCTGATCTCTGTCTGAGTCTTTCTTGTCCAGTGTCGTCTGTTGTCGTCTCCATTATTCGTTTCTATTCTGTGTGGGTGTTTTTAAGTTTTTGAAAAAGGGACCGATGACCGTAGCAAAACACAAACGAACCAACCAACCAATACTCATGAAATTATATGACTGTATATGTGTTTAACGAGTTTAACATTATACTGAAAGTGCCTACAAAGAGGAAACATCGTGGTATACAAAGTAAAAATAAAATAGATATAAAAAACAACCAAAACAGGAATCCAATTTCTTTCAAGAAGTTTGCCATTGGCAAGGAACCTGTTGCAACTAAATGAGATTGTAGCCTAATCGGATTTTGAGCTTTTTTTTAACATTGTTGTTTGTTACTTGCTAGTTTCTCAGTGAGCATAGAGTGCTATTTGTCACTTATCGATTAATATATAACTGCTTTGTATATCTTCAGTACTATATTATTTTCGAAAATGTGATGTGATATTGCAGTTCATTTCCTTTTGTGTTTCAGTAGTGCTGAGCCGTGGCCCTACACGTCACCATTCTTTCATTTCTTATTTTTACGTATCCCAGTATTTTGTTTCTTATAGCTACTATGTAAGTCAACTGAAGCTTACGTTTATCTTTTGCTTTCTCGCTGGTGTGGTACTGATTCCATCTCACTGATCTCCTAACAAATATCTTGCTGTGGTACCATCTGTTGCTACGTGCGTCCCTCTAGTGGAATACATTTGGTATTCAATTTTGGTCTCGTCTCTTCACGATTTTGGTTCCTCTTTAGATACATACTGCTATCGATAAAAATATCAGTACGGAGTCTGTTTCTGACACATGTGTATTACCGAGGAATGTCTGAAACTTTTTGCACATATTACGCCTAATTTTCTCAACAAATTTTATGTCAAAAATTCTAATAAAGAGAAGCAAATGAGATTAGATGTTAATCCGCAACTTGTCGTCTGCAATCGACATATATAGGGGAGCGCTGTCTTTATTGTACGGGCTCCTAATTCATACCCCAACTACAAAATACGTACCTCACGCACAGTACGACATTTTGTGACTTCGGCGTGAAATATGTGCTTCTTGGAGACATATTATCGGTTGGTTATTGAGGAACAGGTCATCTGAAGACAGCTTTCATTTTGTTGTAGGTTTCTTCTACCGTAGACTTTTTTTTTGCGCACGAGGATAAGAAAATTAATATTACAAGCTAAATGGCAACATAATATTTTATTTTTGATTAATGTACATGAAACAACATTAATTTACAGACGTGCATGACTCTGTATTGGTTGTTGTTGATTTGTTGGAAACTGACAAAAGGGGAAAGGCGAGGTTGCCTGTAATGTACCGCTAAAAGTTTCCGGTACAATTTAAGAAACTTGCTCCTATACTGGAGTTGAAAAATATGCTTATCATTATTAGTGCAACATAATGTTTAGATATGATGTGGTGCATTTTATCGTGCGGTTTTTATGCTAAGTTATTAATCGAACAATAATGTAGTATTATAACATGGTAACAAAATGGTTCAAATCGCTCTGAGCACTATGGGACTTAACTTCTGAGGTCATCAGTCACCTAGAACTTAGAACTACTTAAACCCAACTAACCTAAGGACATCACATACATCCATGCCCGAGGCAGGATTCGAACCTGCGACCGTAGCGGTCGCACGGGTCCAGACTGTAGCGCCTAGAACCGCTCGGTCACTCCGGCCGGCAATATGATAACACAAAGACGTTATGGAAAGTGAAGCGCAGATAAATTTTACTTAGTTGTACCAGTATATCTAAATGGCAATCATAGATTAAATGCATGTGGACAAATATAAAATGTCCCTAAGCTAAATACATCTACATCTACATCTACATCTATACTCCGCGAGCCACCTTACGGTGTGTGGCGGAGGGTACTTATTGTACCACTATCTGATCCCCCCTTCCCTGTTCCATTCACGAATTGTGCGTGGGAAGAACGACTGCTTGTAAGTCTCCGTATTTGCTCTAATTTCTCGGATCTTTTCGTTGTGATCATTACGCGAGATATATGTGGGCGGTAGTAATATGTTGCCCATCTCTTCCCGGAATGTGCTCTCTCGTAATTTCGATAATAAACCTCTCCGTATTGCGTAACGCCTTTCTTGAAGTGTCCGCCACTGGAGCTTGTTCAGCATCTCCGTAACGCTCTCGCGCTGACTAAATGTCCCCATGACGAATCGCGCTGCTTTTCGCTGGATCATGTCTATCTCTTCTATTAATCCAACCTGGTAAGGGTCCCATACTGATGAACAATACTCAAGAATCGGACGAACAAGCGTTTTGTAAGCTACTTCTTTCGTCGATGAGTCACATTTTCTTAGAATTCTTCCTATGAATCTCAACCTGGCGCCTGCTTTTCCCACTATTTGTTTTATGTGATCATTCCACTTCAGATCGCTCCGGATAGTAACTCCTAAGTATTTTACGGTCGTTACCGCTTCCAATGATTTACCACCTATGGCATAATCGTACTGGAATGGATTTCTGCCCCTATGTATGCGCATTATATTACATTTATCTACGTTTAGGGAAAGCTGCCAGCTGTCGCACCATGCATTAATCCTCTGCAGGTCCTCCTGGAGTACGTACGAGTCTTCTGATGTTGCTACTTTCTTGTAGACAACCGTGTCATCCGCAAATAGCCTCACGGAGCTACCGATGTTGTCAACTAAGTCATTTATGTATATTGTAAACAATAAAGGTCCTATCACGCTTCCCTGCGGTACTCCCGAAATTACCTCTACGTCTGCAGATTTTGAACCGTTAAGAATGACATGTTGTGTTCTTTCTTCTAGGAAATCCTGAATCCAATCACAAACCTGGTCCGATATTCCGTAAGCTCGTATTTTTTTCACTAAACGTAAGTGCGGAACCGTATCAAATGCCTTCCTGAAGTCCAGGAATACGGCATCAATCTGCTCGCCAGTGTCTACGGCACTGTGAATTTCTTGGGCAAATAGGGCGAGCTGAGTTTTACATGATCTCTGTTTGCGGAATCCATGTTGGTTATGATGAAGGAGATTTGTATTATCTAAGAACGTCATAATACGAGAACACAAAACATGTTCCATTATTCTACAACAGATTGACGTAAGCGAAATAGGCCTATAATTTTTCGCATCTGATTTATGACCCTTCTTGAAAATGGGAACGACCTGCGCTTTCTTCCAGTCGCTAGGTACTTTACGTTCTTCCAGCGATCTCCGATAAATTGCTGATAGAAAGGGGGCAAGTTCTTTAGCATAATCACTGTAGAATCTTAAGGGTATCTCGTCTGGTCCGGATGCTTTTCCGCTACTAAGTGATAGCAGTTGTTTTTCAATTCCGATATCGTTTATTTCAATATTTTCCATTTTGGCGTCCGTGCGACGGCTGAAGTCAGGGACCGTGTTACGATTTTCCGCAGTGAAACAGTTTCGGAACACTGAATTCGGTATTTCTGCCTTTCTTCGGTCGTCCTCTGTTTCGGTGCCATCGTGGTCAACGAGTGACTGAATAGGGGATTTAGATCCGCTTACCGATTTTACATATGACCAAAACTTTTTAGGGTTCTTGTTTAGATTGTTTGCCAATGTTTTATGTTCGAATTCGTTGAATGCTTCTCTCATTGCTCTCTTTACGCTCTTTTTCGCTTCGTTCAGCTTTTCCTTATCAGCTATGATTCGACTACTCTTAAACCTATGATGAAGCTTTCTTTGTTTCCGTAGTACCTTTCGTACATGATTGTTATACCACGGTGGATCTTTCCCCTCGCTTTGGACCTTAGTCGGTACGAACTTATCTAAGGCGTACTGGACGATGTTTCTGAATTTTTTCCATTTTTGTTCCACATCCTCTTCCTCAGAAATGAACGTTTGATGGTGGTCACTCAGATATTCTGCGATTTGTGCCCTATCACTCTTGTTAAGCAAATATATTTTCCTTCCTTTCTTGGCATTTCTTATTACACTTGTAGTCATTGATGCAACCACTGATACCCTCTTCTACATTCACGGAGTCGAAAAGTTCCGGTCTATTTGTTGCTATGAGGTCTAAAACGTTAGCTTCACGAGTTGGTTCTCTAACTATCTGCTCGAAGTAATTCTCGGACAAGGCAGTCAGGATAATGTCACAAGAGTCTCTGTCCCTGGCTCCAGTTCTGATTGTGTGACTATCCCATTCTATACCTGGTAGATTGAAGTCTCCCCCTATTACAATAGTATGATCACGAAACTTCTTCACGACGCTCTGCAGGTTCTCTCTGAGGCGCTCAACTACTACGGTTGCTGATGCAGGTGGTCTATAGAAGCATCCGACTATCATATCTGACCCACCTTTGATACTTAACTTAACCCAGATTATTTCACATTCGCATTCGCTAATAACTTCACTGGATATTATTGAATTCTTTACTGCTATAAATACTCCTCCACCATTGGCGTTTATCCTATCCTTGCGGTATATATTCCATTCTGTGTCTAGGATTTCGTTACTGTTCACTTCCGGTTTTAACCAACTTTCCGTTCCTAATACTATATGCGCACTATTTCCTTCAATAAGAGATACTAATTCAGGAACCTTGCCCTGGATACTCCTGCAGTTTACCAATATTACGTTAACTTTTCCTGTTTTTGGTCTCTGAGGACGGACGTTCTTTATCAACGATGATAATGTCCTCTCTGGTAAGCCGTCAGGTATTTTATCGTTTCGCCCAAGGGGCGGGGGGGGGGGGGGGGTCCCTCTAACCTAAAAAACCCCCGTGTGCACGCCACACGTACTCTGCTACCCTAGTAGCTGCTTCCGGTGTGTAGTGCACGCCTGACCTGTCTAGGGGGGCCCTACAGTTCTCCACCCAATAACGGAGGTCGATGAATTTGCAACCATTATAGTCGCAGAGTCGTCTGAGCCTCTGGTTTAGACCCTCCACACGGCTCCAAACCAGAGGACCGCGATCGACTCTGGGCACTATGCTGCAGATATTAAGCTCAGCTTGCACTCCGCGTGCGATGCTGGTTGTCTTCACCAAATCAGCCAGCCGCCGGAAGGAACCAAGGATGGCCTCAGAACCCAAGCGGCAGGCGTCATTCGTTCCGACATGTGCTACTATCTGCAGCCGGTCACACCCAGTGCGTTCAATAGCTGCCGGAAGGGCCTCCTCCACATTACGGACGAGACCCCCCGGCAAGCACATCGAGTGCACACTGGCATTCTTCCCCGACCTACCCGCTATTTTCCTGAGGGGCTCCATAACCCGCCTAACGTTGGAGCTCCCTATAACTAATAGGCCCGCCCTCTGTGACTGTCGGGACCTTGCCGGAGAATCGGCCACTGGCCCAACAGGCGAGGCATCCTGTGGTGGCTCGGAAACGATGTCATCACCACTAGGAAGCACCCCGTACCTGTTGGAAAGGGGTAAGGCAGCTGCCACGCGGCCAGATCCCACCTTCGCCTTTCGGCCAGGCACGCGCGAGCCCACCACTGTCCGCCATTCACCCTGGAGTGATGGCTGACCGGTAAGATGCTCACTGCCGGATGACGCAGCGACATCAGGGGTTCCATGTGATTCCAAGGCCACCGAAGTAGGCATAGGTCTCACCACAGTTGCCCCAACGCCACTACGAGCCGACGCCTGCGCCTCGAGCTCGATGAGCCTAACAGACAAAGCCTCCACCTGCCCCCGAAGAGTGGCCAATTCTCCTTGCGTCCGCTCACAACAACCACAGTCCCTACACATGACTATGTTTACCCTACTCTATACGGTGACAAATTCCCAAGATAATCTTCTGATGAGCTACTCTGATAATCAAGAAACACTCACTGAAATACGAGACGCGAAAACTACGCTAGGTTTTCCCAGAAAAACTATTTAAAAGCTAAGCGCAGCAAATAAGTACAAAAACGCTTTCTACAAACAGTACTCGCTGCTGCTGGTGCTCTCGCTCTGGCTGTCACAAGACAACTGCTGATTCTAGTGACTAGTGGCTAACGGCCGCGAAACAAACAAAAGACGGTTTTAGGGCGTTTTCTGTTCTAAACGATCAAGAAAACACTAAGAAATCTAACACGAAAACTACGTAAAGTTTTATCAAGAACTGTTAGTTACTATGCAGAGCAGATAAACACAAATAGAATCCCTTCCTTAGTGGAAGGTCGTAAACAAAATGCAAAATAAACGCTTTATACAAACAGTACTCGCTGCTGCTGGTGCTCTCGCTCTGGCTGTCACAAGACAACTCAATATTGTGAGATATAAAGAAAATAAAAAGGAAAACGCTAACGGGAATGTTAAAATGTTTTCCAACGAAACTGACAACGAATTGGCATGATATACTCTTACATTTCAAGAGATAATGTTCGATTTAAGCTTCTCGGACGTAAGAGAACTTGTGTTAAACTTGGCAGAACGAGTCTGCTTGTCCCATAATTTCGATGCAGAAGAAACAATGACAGACAAAAAGTATGCTGGGGTACCCATCCAAGCAAAGGTGAAGAAAATTAGAACTACAGCTAGACCTGTGAAATGGAAGTGTATCGGAGACTGTGGGAGGCCATCACAGAAACTCATTCCTAAAACACAGAAATGGTGTAGTGAGTTTTTGGTGAAGACCGAATGTATGAAGTGACCAGACGCATGAAATAAGAAAATATGGGCTACTGCCAAGTGTACAGGGATAGCGAACGGAGGGAAGTGTTGTGAGAACTAAAACTTGGAATATTTCCTTAAACTTGGACTAATACGTATCTTTAAGTACAGGGATATAGTTTATAAGGGACTTACAGATTAAGAAACCAGATTCTCAGTTTCTTCAGCCTGTAGATGTTTAGAAAATTAAGTGTAGTGTGTTCAGTTTTCCAAGATTTTCAGTTCCTAGAATCGGACAACGAGAACAAAATCCGACAGTTAAGGATGGGAATGTATAAATAATGTTATAACGCACTTTACACTCTGTAATAAATAAAATCTCAAAAGTGGTACAGTTTAGACAACTCTTACACAGTTATTCAGGCTACTGTACGTAGTCTTAAGGAAAATATTATCTTAATAGCTACGAAATGACTTCTCTCTCCTTTTGCTTAATTTCAGCGTATTCGCTATCGATTGTACTATTTATTACAATTTCCACGGTTGTAATTTTGACTTTCAATCATTTTAAAGTGGTTGAATGTACTGAAAACACAGCAATTATCAATAAAACGCATAAAAAGGATTTAAGCCTGTGTTCAATTTATTAATGTTGAGAACTGCTGTGTTCCCAGTACAAACACAATTCTATAGTTTCTCGTTTATATTTCGCTGGTATCGAAGTCAATAAGAAATGCGACACTGTAGTGCAGCTTACGTCTACTCACAGATTACATCTGGTATACTTATTTGTTTGTGTGAAACACATTAGCAGGTAAACTGAAGTGGGACAAAGAAACGTAGATCTACATTTACATACATACTCCGCAAGTCACCGTGTGGTGTGTAGTGGAGAGTACCCTCGTTCCCTGAACCAATACTAGTCATCTCCTTTCCTGTTCCACACGCAGCTAGAACGACGCGAAAACGACTGTCTGTGCACTGATGAGGCGAAACTTACGACCACGTGCTTAATAGCGTGTCTGTTCGTCTTTGGAACGAAATGCATCACTCATTCCGCGTTTCAAGGATCCGGCAGTTTGTTGACAGGTTTGTGGAGGTATGTGGTATTCTGTGTCTACGGACAGATCATGTAATTCGCATAAATAACGAGCCGCTGATATACATACGTGGAGATGGGGCCAGATATCGACCAAGATGGGTTCCATAGGATTTACATCAGGCGATTTTGGTCGTCTAGACATTTACGTGAGTTCACTCCTCAAACCTCAAACCATTGTAGCAAGGGTCCTGTTCTGAGACACGAGCAATTAGACTGCTTGAAGATGACACCGCTGGCGGGAAAGACATCAAGCATTAAGGGATGCGGAGGACAACGTCTCGCAAAGCGTAATACTGCTCCCACCAACCTGTGTCCGTGCTGTGGTGCACGTCTCGAGCCTCTGCTCACTTCGATGACGGCGCTTGTGGAGACCACCAATGACTTAGTTTAGCAAAGGTGTGATTCACCGTATGGGTCGACGCGTTTCTATTAATCGACTGTAGAATCCCGATGGCCCTTTGACTATTGAAATCATAATTGACGATGTCGTTACCTCTTCGCGCACCAGCATTGTGCTCTTTTGGCAGACATGTCACGGATCATCATTTATCCTACTTTGTAGAACAGACGACTCTCTAAATTTCCACCATGAGAAGAAACTCGCTTTCCCTTCAGGAAGCATCTCCGTAATACTTGCGTATTGTTCGGACCTACCAGTAACAAATCTAGCAGCGTGTCTCTCTATGCTTCGATGTCCTCGCTTTTAATCCGACCTGGTACGTATCCAAACCAAATAAGCAGAATTCAGGCGTAGGTCGTACTAGTGTCTTACATGCGGTCGCCTTTACGGATGAAGCACACTTCCGCAAAATTCTCCCAATGAACCGCAGCTGACCATTCGCATTCCCTACCACAATTCTCACATGCTGGAAAGTTACGTCCAGATATTTAAACGTCAATGTGTCAAGCAGGTCACTGCTAATGCTGTATCCGAAAATTACGGGTTTGTTTTTCCTACTCATCCGTATTAACTTACATTTAGCTCTAGATGCCATTCATCACACCAAGTAGCAATTTCGTCTGAGTCATCTTGTATCTTCTTACTATCAATCAACTTCGACACCTTCAAGTACAACACAGCATCATCACCAACCAACTGCAGATTGCTGCGCAACCTCTTCACAGATCATTTACGAATATAATAATTAACAATGGTTCTGTCTCACTTCCCTGCGGCACTCCTGACGAGGGTCTTGTCTCTGATAAAAATTCGCCGTTGAGGACAACATACTGGGTTCTATTAGTCTTCGAGCCACTCGCATATATGGGGATCTATTCCATATGGAATCTGACTGTTTCCCTTATCCGTAATTCGCAGTATAGCATGTGAGAAAAGAGCATGAGTTTCGTATGGGAGATGCTTTCTAAAACCATGCTGACTCGTTGACATAAGCGTCTCATAAAAAATTTTCTTCATACCATTAAAACTGGGAATACGTTCACACATTCAGCAGCAAGCCGATGTTGCAGATATTGGTCTGTAATTTTGCGAGTCCTTTCGTCTGCCCTTTTCTTAGACAGTAGTCAAATTCACAAACCACCCATTAACCTGCATCTTACCCAAAACCACCTTCCATTCAACAGCAGATTAAAGCTTAACATGTTACCGTCGGCTTACCTTCCTTCACGGTACATCCCCGCTGTCTTTCTTCCGTCCACTGGGGAATCAGTATTTCTGTCTCATACTCAACACTGTCCAGATTTCCTCGAAACTACCTATTTCTTTAGTTATTCCCTTAAACTCATCTGCTAACTTTTTAGTATTATTTCTTTCTCTTCCCCGGAACAGTCATCCAATTCCTCAGATATTACTCCACCATAACTAGTTGACTTGTACTACTGTTGTTTATCATTGTTTCTATCCGAAAGGAATGAAACATTACGTGATAATTATGTAACACAATTTTGATAGCACGGGCATGACTGTAACAGCACACATTCACTTTCCGTAGTGTTGGTAGTAGCAGTATTGGTATTATTAGTATTATCAGGTGCAATTCATGAGCTAGGCTAGGTCCAGCGTTGGCTCTCCCAAGTCAGTCTAGACATAAGAAAGGGCTGAATTCCTTACTATTACCTCGTAAAATAAGTATGTAAATAAATTGATTTACAAATAAGTGAGTTTTATGTAGAAAATATCCTATAATTGTAAGTTGTTAGATGCACCCAAATTTCCTTAAGAGCTATATCTCGAATGATATACAGGGTGTTACAAAAAGGTACGGCTAAACTTTCAGGAAACATTCCTCACACACAAAGAAAGAAAATATGTTATGTGAACATGTGTCTGGAAACGCTTATTTTCTATGTTAGAGCTAATTTTATTACTTCTCTTCAAGCCACATTAATCATGGAATGGAAATACACAGCAGCAGAACGTACCAGCGTCACATCAAACACTTTGTTACAGGAAATGTTCGAAATGTCCTCCGTTAGGAGGATACATGCATCCACCCTGTAGAGTATCCCGTATGAAATCATGATAACGTGTTCCATTGAGCGTAGGTGGACGAAACTAAAATGAGCTCTAACATGGAAATTAAGCGTTTCCAGACACATTTCCACATAACATCTTTTCTTTACTTGTGTGTGAGGAATGTTTCCTGAAAGTTTGGCCGTACCGTTTCGTAACACCCTGTATGTTGGTGTACAGCCACATAATCACTAGAACTCATAGGACAATCAGCGATACAGTTAATGATCGCCAGTTTTCCATTTTCGTTATTCTTAGTTACAAAAGACCGCTATCGAACATTGTACAAATTTCGATATCAGATATATTAATCCCCGAAGCCTGGAGGTATTATTAAATTTATCTGCTTAATAACAGACTTTTCGAGGGTTCACCAGCGCGTACAACTAAATACTGCTCTTCACAGAACTAGTTTTCAGGGGTTTCTGCCAAAAACTATGCTTTACAGAAACATGTGGTTATGGGCGGCTCTGTTACTTCAGTACGACAACAGCTCATATGTTCAATAAAGAAAATCTTATCAGAGTCATTTAAAAATATTCTCAACTCAGCTTCATTTATACTGAGGTGACAAAGGTCATGCGGTAGCGATATGTACGTACACAGACGGTGTTAGTATGGCGTGCACAAGGTGTAAAAGGGCAGTGCATTGACGGAGCTTTTTCAGATGACTCATGTGAAAATGCTTCCCTTTGAACGTGGGACAGTAACTAGTGATTCACGCATGGGATATTCCATTTCGGTAATCGTCAGGGAATTCCGTATTCAGAGGCCCACAATCTGCTGGAGTACGCCTTCGCCAGCACACGGGTCGGCACTAGGAAACACTGTATACCAGGCGCTGAACTAGGCGTCCCTATGAGAAGAGGAGACCAGGACACGCCCGCAGGCTACGCGCCGATGACGCACCCTGGGCCGCGTGCATACAGGCAGCCGTCGACGACCGACCTGTCTCCCTCGTCAGCCCCCCTTTTCTCCCCTCATCTGTCCGGGTCCCCCCCCCCCCCTCTCCATCTGCCTTAGGCTGTGGTGTGTCATCTCCGTAACAACTTTTTAGTGCAGTGTTTAAGTGAGTGTTCAGTGTTGAATTTCCGTCATTTTACAATTTAAAAAGTCACCGTTTTTATCGCCTGCTTTTATTGTTTATTATCTTCTTATTATGTTTTTAAATATTCTGTTTAGGCTGAAGAGCGGCGCACTAAGCTGCGGGGAGGGGGAGGGGGGAATTGAAACCCAATACAGATAAAAGAGAGCTGTCCCATTCTCTCATCTAGGTACACTGCTCTATTATGTCGCATCAAGACTCAGTTGGCATTGCATCTCAATATGTCGCACTGTGGTCTAGTCTCCCACAACGTTAGTCGTCGTCTCGCACCTTAGCTTGCTATGGGGAGTCGTTAGTCACAGTATATAGGTGTGATATGGACAGGGACAAGAGTGAAGAATTAGTACATGATGTTTGATTGTTGTTAACCAAAGAACTTCAGATTGGACATCATGGAAATTAAGTACCACGTGTGCATTTTTTGTTGTAGTGTCAGGAAACCGTCCACCCACCTATCATGCTACCCTCACCTCATCCAGCCAGGAACGACAAATCCTCACAAGAGGGCACAACCACAAGTGGCGACGAGTCTGGTCGACAAGTTTTGTTTACTTTTCATGTGTTCTAGGTTCCTGCCAGGAAGCTATCGTTAATGATTCTACATACATCAAAAAAAGTTTTGCATCACCCTGGTTCCCAGAACTCCTGAAGACAGACGTCGCCTGTGGATATTTTACCACAGACATAGTACTTTCGACTGTTCAGAGATGCCATTAAACTCAGCCAAAGGTTTAAACAACTATGCTTGAGCAGCGCCTATTAGACGAAGGGTTCCGACAGCCGATCAGTTCCAGTCATTCCACCAGGAAGGAGATACCCGGCTCGCATTGTCTGTAGTTGTACCATGCCTATATAGTCAATACCGCATTCTGATCGCGTCCTCATTTTTATTTTGTGCCAGGAAGGGCTCTCAACAAGGGAACTGTCCAGGCGTCTCGGAGTGAACCAAGGCGACGTTGTTCGGACATGGAGGAGATATAGAGAGACAGGAACTGTCGATGACATTCTGCCTCGCTCAGGCTGCTCAAGGGCTACTACTGCAGTGGATGGCCGCTACCTACGGATTATCGCTCGGAAGAACCCTGACAACAACGTCACCAAGTTGAGTAATGTTTTTCGTGCAGCCACAGGATGTCTTGTTACGACTTAAACTGTGGGAAATAGGCTGCATGATGCGCAACTTCACTCCCGACGTCCCTGGCGAGGTCCATCTTTGCAACCACGACTCCATGCAGCGTGGTACAGATGGGCCCTACAACATTCCGAATAGACCGCTCAGGATTGGCATCACGTTCCCTTCACCGATGAGTGTCACATATGCTTTCAACCACACAATCATCGGAGACGTGTTTTGAGGCAACCTGGTCAGGCTGAACGTCTTAGAACACGAGTGCAGCAAGGTGGAGATTCCCTGCTAAAACTAAATGTCATGTGACTAGGGTCTCCCGTCGATTAGACCGTTCGTTGGGTGCAAGTCTTTCCTTCTGACGCCACTTCAGCGACTTGCGCGTCGATGGGGATGAAATGATAATGATTAGGACAACACAACACCCAGTCTCTGAGCGCATAAAATCTCCCTCCCAGCTGGGAATCGAACCCTGGCCCTTCGAATTGACATTCTGTCGCCCTGACCCCTTTTTTTTAACTCATTTTGTTCCTTCTCGTTCGTTGCATCTGCTCGGGGCGGACGTCGTAACACATCTGTTAAAGTTCGTCGTTGGTCAATTAACTCAGTTTTTTTTTATTACAGAGGGCAACTAAGCCTCTAACCGAACACGCTGAGGTACCGTGTCGGCGAGGGTAGACGATTCCCTGCTATCTTGGGGTGGCATTATGTGGGGCCGCTGGCGGTAATGGAAGGCGCCGAAAGGCTGTACGATACGTGTTGCCATCCTCCCAACGATAGTGCAACCATATCGGCAGCACATTGGCGAGGCATTCGTCTTCATGGACGACAATTCGCGCCCCCATCGTTCACGTCTTGTGAATGACTTCCCTCGACTAGAGTGGCCACCATGTTCTCCGGACATTAACCCTATCGAACATGCCTGGAATAGATTGAAAAGGGCCGTTTATGGACGAGGTGACCCACCAATCCCTCTGAGGCTTCTACTCAGAATCGCCGTTGAGCTGTGGGACAATCTGGACCAACAGTGCCTTTATGAACTTGTGGATAGTATGTCACGATAAATACAGGGAAGCATCAATGCAAGAGGACGTGCTACTGGGTATTCGAGGTACCGTTGTGTGCAGCAATCTGGGCTACCACCTCTGAAGGTGTCGCTGTCTGGTTTTACAACATGCAATGTGTGGTTCTCATGATCAATAAAAAAGGCGGAAATGATGTTTACGTTCATTTCTATTCCAATTTTCTGTACAGGTTCGCGAACTCTCGGAAACGAGGTGATGCAAAACTTATTTGATGAGTGTAGATCGATTACAAGTACTGGATATAGTATGACAGTTGTTTGAATAGGTTGATCATTTACGAGAAATGTGTATCTTCACACGATACAACGTGAAATGATTCATTTGGGTTGAGTGAGACATGGCGGACTGGTCATGGGAAGCAATAATGTGATTGAGGTCTCGATATGGATACCGTTTCATCGGTGCATCGCTATGTTTAATGATGGTTTCTCCAACTGACGTGATGTTGAAGACTGTGTTGGTCCCATTTCTCTATGCAGCAAAGCAACTAGCAGTCATGTTTACGTCCGAAATTAACTCTAGTATAATTTTTGTGCGTAGGTTCTTTAAGCTGCAGTCGCTCATGTTTGACGCCCACCTGAAGACAGTGACGAAACATCGCTTACTACGATAGCTAGGGGCCGTGGCCTTCTTCTGTTGACGCATCCTGTTGGTTTCTGTACTTCGATGTAGCATTTGAACCTCTTTGTCAACCTTCCGTCTTCTTCTGACGAACACAGCTTCTCTATCGTCTCTCTAAAAACATTCGAGTTTTTGTTTCTAATCTTTACTGGGTCACTTAAATGCAATAACTTATTGCGTGGTTCAAGAATTATAACTTTCCTACAGTTTATATCTTCGTTTAAGTAAATCCTTTCAGTCTTGCTATTAACAGTTACCAATTGCGTGTAAGCTTAACTTAGTGAAGAAAGTAGAGCAGCTTTGATTTGTGTCCCACGGTTTCCAGCGATGGGAGGCTACATGTTGGTTTTGAGTGAAGCTGGCCGAACTATAACTGGATATATTGCACAAGAGACTTGAATACGTCCAGCTTTGTACGCCTTGGCTCTATTGTTCAATACTAAGCAAGGGAAAATTTTGAAGAAATGAAGTCTCGTTATTTACATCACTACAGGCTTTTAATAACTACCTGAGATTCTGGTAAAAATTAATGTAATAGCGATGTATTCTACAAGTTCGTAATCATAGCAACACTGTTATAGGATTTTAGTGCAGGACAACCCATATTCACCAATACTGCTGTAATAATATTTAGTTCACTGTTCATTATATTTTTTCAGGGCGATTCCCAGAAAATTAACAAAATAATGGTTCAAGTTGTAACGAAAGACGATGAGGCCAATAGCATTAGCGTATCCAAGGGAACGATGCCGTAAAGCTGATGAGTTGGACTCTGGCTGCGGGCTTGGCGGTAGAAGTGACGCAGCTCTGCCGTTTCTGAGCTGCGGAGAGTCGAACCCAGGAGTAGCTGGCACAGGACAGGAGCTGTCTGCGCCGCCTCCCTGGACAGCGCGTTCAAAGCCGCTGACACCATTAACACCTGTGACGACTGCCACGATATAAGCAAAATATGTCTCACCACTAGGTGTTTCTGCTGCTGTAATAAAAGAGCAGCAACTGCATTCCAAGATATACTGCACAACACTGTCACCATAAATAAAACTAAAAATATCTGGTCGACCGAAATGACCTCCTGGGACACGTTGCACAATGCGGAGTAGACTCTCCTCATCTTCCTGTAACGATCTGCAAGTGGTCGACGCTGTCATCTCACTCGGGCTGTAGCTCTCAGACACTGGTTGAGCTGGCGTAAGTCACTCCTCACAATAAGTACGAGGCCCACATACCTGGCAACAGCGGTAAGTACAATACAACTTGAGAACTATGTTAACATATATGTACATTTCATCTCGTTCCCCAGACATTTCAACGTCACAGCAGCTACACGTTGCGCGAGAGAGCCTGCATACACCACTTTGCAGGAGATCCTCACTCCCGCAGTGGAGAATTGGCGCGACCCCATGATGCCACTGTCCCAATAAAGCAACAGACTAAACATCAACTGGTACTTGTAGGTGTTTCGAAACAGGTCTGCGGCGATCGACAACGCCGTGGTGGCGTAGTATATCGTCATATAGCCTACCAACCACACGAAGGTAATGGAGTCCTTTTTTCTTGCGTTCATAGCTTGCAACCAGTCCTCCACATGCGCTGTTATTGTTATTTTCATGACGAGAACAAAAGCTGCGTACAGCGTACCAGCAAGTGTTCTCCGTAGCTCACACTTCTCAATGACGACTCTTAATGGCGTCAACCCGAATACCCTGCAGATGGCGTGGTATCGCGCTACAGATCTTAAGAGGTCTCTCCTATTCACTATTTCAACATCGGATCCATCCCAGGATGCCTACGTTACCTGTGATGAAAGAAAAAAGTTCCCCAGTTATGGTAAGCAAGCTGCTTGCATTACAAAGAGATTTAATCTAATTATTTATTTAGCGTATGGCAAGTACAAATCACGTATGAAAAATCTAAAAGTACATAACACACAAAACAGTTACAATATCACAAACAAACATCTAGGTTAGAAATATAATCGATTGCACTGTTAGTCGCATTCATGAAGTCCTTTGTTGGCCCAGGGTAGGCCTCAGAGGGCATTCTACCACGATATGGTGAATTGTCTGCCTGTCATCGCCGCAGTCGCACTGTGGTGATGGCACTATGCTCCATTTGTACAAGGAGTCCGCACAACGGCCGTGGCTCGTCCTGACCCTGTTAAGGGTAGACCAGATTTTGCGGGGCAAGTCAAAGCCCCGAGGTCTGTTAGATGTTCCCAATAAGGTGTTAACCTGAGGCGGTGTCTTTTCCTCCCATTCTTCTCTCCAGCGGTCCTCAAGAATAAAAGCGTTCTTTACCAGATCTTTGGCACTTGCGAGAGGGGGGTGTCTGGATTTCAATCTATTTTGCTCAATTCCATTACTCAGGGTGTGGATAGGAAGATCTGGGCTATTTTGGATTTTTCGACACTCCCTGACAAGTGCGTGTTCTCTGCGCAAATGTGGTGGCGGGATATGGCTCAATACAGGCAGCCATTGGACAGGAGTTGACCTGATCGTTCCAGAGATAATCCTCATCGTTTGGTTCAAGACTGCATCCACCTTCTTGATGTGAGCACTATTTAACCATATTGGGGAACAGTACTATGCTGCAGAATAGACAAGTCCTAGTGCAGAGCTACGCAGAACGGAGGCAGTGGACCCCCAACTAGTGCCACAAAGCTTTTGGACAATGTTGTTTCTAGTTCTGACTTTTTCAGCAGTGTTTACAAGGTGTTGTTTATAGCTCAATGTTCTATCGAGTGTCACGCCCAGATACTTTCGTGTTCTATTATATGGAAGAATGCCGCCATCAAAGCGGATCTTGAGCTCTTTGTTTGCTAATTTGTTATTCAGGTGGAAACAAGTGGCCTCTATTTTGGATGGGCTGGGTTGGAGCCTCCAGTCACGGAAGTATTTTCCTAAAGTGGTCAAATCGCTGGATAGTGTGATCTCAGTTTCCTCCATCATTCGATGTTGTGTGGCCAAGGCCCAGTCGTCCGCATATCCGAACATTCTGGATCTCGTCCTAGGCATATCGGCTATATACATGCTGAAAAGCATTGGAGCCAGTACTGAACCTTGGGGCAGGCCATTATTAAGTTTCATGAATTTACTTCTGTTGTTACCGGTGACAACCTGGAATGGTCTATTGCAGAGCATTTAGTTGATAAGGTTAGCCGTTTTTAGACATGGCACGATGCGGAGGAGCTTATAAATCAGGCCCTGTCTCCAGACAGTGTCGAACGCCGCCGTCAGGTCAACAAATACCACTGATGTTTTTTGCTGTCTTTGAAAGCCCGCCTCGATGTAGGTTGTTAGAGCCAGGACCTGATCCGTGCAGCTTCTTTTCGGCCGGAAGCCCGCCTGTTCTACCGGTACAGCCTCCAGGATGACTTCGCTCATTCTGTTGTACTTAAGTCTCTCCAGTAATTTATAGATCATGCTGAGTAAGGCGATTGGGCGGTAGCTCTGAGGTTGGTCACTCGGTTTGCCCGGTTTTAATATGGCAACAACTTTAGCCTTTTTGAGAGTGTGCGGAATTTTTCCAGTTTGCAACACGTTAGAGAAGAATCGCGCAAGCCATAATCTTGCAAATTTACCACAGTGGAGCAGAAATTCTGGGTGAATCCCATCAAACCCTGGGGCCTTTCCTGGTTTTATATCGTTCAGGGCCATATTTAACTCTTCGACTGAAAAGGGTTGGGAATAAGATGTATTGTTCTCTGCTGTCGATTTTAGCTCTTTAAGCTCCTTTTTAATTTTTATAGTATGGGCTCGTTCCTTTGGGGCCCTGGACGTCTTGCTGATGTGAACCGCAACTGTATTTGGGGACATAGCACTGGTCATTCGCAGATTTTTACCTCCACCTCCAAGTCTCCGAAGCAAAGACCTCGCCCTTCTGCTTGATCTTGTAAAATCCATTTGTTCTCCGGTCTCCATCCACTTAGCACGCCTGGCCGCGTCTAGGCTACGTAATAGATCGTCTGCAATTTCTTTATCCCCATTGTCCAGAAACTGTCTATAAAGCCGTTCACTTTCCTCGCTCCATCCTGGCACATATTCGTTTCTGAATCCTCTGGGCATACTAACTTTAGCTGAGCTGATGACGGCTCCAACAAATCTTTCGTAGTTCTTATACGTTGGGGGTATCCATCCAAGGCATTTATCAAGTTTCTCCGAGAAAGCAGCCCAATCTGCCCTCCCAAAGTTCCATCTAGGACGAGGATAAGAGGATATCAGGGGAATAGTAAGACCTATTTCTAAGAGCACTGGACGATGCTGAGAGTGGGGGAAATCCTGAAGTACCCTGCGAAAGACCGGCAGGGGTTTGTTGTTCTTGTCAGTTGTAACAAAACTGAGGTCAGGGCAGGTCTCAGTTAGCCAAGCGGCTGATTTATATGTACCTCGGTCTTTGGCGTCAAAGATTAGTTGAGTATTATGATCTTCTGTCCATTTCACCAGGTCTTCGCCGTTTTGGTCAGATATTCGATATTTCCACAGTTCATGGTGGCTATTAAAGTCACCCACGTATATTGCTGGGTGAGGCAGGGTTTGAAGGGCTTGTGGGGGCCACGATTGCCCTGGAGGCTTGTATATATTATTTATTGTGACTTCACCCACTTTTATAATGACCTCGTGAATCTTGTTTGTGGTAGATGTTGATACGAGAGCCACTTCTTCGATATTTCTCCTGACGTATGTTGCCGTGCCATAATGTCTGTGGTGTGTGGCGCCTATTAGGCCATTGCCAGATACTATGCTCCTTGATCTTAGCTGCTCGTCATCTTCAGTATGGGTCTCCTGAATTGCGACTACGTCAATGTCGTTCTTTGTTAAAACTTTATGCAAGTACATGCATTTGGCTCTACTTATGCCTTCAATATTCAGGTGGCAGACTCGAAACGGCGATCCGAGTTCTCTAGTCAAAGGGTTCGTTTTGCTAGAATTCATCGTGATTTGCCGTGACCAGGAGATCAACTAAGGATTATCTGGTCGCCTGTACTTTGCTAGTTCATTTAGCGTTACCCAGGGTGCACGTGTAGTATTCTACTACGGACGCGAACTAGCTTTAAAATTAACGACATACGACTGATTAACAAATTACACTCAGACTTGAGATAGCACTTCCAACATAAATGAGTCACGGTTCCACAAATCAATAGGAGAACAATGAAGTAAACATAGGCATTATTAAAAAACTCCTTCCTAGTCACTATTTTCAGGCATCTGAAATCGATACAAAGGCACGACCATTATAGAAAAACAAAACGTAACCATCCAGTACAGTTGCTGCATCTTACAGACCGCGAATACTGAAAACTGTATAAGTTTTAGTGTAGAGCTACATTCAGCAAAGTCAGCTAGACTGACCTTGCCGTAATACATTTATTAATTACTACAAGTATTAATATTGTTACGCAAAAACCACCTATCAAGCTCATTGCAAAGTTTACTGTTACGAATATCTTTAAGTAGTCTTGCTTACATCTCAGACAGAGTCTGAAAGATTTCAACATTTTGGGTAAAGTAACAAAATAAATGAAAATAAATAAGACGTAGAGACAGAGAGTTAAGAGAATATATTGTATCGTAATCGGAACCATTACAGACGGCGCACTAAATCAGCTGGAGAGGGAAGTGGTGGTTGCCACTTGAAGGAGTAGTGTCGACAGTCATCAAGGTGAGCCAAGCAAACCTACATCGTCTGGCTAAATAGAAATTCGTATTCCGTGTCCCCTAAACATGAGTTTACTATCTCAAATTTTGTGGAAATTTATTTTGCCAGTATAGTGTGACAGTAAACTGATCTTCTTTGTTATCATATTGCTCGTTAGTGTAATGCTGCCTTTATTTTATTTTGCTTCCGTTTAGGTGTAGCTTTTTAATAAGAGTTTTGTCGTTCAAAGTGGAGTAGCAGCCATAGTTTTCTTCTCTTTTTTGGTATTTAAGTTGGATCTAAAAAGTTTATTTAATTATGGTGTCCATGCTCGATTGTAAATACATTTTTGTGTGGAATCAGATAATGGAATAACAATATGGGAAGAACAGATTGCTGCTCATCACAAAGACGAGGAATTGAGCTGCAGACAGGCACAATGAAAAAACAGCTTGAATCCTGAGTTTCAAGACAAAGTCCTTCTTCAGAAATAGAAAACACACACAAATTCAGACAAGCACAGTCCACACAGCCATGGTCATTGTCTCTGGACAGTAGGACCTGACTTGTGCTATGTCGTGCTCCGGCGCCTAGGGACAGTGGTTGTGTCTGCGTGAGTCGTGCTCGTGTGAATGCGTGTGTGTTACTTATTTCTGAAGAGGAATTTTGCTCTAAGGCTCAGTTTTGTAACAGTCTCTTTGATGTACTCCAGACGTAGATCCTCAGAAATTTCTTCCTCAAATTAAGGCCGGTATTTGATATTAGTAGACTTCTCTTGGCCAGAAATGCCCTTTTTGCCATAGCGATTCTGCTTTTGATGTCCTCCTTGCTCCGTCCGTCTTTGGTTATTTTACTGCCTAGGTAGCAGAGTTCCTTAACTTCATTGACTTCGTGACCATCAATCCTGATGTTAAGTTTCTCGCTGTTCTCATTTCTACTGCTTCTCATTACCTTCGTCTTTCTCCGATTTACTCTCAAACCATACTGTGTACTCCTTAGACCGTTCATTCCGTTCAGCAGATCATTTAATTCTTCTTCACTTTCACTCAGGATAGCAATGTCATCAGCGAATCGTATCATTGATATCCTTTCACCTTGTATTTTAATTCCACTCCTGAACCTTTCTTTTATTTCCATCATTGCTTCCTCGATCTACAGATTGAAGAGTAGGGGCGAAAGCCTTTTCTTACACCCTTCTTAATACGAGCACTTCGTTCTTGATCGTCCACTCTTATTATTCCCTCTTGGTTGTTGTACATATTGTATATGACCCGTCTCTCCCTATAGCTTACCCCCACTTTTTTCAGAATCTCGAACAGATTGCACCATTTTATATTGTCGAACGCTTTTTCCAGGTCAACAAATCCTATGAAAGTGTCTTGATTTTTCTTTAGCCTTGCTTCCATTATTAGCCGTAACATCAGAATTGCCTCTCTCGTCCCTTTACTTTTCCTAAAACCAAACTGATCGTCACCTAGCGCATTCTCAATTTTCTTTTCCATTCTTCTGTATATTATTCTTGTAAGCAGCTTCGATGCATGAGCTGTTAAGCTGATTGTGCGATAATTCTCGCTCTTGTCAGCTCTTCCCGTCTTCGGAATTGTGTGGATGATGCTTATCTGAAAGTCAGATGGTATATCGCCAGACTCTTATATTCTACACACCAACGTGAATAGTCGTTTTGTTGCCACTTACCCCAATGATTTTAGAAATTCTGATGCAATGTTATCCATCCCTTGTGTCTTATTTGACCGTAAGTCCTCCAAAGCTCTTTTAAATTCCGATTCTAATACTGGATCCCCTGTCTCTTCTAAATCGACTCCTGTTTCTTCTTCTATCACATCAGACAAATCTTCACCCTCATAGAGACTTTCAATGTATTCTTTCCACCTATCTGCTCTCTCCTCTGCATTTAACAGTGGAATTCCCGTTGCACTCTTAATGTTACCACCGTTACTTTTAATGTCACCAAAGGTTGTTTTGACTTTCCTGTATGCTGAGTCTGTCTCTCCGACAATCATATGTTTTTCGATGTCTTCACATTTTTTCTGCAGCCATTTCGTCTTAGCTTCCCTGCACTTCCTATTTATTTCATTCCTCAGCGACTTGTATTTCTGTATTCCTGATTTTCCCGGGACATGTTTGTACTTCCTCCTTTCATCAATCAACTGAAGCATTTCTTCTGTTACCCATGGTTTCTTCGCAGCTACCTTCTTTGTACCTATGTTTTCCTTCCCAACTTCTGTGATGGCCCTTTTTAGAGATGTCCATTCCTCTTCAACTGTACTGCCTACTGCGCTATTCCTTATTGCTGTATCTATAGCGTTAGAGAACTTCAAACGTATCTCGTCATTCCTTAGTACTTCCGTATCCCACTTCTTTGCGTATTGATTGCCCACATCTCGTGGTCGTGCGGTAGCGTTCTCGCTTCCCACGCCCGGGTTCCCGGGTTCGATTCCCGGCGGGGTCTGGGATTTTCTCTGCCTCGTGATGGCTGGGTGTTGTGTGTTGTCCTTAGGTTAGTTAGGTTTAAGTAGTTCTAAGTTCTAGGGGACTGATGACCATAGATGTTAAGTCCCATAGTGCTCAGAGCCATTTTTGCGTATTGATTCTTCCTGACTAATGTCTTGAACTTCACCCTACTCTTCATCACTACTATATTGTGATCTGAGTCTATATCTGCTCCTGGGTACGCTTTACAATCCAGTATATGATTTCGGAATCTCTGTCTGACCATGATGTAATCCAATTGAAATCTTCCCGTATCTCCCTGCCTTTTCCAAGTATACCTCCTCCTCTTGTGATTCTTGAACAGGATATTCGCTATTACTAGCTGAAACTTGTTACAAAACTCAATTAGTCTTTCTCCTCTTTCATTCCTTGTCCCAAGCCCATATTCTCCTGTAACCTTTTCTTCTACTCCTTCCCCTACAACTGCATTCCAGTCACCCATGACTATTAGATTTTCGTCCCCCTTTACATACTGCATTACCCTTTCAATATCCTCATACACTTTCTCTATCTGTTCATCTTCAGCTTGCGACGTCGGCATGTATACCTGAACTATCGTTGTCGGTGTTGGTCTGCTGTCGATTCTGATTAGAACAACCCGGTCACTGAACTGTTCACAGTAACACACCCTCTACCCTACCTTCCTATTCATAACGAATCCTACACCTTTTATAGCATTGTCTGCTGCTGTTGATATTACCCGATACTCATCTGACCAGAAATCGTTGTCTTCCTTCCACTTCACTTCACTGACCCCTACTATATCTAGATAGAGCCTTTTCATTTCCCTTTTCAGATTTTCTAGTTTCCCTACCACGTTAAAGCGTCTGACATTCCACGCCCCGACTCGTAGAACGTTATCCTTTCGTTGATTATTCAATCTTTTTCTCATGGTAACCTCCCCCTTGGCAGTCCCCTCCCGGAGATCCCAATGGGGCACTATTCCGGAATCTTTTGCCAATGGAGAGATCATCATGACACTTCTTCAATTACAGGCCACATGTCCTGTGGATACACGTTACGTGTCTTTAATGCAGTGGTTTCCATTGCCTTCTGCATCCTCATGTCGTTGATCATTGCTGATTCTTCCGCCTTTAGGGGCCATTTCCCACCCCTAGGACAAGAGAGTGCCCTAAACCTCTATCCGCTCCTCTACCCTCTTTGACAAGGCCGGTGGCAGAATAAGGCTGACTTCTTATGCCGGAAGTCTAAGGCCGCCAATGCTCCATATTGCTTATATTTTTCTATAATTTGTTTGATTCAGTGGAATATATCTATTTATTTTTCTGATCGGTCTTGTAATGTTAGGGTGTTATCTACACACCCGTACAAGAAGTAAATATTATTAATCCATGCGAGATGGTATAAGGAAATTAGTTGTCAGTATGGTGTAGTGACATACTAGCAAGTGTACCAACAAGGAAGTTTCCTTTTACTAAACCGTATTATAGTACATGAAGTAGGTTATTGGACTTGGAATAGTTATGGGAGAGCTACAATTTTAGTAAAGCAATGAAATTCGTCTACAACTATTGCGTTCATCTGACGATGTGTGGGTATATTATATTTGACAATTTCAATGGTCACATCAACTGCTCCGTTGGTGAACATGTTGATTACATTCAATAAAATGTTTTAAATGGTGTAGAATGTCGATGTCAATAATTTGTTGTATCATTTCACTCAAACTATTCACTGTATACTGACTTCTACTTATACAGTCTTGAGCAAGTATATACACTACCTTGTTTTTTTAGTCAGATTGCAAAGCTCTTATATAGTTTATTACTAGATTGAGAGGGCTGCTACGTATGTGGCTTTTTGGTAGTGACTGCAATGTATTTGCAGATGGGTTCATTATGGAGCAATATGTATTCTTCTCTTTTGTCAAGTAACTGTTGAAAACTATTTAGAGATTTTTAATTGTTTATGCAAATGAAACTCGAAGATTCTTTTACTACAGACTGTCTTCAACATGACCGCTACTCTATTCCCTTGTCAGTTACTATTGCGTTGCTAGTGTTTATTTTCTCATAAATGGTACCGATGGTTTACATACTGGGGAAAGTGTCAGATAATATGAAACGTTCATGTCAAAAGTCCAAGTTGAGAATAATTATCAGAACACACAACAGAAGACAAACTTGTCATTCTACGGAACAACCCTGTAAATTCACACATTCAGCAGTGTATAAGTTAAAATGCGGTTGCCATGAAATAACAATCATAGGTCTAACAGAAATATTTCAAAACAATATTCATGGAATTTTCGAACTTCATTGACATGAAACTGTCTTCACTTAGTACACACCTAAAACTACAAAAACTCAGTTAGTGACGTAACACGATGCCTGGCGGTCCCAGCGACTGCTGAAAACCGTAGGCAAGTAAATATTTTAGATGACAACATGAAGTTTTACATATGTGACGTAACATCCTGCATTGCTTTTAACACAGAGACGGGGTTAAAAGACAAAAAATGTATCGAAAATTTCACGAATTCTCTTACAAATGTTTACTGTTGAAATACATTCCTTTGTAAGGCATTCTGTTAACAATGTAATGTACAAATGATTAGGTGTAACCTGTGATCAGTCAAGTTAATCACCTTTGGATTTAAAGTACATCACATTTGACAGTCATCTGCCATATCTACAGGGTGAGTCAAAATTATGTGAAGAATTTTAATTTTGTTTCCTTTTTTACTCCAGTATGTTAGAACCGATGTCTGATAAACGCACACTTGAGCAGAGAAGAATGATTGCAAGCTTACTGGGAGTTGTGCTGCCGGTGAGAAAAGTGTGACGAAGGCCTGCAGAACGATTTTCAGGTAGATGGTCACCTGCTCGTTTACCAGATTTGTAGCAATTGGATTAGTAGCAGACAATTATCAATAAACTGTATTGCTGAATATTGAGTGCATTAGCTGTGTTGATCAGGTTGAGACTCTGTATAACGAAAACTCGGAGCAAGTCGTTTTTCTCAAATAGTATTGATATAATTATGACTCACTCTGTATGTGCTGAATACCGGTGGCATACGCTCAGGTAATAAAATGTAAATTATTGACAAAAGTTTTTGGCATGTGCAAAAAAAAAAAATATACGGAACTTGTTGGTTATATGAAAATATAAACTGATATGGGACACTATGCACCTGGGGAAATTGTCTTCTGTAGTGCTGATACCGCTGGAGATGAGTATGTATCCCTGTTCTAATTTGGAAATAAGTAAATAAGAATATTATCTATAGGAAAATTTACGACAGTCAGCCTCAGTCTATCACCAATCCTTGACAGCTCTGGTCTGTTGCGCTCGTTATATCTGCATATTCCATCTGTCTTTCGTATCCCAATACTTAAAGAGTCTTCTTTGCAGTTCACTTTTAATAATCTGCACCTCACAGGGTATCAACTAATTCCAGAGAGCAAACCATCGTATTAACTTTCATACAGCACACTCGTCCTATCAGAAGTGAAGGCTCCAACTCATTCTCTTCCCACAGAACTGAAATACTACGTGTCTCCTAGCTCTTCTTCTTCTTCACCTTTCCCGTTTACCAGTTGGCTACGGGATCGAAACTGTTATGTGTGCTGAAGCAATGCTGGTGACTGTTGGTGACCAGATACCGTTTCTGAAGCGACCACCCCCCGTGGCACACAGTCTGTGTACCTCATCTGTCTCCGTCTAGTGTACAGCTCATATCTGAGTGCGAAAGCTTCCTTCTGAATGTTTGTGCAGCAGGTATCTGGAGCGGGGTGGGGGCTACAGCCCAGTATTTACACTGGGGCCTGGGGGAAAGCGCATAAAAGCCACCTCTAGGCCGAGTGGCTGAAGAACGATCATCGTTAATGCGAGAGGAGAATTTGCGCGACACGTATCTTCAAATACTGTTCAATGAAGATTAAAAAGTGTGTGTAGTGAATACTCAATTGGGCTTGTTTAAATATTTGGGTTTGCCTCTTGCCAGGGCTTCTGCACCCGCCATTTTCCAATGGTATTTTGAACAGCTGACTGCTCAAGGTCCAAACTGTTCAAACTATTTTGACGATAATGTCATAGCAGGTCGTACACCTGAAGAATATTTGCAAATTTGCGTGCTGTGTTTCGTGTGTTATCTGATGCAAGACTGAAGTGTAGACTGGACAAGTGCGATTTTTTTAAACCTGAATTGAATCATCTTGGTCATGTCATAAAACGTCAAGGTGTAAATACTCTTTAGTCGCATTTGTTAGCTGTACGAGATTTGCCTGTTCCTCGCAATGTTACAGAATTCCAGTCAGTTTTAGGGAAAATGAACTATTGTATTTGGTTCATACCGAATGCTGCACAAATTACAGCTCCATTGCAGCGCTTGCGTCGGAAGAATCTCTCCTTTGTTTGGACAGTTGAGTACCAAGTAGCTTTTCAAAAACTCAATACTTAGTTCACTTTGATCCTGACAAACCGTATGTATTGCAAGTTAACGCTTCCTGTTACGGCATCGGTGCCGTACTTTCGCACAGAATTGGTGATGTAGAGAGGCCTATTCATTTCGCCTCAAATGTGTTGTCCAGAGTTCAGTGTAACTATTTACAAATTGAGAAGGACGCTTTGGCTATTGTGTATGGTTTCACCAAATTCCACCATTATTTGTATGGCACAAAATTCTACTTAATAACGGATCACAAGCTTTTTCGGTCCTTGTTTCATCCCACGAAACCGGTTTCTTTCCGAACCGCCCAAAAATTCCACAGACGGGCTTTGTTATTGTCTCAGTACCAGTAAAAGGTTGTGTATCGCCCGACTGCTCAGCATGGTAATGCAGACGCACATTCACGTCTTCCGATTGGCCCTGATACAGATTTTGGCGCTTCTGCTGCATGTCGTTGCCACATCGATGCTCGTTTCAATCTTATCCGCTGAACTATAGCTAAAATACACAGGCCACGGAACCTGATCCAGATTTGTACATTTCACTAACATTCATTCGCACATCTTGGCCTCGTTTCATGTGTAGCATAAAGAACTCTGTCGTGAGCCGATACTTTGCGTGTCGGCGTAGCCTCGCTATACAGAAAGGGGTGATTCTTGTTCAGAATAACAGTGGACATCCATGTGTGTTGATCCCTAAAGCTTTGCCAAAAGGTGTGTTCTAGTTACTTCACCAATGGGGATTGTTCGGACGAAACATTTAGCGCGTCGACACTGTACGTGGCAGGGTATGGACGCCCAAACAGAACAGATGACGTCACAGACTGACGCAGGTGCGGAAAATCAGTCTGTTCCGCCAGAACATCACCATGGCAATGCGTGCACATAGACTTTGCAGGACCTTTTCGGAACACTCGTTGGTTGATTGTGGTTGACTCATATAGCAAGAGTACTTTTGCTGTGCCAATGAACTGGACAGCGTCACGTTGTGTTGTCCTCTATTTTGTGCCTCGAAGGTTTACCTGAAGTAATAGTCTCAGACAACGGACCTCAGTTCACGTCAAACGAGTCTGAAACTTTCTGTGCACGCAATGGCATACAGCATGTAACTATCGCACCGTTCCATGCACAGTTAAGCGGCGAAATGCAACGTTCAAACAGTAAATGGCCAAACTTCGCTCCGCACACACCAGGGATGAAGCATTGGAGCTGTTTCTCGCCTCCTATCGTTCGCACCCACGAGATGCACCATCGCCGGCGGAATTTTTGTTGATAATTCTTCCGGGTTATATGGGCGTGGTCCATGGAATTCTTCTATTCCTAACGTTTCGTCCAATACTACGTTGGACATCTTCAGAGGTATGGCTGGTCCTGCTGGACTCCGGCAGGACTCAGCAGGACCAGCCATACCTCTGAAAATGTCCAACGTAGTATTGGACGAAACGTTAGGAATAGAAGAAGTCCATGGACCACGGCCATATAACCCGGAAGAATTATCAACAACAGTACCATCCGGTCGTGAAAGCCTTCATTGCCGGCGGAATTGCTTCACAGCCGGCGCCATCGGACACTGCTCCACCTGCTCCACCCTCCTCAGCATCCGGCGACGAAGAAAGGCCGCAAGTATCGCTTCGCGTCGCATGTTACTGTCTTTTACAGGGTGTTTAGCGGCAGCAGATGGTGGGCGCGAGGCGAGATCGTCCGTCAGCTTGGCGCATGCATGTACCTTATTTCAGGTTCAGACGGCATGTAGCACCGCCATCAAAATCAACTTCGCCACTGCCATGTGCACGGTGATCTTTCTGTGCCTCTTGACCCAGATTCATGGATCCCGAGGACAGCGCGGCCACATCGGCCGCCAGAGAGTGTCATCACGACACCGCGGGACGATCCCATGGAGACGGAGCCGCCGCCTTCTCCAGTACTACCACTGGAGCTGAATCCGCCCACACAGCAGCAGTCGACACCTTCCACATCAGTTTATTGGCCGGTGGAGGTGGATGCGTACCCTTCTGGTTGCTTTCCGGGGAACGTTTCCAGGGCGCAGGCCGGACGGAGCGGTGCGAGCCGAACCGGAAGTTCGACGCCCCCTGCAGCCACAGCTTCCGGTCCAGCGCAGCTTCCACCCCCCGGTCTCCCCCGCCGTTGCCGCGCTCTCTACCCGACGACGGTCCGTCTCCTTGAGGAGGGGGGGGGGGGGGGAGAGGGGGGAATTTTCCGGCGTAACATCAAGCGTCGGCACGTAGGCATGGAAACTCACAGTAGAGAAGGCTGTGAGACGACCTCAGCCAATAGTACGCTGACTAGAACGACACCACTATAGGAGCGGCATCTGTACAAGGACAATGTAAGTGCTCCTCCAGCTAGCTTCGATCGCACTAGAAGAGCCGCACTAGAGCTGTGATATAAACTCTATAGCAGTAACTTATGAGCTTGGATGATCTGCTTGCATGGAAATTCTATATATCGAGAGACATTAATTGTTTGCATGTCGCCATTTGCTTGTTGCCCATCTTGGTGGAAACGCAAGTGTTGTCAATTTAACATATTGAAATAAACTCTATTAATAGGATTTGTTGTTTAGCTATCCGAGAAAGGAGATTCCTAGGCACCCTACATTCCACGATTGGGCAGGATCCCACAAATAGGATCAGTCAGGTTCTTCGGAAATCTTCAGTCACCTTCCTTGGCCCATCAGTTGATGGTCACCATAAGAGCGCCTCATGCTCGGTGTTCTTCTTGCTGTAGAATGATTCTACTTGCCTCAACATTATCTATCCACTCATAGGTATTAACACTGATCCATCATATCATATCTAGAAACTTTTCGACAAACTCATTCTCCTTTTGTGATACAACATTGAAGTGATCTCGATAGAATCTAGCGTTGTGCTGTTTTATATTGGCTGTCCTGTTCCTTATACCACTGTACCCACCTCTCTTTGTTTCCTCAAATCTACTATATTTCAAATACAAAGAGTACACTGCTGGACATTAAAACAGAGCAAAAAAAGCATAGTCAATAATTTAGTTGTATTTTTAGTGCAACATTATGTAACGCTTGGCAGAGAAATACTTTATTTAATTTTTTCATTGAAGATGTACAAGGTGCAGAGTGGTGTCATAATTGCGCTTGTATTCAGGTGTCCCGCTGCTGATTATGGTGATTGTGAGTGTTATTTAGCTGCATAGAAGAATTTCAACCAAAGAGATGCCAGTTAGTAGGTCAGCGAAGTGTGAAAGAAAGATTAATTTATCCATCCCATTACTTATAGCAGTTGATTTGCTGCCCTCAGCAGCAAGTGTCAGACGTCGGCCCTGGATATTAGTAGTGTTAAACTCAGCTAGCAGCCTTCACAGACCAGCCAGTTTGAAGCGGTGATAGGCCAAGGAGAGGTGTCAATGGCGTCAGCGCTTTGGCAGGTGGAGATGTGTCTAGTCAGGCCCCTGGGCCAGCGTCAGGCTGCTGTGGAGGCGAGGAGATGCAGGCACGATGCTGTGAGTGTGCTGAGGTAGGCAGTGTGGGCGGGAGCGACAGTCGTGTGCAGAACTAGTGAGCCAGCAAAAGACAGCAGCCGAGTGTGCATGCAGTAGGGACGCAATGACTCCTCGACTGGTCAAGCCGAGGTGCGAACCCTAACCCACTGTCAGCCAGTGAGTGGTCCCCTGACTGAAGGTACCAGGTCGACACTCTGCAGCATCGGGCCTAGGTCCTGCCAGTAGCAACCAATGCAGGTCACCTCTAGTAGTGGCAGCTAGATGAATCACATCAGGTCAGCGAGTGACATGGAGCATTTCTCGAACTCTGCTGGCAGTGGCTAATGCTTCCTGTCTAAAATGGGCAGCATTAATGTGAGTTTCACCCACGAACGGTTTGCTGAGGCAGCATATCTTGCTACATAGGAAAAATAATAGCCAGGTGTTGGTCCAGAACGTGTGGTAACTCTGGTCGGCCTTGCTACATTCTGACTCCTTCACTTCTACTGTGTCACCAGTGTTCGGCCCTGATGGAGACGGTACTCCTAGAAGTATGGTAACTTTGTATATGGCAAGGCCTGAATGGTAATTTTTGCTGTCAGACCGGTCCATTCAGAGCTTCTATCCAAAGAACGCCCAGGCGCCCTCCTCTGTCCTGCTACCATGTACCTTCTTCTGTCAAGTAATGATGGCTACTGACATCAATCCGGCCACACTAAGTACAAAGAAACCGTGACACAACAAAAGAGTGACATTCATAACACAGAGCTTCCACCTCTGATGGCAACAGTGGCTCTAAACCTGCAGTCTACGTAGCCGAAACGGAACTGGATCATTGATATGGGCACATCATTCCATTGTGCTTAAACTTTGTCGTGGAGGTGGTTAATTAGTGATTAAGGCATTCCAGTAACTCTATAACTTATTACCAGATAGTTTCTCTAGATGACACATCCCACAATAAGCTGAGTTGGGCAAGAGTTGGATATCAACAGTATCAAGGTACGTCATAATAGGATTGGCAGCCTGCAGCTTTATAGTTTCTTGTTTAGATGTAACGTCATGGGGCCACCGACCTGATAAGAAATGCAATAACTATTGTTCATCTTATCGACTATGCGAACCAGAACTGATCGTGTAGCGTACCCAGTGACATCCCACACCAACACGCCATGTGCTGTGCCCATATGACAGTCTCGCGCTGACTTCAGAGGCTTGCGCACACGGATACGTCTCTCGGGACACAATACGTAGAACAGAGACTCGTCTCAAAAGATGCTGTGGTGTCACTCTAGTGTCCATTGTTGCCGTGCCTCTGCTGGTGTACCTCCCTCTGTTGCTGAGATTCCGTGGTGCTCCACTCGTCGTTGCACATCGCGTATACATTCTTGCCTTGCTGGAAGCAAGCCCATTTCCCGACTCAAGAAATGTGATGTTACTGTACGATGCTGTAGGGCCGAGCCAGTCCTCTCGCACTCTAGTCGCGTGCGATCCTTGAGGCCTTTCGTGGTGTTCGGCAAAGTCACTATGATCTCATCAACTTCATATTTACGTGGAAATCGTGGCACGCCAAACAACACGTGCAGCAACATTGTGGAACTGAAGACCCGATATGTCATGATACTGCTGCAGTCGAATACCAGAATGTGTTGGCAGACAGTCCACGTTCTTATGCAAATTACAGTAATCAACATTCACATACTATTTATGAATAAGAAACCCCTCTGTCTAACCTTTTCTTTTATACAGAATGTGGTACAAGTAGTATTCACGCCATTTGCTTGTTTCTTGCGTGCCATCTTCATGTTCGTGTTGTTTCACTTTTAATAGGCAGCAATTTACAAAAATTTCCTAATGTATTAAATTTCAAGGCACACGGGTGCCATTATTATCAAACATTACTTTGTCTGAAAGACACTAACCTCTTTACCCTGAAGACGCGGACCATGCGTGTACAGGTTCGGTAGCGAGTTCTTGTTCTACCGGCCATGGCAGCTATGGTCGCTGAAATAATGCATAAACACAGGGAACAGAGAGTTACGTATCTTTCGACTGTGAAAAAATACTTGTATGACTACAGCTATGTCTGCATTCGTAAAGAACAAGGAAGAGAAAATGAGTGCATGGAGAATGGATTGGCCTATAACAGACGTGTTGGTGGTAGGTATTCATTTGTTTCCAAGCGAGAGCCACTTTAATACCCTCTCCGAGGTAAAATAGAATCAACAAGGACTTTTCTTCCCAGTCCCGAATAAATAGCATTAGCCATTAATGTCATGAACGGGAATTCAGGGTTACAACAAAAAATTACATTTTGTCATATACATTTTCTTACCTTCACAATTTAGTTGTGCGTGTAGTTCGCAACATAGGCCGTATTTCTGCAAATAATTTTAGTAGATGTAATGTTCCAGTCCGCTTGAGTTTCGCGATATTAATAATGGATTATTAAATAAAATGCGAGTGGTTTGATTCAGGAAAAGTTCACAAGAGGAACAGAAAAAAAAATGGCTCTGAGCACTATGGGACTTAACTTCTGAGGTCATCAGTCCCCTAGAACTTAGAACTACTTAAACCTAACTAACCTAAGGACATCACATACACCCATGCCCGAGGCAGGATTCGAACCTGCGACCGTAGCGGTCGCGCGAATCCAGACTGTAACTGTAGCGCCTAGAACCGCTCCCCCCCCCCCCCTCCCCCCACCCGGCCGGCCAGAGGAACAGAACTGCGCAAGGAAGCAGAAACTGATTCACGGCATTGTGGACATACAGAAGATCACGACAGTACCCCTTGTTCTGTACTGGCTATTTGTCGTTAACTGACTGACCGAGAGTCGGCACTTTGAATGGGAGCAGCCAGAATTTGTGTTTGCATAGTACGACTCGAACGCACTGAAACATATGCATATAACCAACCAACTAAAATATTAGTCAGACAATCTGTACGGGACTTCCCAAGTGACAAGCATCTACAAAGCATTCTTGAAAAATCATTCATTCCATCTTAAAGGAGATGTTGGGTTACAGGCCTTTCCAACCGGTATTTGTATTCTGTGTTGTTGTGACGCCAATTATTTACGACAACTGGATCCTTATTTAATTTTGTAGAACTTTTAACTGACTCTAGATGGATAGCTGAGAGTAAGATGTTGTTCATTAAGTTTCTTTCGTGCCATGTTCCTGCATATGCCTTACGCCTGAGGGAAAAACCCCTCTGTCGATAATAAACCCCGGTCGAAATTTGTTGCTCGTTGTTCGTCTTACGTTCGTTCATATTGTCTCAGTGGTCTTGATAATGCTATAGTATGATTTTGTAATTCGTTGGTGTAGAAACGTTTCTGTCTAATTCTGTGGAAGACGCGAAACTTTAAAATCTTGCCGCTGCAGAGAATATTATCTTCTGCTATAGGAGTTGATTGAAGTAATTTTGCTCAGTAAGTTGTTCGCCTGTATATCAGGCTGCTACATTATCCCAAATACTTGTAGATGCTCTTGGTTTGTGGACAGTTTCATTGAGTTCTTCGTTTTCCAGAGGATTCTGTTGGAGTGAATTGGATACTGCTTCGAGAAAAATATAGGGGAAAATGAACTTTTGAATTTCGGAAAATTAAACGTTGTATTATTGGGCTACAAGAGTGATTTTGTGAGTCTGTTGTTACGTAGTCTGTTGATCCCGAATCTGGTGATTTCTTCTTTTACTCTGTGTAGTATGTTCTTGGTTTTAAGTGTTTCGTAAGGAAGTTAGTTTTGAAGCTATACCGTCGATCTTCAGCAGTGTGTTCTTGGTTTTAAGTGTTTCGTGAAGGGAGTTTGTTTGGAAGCTATACCGTAGATCTTCAGCTAATAGAAGCATCCTCTGGTTAGCAGACAGAGTTTATTTTTTCGTTTCATTAGAATGTAAGAAGAGAAACTGGTAGCTCCAGTCCATTTGTTTGATATTTCGTGAGACGTACAAAATTATGTCGGCTTTCAGCTTGTTTAACCTTTTCAGTCCTTGACGTTTAGTTGTGGAACAATTTCTTGTCCACAAAGTCGAATGTAGAGTTTTGGGTTATCCTGTAGTCGGCGATTAGTAAGATTGCCATGTCTGAAAAGGAAAGGTTTACTTTTTGGTGGATTAGATCAATCAGATTCTCCATTTACTGGGCTACGTTTCAAATTTGCTGATGTAGCTGTTGACTTGTTCATTGATTGCATTCGAGTTGGGCGCATGACACCAGTAAGTGTTGTCATCTGCATATAGAACCATGTCTTCATTCCACCACCGGGGTCTTGGGATATCTGCTGTGTATATCGTGCATAACTAAGTGGATATGACGGCAGCCTGAGGCACTCCGGGTCTGGGTGTGGAGTAGGATGATTTTTGATCCCCGTCTCGTAGTTGTACTTTTCAGTTTCAAATGAGTTTAGCTATTAATGGTACTACTGCAGGTGGGAAGTGGTGCTTTAGCACTTTGTGAAGATGTCTGTACCTTATCAAAAGCGCGTTCTGTGTCCAGAAAGAGGGTAGCAGTTGCACCTGTGAAATTGCAGGCTTCCGCTGCATTCCTAATTAGCCTTAATGATGGATCAGCGGGATTGTGTTTCTGAAACCAGCTTGTTCATGTGATATAATACTATTGTCTTCTGCAAAATGTTGTAGTATGTTGTTAACTTTGTCTTTCAAAGTCTTGTCAATTATTTATAATTATTTTTATATTTCTAAGTTTGGTTTCAAAGTCGGTTTGCTGAGTGGTGAGTTCGACACGGTTTCTTCTTTATTTCATGTAAATCACAAATTGTACAAGGTTGAATTCCTTCAGTCCAGGTATGAAAAGACTTAACGGTTTCCTTGGGGGTCCCGATTTTCAATGATAACAATTCTAGTTAGAACACTCAGATCAATCATTACTGGGATCTCACCGGATTCTGTGGACGTGCTGGAGTTTCATCTCGAGTTACGCCTGGAGCGTGCCTTTTAAAAACCTTCGTCGTTATGTATCTCAAGAGATTCCGTTTCATGAGGAGAATCATTTGTTTAGCAATGAGTAGCTGGTTGTTGGGCGCACTGAGATTGTTGAGGCTACTGAGATTGTTGGGGTCGGTTGGTGGCTGTTGAGATTCGACCGGTGTCGTTGCGTCAGATCTGATGATTTTCTCGCGTTTTTTGTTTAGCATGAAGAACGTTGACTCTGCATGGTGGAGATGGGATGACCTGAGCGTTCTCTTCATACAGTTTGTTTTGGACATGATTCCTGCCATATACCATTTGCTTTTTTTACTGATTTGACATTCATAGTACCTATATTTTGTCAAACAACGAAAATATTTGCTACGTTGAGGAAAACTAAGAAATCAAATTACACTTACACCTCAAAAAAACCCAGTATGAGAAAAATAAACATCATTATACGCAACATAATGAAATCACAAATATCTCATTCTCTAGATCAGTGCTGTAAATTCACTCGACCTTGTGTTTATAAATTGACGTATGGAAGCCAAAATAAAATATACATTAGAATAGACAGAAGGAATTTTCAAAACAATGTTCATACCACATCTGAATCTCACTGCCATGATATTATCTTCATTGGCTCACCGTGAAAACAACAAGTTCCACACACCAATGAACAAGGACATGTGCTAAATATTTCACAATAAATAGAAAGTTTCTTATATATGATAAAACATCAAGACATTATTTTGAACGAACAGGTTGAATCAAAACAATTCATTGTAAATTTCACCAATGTCATTCTAAATGTTTCATGTTAAAACATATTCCTTTCTTTAGATAACGTGTTAACGTAGATAACACTATTTAGGAGTGAAATTATATAGTCTGTGATTTAGCAAAGTTAGTCATTATCTTTGTATGTAATGCATCTTCCATTAAAACTTAAACAGTAACCAAATATATGTTCTGATTTCAACTGGTATACTATCAGTTAAGATTAAATATGTCACTGGCTGACGTCTGCTATGTAATTTGTGTGAAAAACCAGCTGTCATATTAACTAATAGGAAACAGTAGTCACTCGACGTAAATCTGCCTCGAAGTATATTTTCTCTTCTCTAATGCTAGTAGTGCTACTGATGGACGTTTGCTTTTGTTACTATCCCAGCAATGTATAAATAAAGGAATTCTATGTTGTTCAGTTTATGTGAGTCAACTCCAGTACCAACAGCCCTCGTGCCTCGTACTTTTCGTAATTCAACACAAAACCTGTTTTTTAATGGTTCAGTTTTAATAATCACTATCTCCCACTGTATAAAATAGTCCCAGAGACCTACCCATATTTTAAACTTTAAAGTAACACACTCATCACATCAAAAGTGAAAACTCAAAATGATTCTCTTACAGCAGAACTGGAATATTACATATCTCCTAGTTCTTACATACTACAAATTAGTTCCTTCCCTCTCCAGTGACTAAGTGCACCTGGATTTTCCTACTCTACCACTTTATCTGCAGCGCCCTCTTACTGTCGAGGATACCCCGCATGACGTCGGGTATGAACCTACTGGTCCCGTCAGTTCCATAGTCTCATGACAGTCGAGAGATCCGATTAAACCAAACAGAATTATCCTGGAATAATAAGATGCAGTGTTGATACACTAAGATTCTGATGCTGTCGACATTCGGCAGGTACTGGTATTTGTACTTCTCGTTCGAGGCATATCTCAGTCATCTCAAAACAAATAACGTTGAAATACGGTCTGTGAATGAGGGACCCCACACTTGTTCTTCAGTTATATTCAATATGCAGGTGGCTTTATTTCTATCCATGTCGTGTGTTTGCGCTGATATGCAAACCATCCGCATGTAAAAGCACGTATAGCACTTCAGGTAATTTGCCGTTTACTGCTTGTTGCCTTCAAGGTCAAATTCCTGCTGCTTTAACGACCATTGATGTAGATTTGTTTCTTCCGTGCGAAATTACAAACAATATGGGTGGCAGTTATTTGTCATTGAATATAATTCTGTATGAAACCACTAACCTGGTTACCAAAACATGTGGTCCATTTGTCTTCGCAGTTACGGCTTAGAGTTCTTACTGCGCCTTCCTCGGCGCTTTTGGTCCCTGAAATAACATGGGGGAGGTGACAGATATTTATGCCGGGTCTGTGAGAAACGACGCTGAACATTTGGGCTGTCTCTCAATTGTACGTTGGTAATGAACGAGAAACACATTGATTAAACCATGAAAATAAAGTAGTCTGTAGTTGATATATTGCAGGAAGGAAGTAGTTTTTTAAGAAAGTAATTTTTCTTAAAGTGGCTGTCATTTAAATAGCCACTGCAGGAACCGTCGAATCAATACAGAAAGCTTAGAGTCACTTTTTTTCTGCTCAGTAATTTGTTTCTTTGTTTACTTCAATATTTCCTATTTTCTCAAACCGTTTGATATCAATGTTATATTTTATAGTGCTTCGTACTATACGAATTTATTATCTAACGATTATCGAGCTCAACGTAGACTCATGTACATCTCATGAGAGAAAAAAGTCGGTCAGAGAAATAACGGTTAAGGAGTTATCACTTTGAATAAATACAGTGAGAACCTCTTACTAGATCACAGAACTTGAGCGACGATTGTTACGACAGTTTTTTATTATTATTTATTTGATGATTATTTGTTAAGAAGTATTCGACTATTCTTACACTAAATGTTTAGTACAATATGTCAAATATTGAGTCTTTTGTAAAGTAATGTTGAAGGTGCATTATACATGGGAGAGCGATTATTTAACTAATAAGGATTTTTCGGGGTGGGGTTAAGGGGCAGAGGGGCGTTTCTTCTATAAAAAACGAAAAGTATTTGGAATCTAAAATGATCAAGGGGAATAAGACAAATTACTTGTAATGGAAATAAATTAGTTTAGTTACTATGGACTGTTGCTATAACACGCACTCAGATACAGAATCCAGAAAACACGCTACATTCTCATATACTACAATACTAACCCACACCGCTGAAACACAGATTCTTAAATTTACAATTCTGCAACATTAAACGCCACTGCTGTAGTGAGTAATTTAATATCTCGTTGAAGAAGACGTATTTTAAAGTCACATTTTTTGTTGTTTTCTTTTGGCAGGTACAAAACGAATGTTATTGTCTTCTATATTTATCAAAGCTCTTTGTATTACAGAATAATATTACCTATGTCGAAGATCTGGCTAAGAATAATAATACTTACTTGTATTTTTCCCCATTGATCCTTCAGATGTGCCTCGCTAGTGTGAGAACGTCGAGATTGCGTGGGTGTCCCAGACACAGGGTGTAACAGGTATAAGTGCGTTGGTGTCTTAATAGGTACGCTCATGAATATGTTGGTTGTCTTTTCTCTTCATCCTACAGCCTTCTCACATATACGTCACTAACTTTATGACTTGATGTTTTCTGCCTGCTCCCAACAACACCACTAAGTCAACTACATCTTTCGGTATAGACTAATCCTTTTGCGTCCACGTGTCCACACTTCAGCACCTGACCTGCTTCCCACGGGAAAATAAGCATTAACGGCTTTTTCTTTCCACACATACTTGGATAGGCTAACCAAAATACAAACATATGACTTCTGTAAGCTATAATTATGAGCCTGCAAATGACTTGATGTAATGTCGTTCAATACACCCTCCGCAGTCAACAGTAGTGATATCTGCACTTACAGCCGTTACGCCCTGTATACAGCCGAGAGGTGGCCGACGCTCCCCAGGTGTGGCGTGTGGTGGGGGGCGCTGACCGCCATTCCACCCTCGGTGCATTCAGTCTTGCCCAGACTCGCGAAGCGTCAACTGCCGGGTGAGTTCTTGACGATAGTCTGATAGTAAAGGGTTGCATGCCGAACTCAGCTAATAGCCCTCGCCCCTGTTGACGAGAGGGTCGTGTTTCTTTCTCAAATTGGAACGTATGCTTCTCGTTGAGGCTATGTTTAGCCAGTGCTGGTCTGTTGTTATGCCCCAGGCGTACAATCTAATGTATTCCATCCATCGCTGCTAGATGCTGTGCTGCGTTTTTCCCTTTCCTTGACGCTGACAAGCTCAAGGAATGCCATATAAACCTGGTACTCGCAAGTGTATCTTGTCCTTTACTGAGATAAACATAGTTTTCGTTTTTCGTAGTGGTCGAAAAATGGCCAATTTTTTTTTTCGGAGTTTCTCCCAGTTTTGGCTTAGGTAGCCCCAGCACAGGGAATAAAGTTGAATTTCTATTCCTCTTTCCCTTCCTCTTATTTGCGATAGGCTGTGTCATTTGTTTCCTTCAATGCACGTCAATTTTGGCAGCATACAGTCTAAGTTGTTACAGACTATCTCTGTGCCAGTGATGTCAGCTCGTTGCATGAAGGAACAGATCTAAGAGGATCTTTTTTCCATAGACTGCATGTCCTAGGGGACCATCTGCATTGTCCTTGTTAGCACGTCCTAAACTGGAATACATCTCTTACGTTCTCCGTCACCGTCAATTGTTTGTTTTCATGGACCCTGTTGAGTCAGTCTGCTATCTCTTTGCCATGTTCCCGCAGGACGAAGGGACATCCACGTAGCTTATTGGCTCTTTATTTGGAAACGTCTGCGATGAAAGTGATATCTACCGTGGAGCTAGTATGTACGTAGTCAGCGAGAGGAAATGGTTCGTCTTTTAGCCTGTTCACTACCACTGGGAAATATGTGTCGCATGATAGGCTGTCAGAGAACCACTTGCTGTGTGAGAACCAGTTGAATATGCTGTATGTTACTACTATGTGTAGTATGGGACGATTGAGAGCATTAGAGATTGCCCTTGAAAGTTGTGCTGTCTCAATTATTACGTACAAATGGGAGAAATTTATCACCTTTTAGAACAGAGTGGAGTTTATAGAATTTCCTGCACTCTGTGTGGCAAATTATATGTAGATCAATCAGTTAGTGCTATAACTCCTAGACTAACTGAGCATGAAGGGAGTTGGAGACTGAGAAAGAAATAGTTCACCTTCGTTAAACATGCTCTGACTGAATGTCATCCATATGATATGAAGTGTGATATTCTGCATAAAAGAACTAAGGGGAGAAAGCTAACACTACTTGGAACTCTGGTCGTTAATAAACCACACTCAAAGAAACCTCACTTTGTCCTTAATGACCAAACACAGTTCCATTACTCATCCTTATTAAAATTGTAGCCAGCTATTATGCCCCTCATCATTGGCTAATAAGCTTTCTGTAACTGTTGTACACCCACATTCCATAGCCTTTTTCTTCCCCTCCCTTTATTTAGTCTGTTCATCACATCCACCAGTTTGTCCATATGACGTATGAGTCCATGCCATTACTCATTTGTAGAATATTTCTGTTTTATACGCTCACGTACTTTTAATATTTGAATATACTGTAATATAAGATTTATTTATTCAGAGCCTCTTTAGGTGCTTCAAAAATAGTTGAAATGGCTCTGAGCACTATGGGAGTCAACATCTAAGGTCATCAGTCCCCTAGAACTTAGAACTACTTAAACGTAACTAACCTAAGGACATGACACACATCCATGCCCGAAGCAGCATTCGAACCTGCGACCGCAGTGGTCGCGCGGTTCCAGGCTGTAGCGCCTAGAAGCGCTCGGTCACTCCGGCCGGCCTTTGGGTGCTACATCATACTTGTTTCGTATCGATATAGCCTTATAAGTCACACATCTTTGTACAGCATTCTATGTACACTTATAGATTCTTGCTGAAGTTCTGTGGATTAGCTGTTTAGCATCACGTTATCTAACGATGGCCTGAGAGGCTGAAAGCCAGTTCATAACAAACTAGTAAATAGTATTGTGGAACACTAATACTTTGTATTGAAGTTATTAATATGTATAATTTCCTCCAAAAACCGGCAGAATATTCTATTAATATTAATGTTCATTTTATATGTGGTTGATTCCTTAATGAGGTAATTTTCTACATCCATTGTGTAGCTTCTTCTTTCAGTATCAGGTCTGATTTGATGAATGACTAGTTTCATCATATGATTTTCATGAATATTTTGATGTAATATAATGGATTTATCTGAATAATGTATGACATAACGAGAAGATACAGGTAAGAACTTGCGTATGTTGCGAATCTCAAAGCGTGACGCGTGATTATCAGTGGATATTTTCTATGTAGTGAGGTCCAGTATGTGCTGTGAATTTTATGTGGGGGGATTTATGCCGGCCTCGTTTAACCTTTACTTGATATTCAGTTTGATTTTTCCTTGAATGGGTGACCTTCTTTGATAGAAACCAGGCCTTATGGAAGATACGTGTAGGCACTTATCTGATATGTTGTGGATATTTATATTTTCCAAAGTTTCTGTTATAATTCTATGGTTCCGCAGTTGCCCACATGAAGAGATGGTTCCGTCATAGTATGTTTAAAAGTGAGCTTCTATTTGCAATGATTGTCTCTTGGTCTGTGTGAGATGAGTGTATGGTGTGAAAGGTGCCTCGTTTGGTCGATATTAGAGTCATAGCGAGTACGCTGTGACGATGAGAGTGAATGTGATGTGTAGTGAGGTTACCGCCTTAACGCTTAGCGGCTTATACTGACTGCGTATGTGGTGAGTGCAGGAGGCTCAGTGTCACTCATGTCGAGGCCGTGCATATTTCGTCTTTCATTTTGTGTGCTGTTTCCGACTCTTGCTCCGCCTTGTGTCTGTGTGAGTGTAGATCTTCTACCATCACTGGACGTGGTGTGAGAGTTGTTTAAAAAGGTTGGCCATCTACGAGAAAACTTGTACGTCCACATGATACAAAAGTGAAATGATTCTTTCGGGTGGGGTGATAAATAGTGGATCGCGTCAAGGGAAATAATAATTGTTATTAAGGTTTCGGTATGGATCCCAGTTCACAAACGCTTGATTCTGTTTTATGATGATTATTCCAGGCTGTCGTGATGTTCAAGACTGCGATAGTCCCATTTCTCTATGCAACTTTACGTCCGAGATTCACACTAGTATAACTTTGGTAGCGGTAGGTTTTTCTACCTCCAATAACTCTTATTTGATGTCCGACTGAAGACAATCACGTAACACCGTTTACATTCGCCTACGTCAGGTAGTGTTCGTGACATTCTTCTGATGCCACATACTGTTGTTTGTTGCTGTAGCTCTGTGTCGCATTTGAACATCTTTGTCAACCTTCGGTCTTGTCCTGAGGAACACAGCTTCCCTAGAATCTCTTGAGACACTCTGTAACCACTGAACACATGCCAGTTGCTGTTCCTGAACTTTTATTAAATGGTTCAAATGGCTCTGAGCACTATGGAACTTAACATCTTAGGTCATCAGTCCCCCAGACTTAGAACTACGTAAACCTAACTAACCTAAGGATGTCACACATATCCATGCCCGAGGCAGGATTCGAACCTCCGACCATAGCAGCAGCGCCGTTCCGGACAGAAGCGCCTAGAACCTATAAAGGCACATTTGCATGCCGTGCGTGAGTTTCCTCGGAAACGCGAAATCTTAATTAAATAATTAATCTGTGACAAATAAATAAAGCCCATGGCACAGAACTGCAGCGCTGTGTCGCTGATAAAACAAAACACAATTACGATACTCTTATGTTTCATTAAGAAGGAGAGGTCTTGTACAACTGGTGCGGGAAGCACGTATATTTCATTGACTGGCACACCGCCATATTTGATGTTATATAAGAACACTGCGAGTTGCAATCCTACTAGGCACTCGATTCTGTAAAGAATTTATATTTATGAAAGTAAGTAGAATTATTTAACTGTAGGCTTATTCGTTGAATATATCTGATTTAACTAACTGTGTAAATTTTTTATGTTTAGTAGACAGTCACCTCTGTACGACGTATTGACATGGCTGGCAAATTATTCTAATATTGAGATTTAGATTTGAGTCCGCACCTACCGCAGCAGTCTTTGGAAACGATTTAAATACGAAGTCCGATTATTTGAGTCTTAATTCACGGTCAACTACGAATAACATTACATTTACGAAAAAGCCATTGTCAAGCGTCTGATACCGAATAATTAAAAGTCCACGTTCCAGATAAGCAAATATTAATTACATCCAATCTCTATCATACATAATTAATAAATAATTAATATTTTATTTTGTTTTATTTATTTATTTTATATTGGCGACTGCGTGTCGGACTTGTTATTTTGTCATTTGTTACATTGTTCTCTTTGTTTCATGTGAAAAATCAACTTTCTGGACCTGGACGTGAATGTATGAGAAATAACAAAAATCTGAAGATATTTTCCAATTCTAAAATTTTGCGGGAAGACGCAATGAAGCTTCCAGCAAAATAAGGTAAGACGCAGCATCTTTGCATTGGCAGGCTTGACCAGGCGCATAATTCAGTGTATTAGCTCTTCAGTAGATTCTGTAGTATTTCTTTCGCGCGTAGCAGTTTTCAGTGATAAATTTCATTCTCAGTGCTTTTCCTTAAACAATAACTTCTGCAACAATACCAATACACGAGTGTACAATATGGCCGACTTCTGTACGATACGTTGTAACATGGCCAGCAGCCATTAAGAATGATCCGATATTCAGTTTACATTTTTAAATTAACAAACAGCCATTGTTGCTACGAGCGATTCATGTTCAACTGCATTTTATTTTAAAACCAGTGTCAAACTTTATTTTCTTGAAGCATACCATACCTGTGGCATGGTCATAACTAGAAAACAATACGCAAAGATGGAACAGCAAAGACATACTATTCAGACGCATTCCGACTCGGACGAGAGACAAACGTTAGAAAATGATTTTACGACATCAACCGGTAGTGACGATTCATCAACTATTGACGCAAGTGTTAACGGAAATTTTGACAATAGGCCGTCCACCACAAAAATTTCAAAGTCTCAGTCAGAGCCCATGTTAATACATGACGACACGTCTAATGACGGGCGGAGGCAGAGACCTTGCAAACAGTAAACATTGCCAACATGTTACAAATGCTAATGAAACAAAACGCAGAAAATATGGCAACCTTAAGGATGCAGAACGCGGAAAACATGGCAACCTTAAAGACACAAAATGAACAGTTAAAGACACAAAATGAACAGTTAAAGACACAAAATGACGAAATTAAATCTGACCTCATAGCAATCAAGGCATGTAATGACACTTTATGTAAACGTGTGGAACTTATAGACGCCACACTGACCAAACAGATGACTGAGCTCAGTACGAAATTTTCCAAGCTTAATACGATACAAGAAAAGACTACAAATGACGTAGCACTTTTACAGACACAATTAAAAAACCTTAATGTCACGTGTGAAGCTCTTACTGAACAAATTCAAACATATCCTTCAGTACACGACAACCTTGAAAAACGAATTACTGACGTGCAGAATAAATTTGACGATGTTGAACAACACCTGACTGACATCTTACAATCTGATGCCACAGCTCATTTTCAAAATATTAATAAAGAATTTCATGATTGGGTAGAGAACAAAGACAAACATTTTGATAGATGCATACGTGAAAATTTACCAACAATTGTGCACGACTCCGTAGCGGAATACATCACAAATAACAAACAGCTGATTAGTGACGCAGTACAATCTGTCACTGCACCCATGAGACAATTCACCGATCAACCACAGTCTGAATGTAACGAAAATATCAGTCAAAATGTACAGTTCAGAAACCAATATACATTCGAGAATGACGCACACATACCGCACACGACAAACACACAAGAACAAAACACACCACGACAACAACACATACCACGACGTGCAAACACAAACACAAGCTATTATCATGGTAAACCACAGCAACATTATCGTAATTACTCGCCAGCTGAACATTGCAGTAATTACAGTGGAACAAATCGATATCATAATGCAAAGGAAGAAGAAAGCTTAATAAAACACAGGCAATTTCAGACTTTTATCCCAGAAAAACGAACCATTCATCCGGTGATTTTTCTTAAATCTTTTAGTAACGCATTTCCACGCACTTGGAGTGACCGGAAAAAGATTTCATATATTGTCGGTTACATCCAAGGCGATGCAGCTGTCTGGGCATACAGTCAAGCTGACGTATGCACCACGTACAGTGAGTTTGAGCGTGCCTTTCTGAACAAATTCTGGTCGCAATCCGTCCAGGAGCGACTCAGAAGACAAATTTTAGAACCTGAAACTTTTAACAGTAAAAATGGTAACTTACGCAGATATTTTGGAAAATACTTGAACATGGGACATTTTTTGGACGAACCAGTCGCAACACGTGATATACTCCGTGCGTTGAAGGCCAAATTGCCTTTCAACATTAAAGAAAAACTCTTACATATTCCGGATGACGATCCAGATTATTTTTTAACAGCTTTAGATTCGGTTGACATGTTACTAGAAGATCAGCGCTTCGCGCGGCAAAACAGCAGCCGCAATGTTTATACTAGTGGTATGCAAAACATGCAGGCTTGCCAATTCAATTCTGGCGCGCCCACAGTTGGATACGCGGTACAGCAAAAACAGCAAACTCACATGGCGTCTCAATACGGAAATCAAAATCAACACGCGTATTCCAATACAAACAACAGTTACAACAGTAATAACATTCCATGCGGCAATCCATACAAAAGGCACCGCGGTAATAACAACAACGGTAACAACGGATACAAATGTAACAACAAAAACACAAACAGAAATAGAAATAATAATAACTACGAGCCAAGACAGCATCAAGGCTGGACTCGTAGCGATCTATACTTTCATTCAAACACTGCTTTACCACAGCAGCCACCAGGACAAAATTGGAGCATACCTTACGACCGACAGGTAAGTTATGATGCGCAACAGCAACAACATCCGCAAAAGTTTGGAGATCACAACAGGCAATATCCGAATGTGAATATAATAGAAATGACACCTGATACACAACCTCAATCTGTGTCAGTACCTAATACAAATGCTAATCAAACAAACTAGAAACAGTCACTTCTATGCCCCGGGTCGTGGCTGAAGAATTCTTGGGGGGCGACTTCAATGTTAATCAGTTATTTGACACCACAATTGAACAACAAAATATTGATATGCCTAATAATTCTAAACAAAAACTACCTGTTTTCTTTATAAGATACAACTACAATGACAATATATCAGATGAACTTTTGCAAGACAGTACACAATGTCGTTCAAACACAAATGAAATTGTTTTAGCATCTACTACTGGTGTAGTAGGTGGGATTCCAACTACTATTATCTTAGATACAGGTACAGCTGTGAGCGTTTTGTCTTTTAATTTCTATAGAAAGATGTGTGAATTGGAGCCTGTGCCTGAGTTTCCCGCCCAAAACTGTAAAATAACTACTGCTCTAGGTAATAAGTCATGTAGGGTTACGAAGCAAGTTTTTGTAAACATTAAAATAGGTAATGGAACCGTACAATGGCCATTCCTGGTTGTACAAAACCTTGTGACAAATTGCATATTAGGAATAGATATTATGAGCGAGAAGGACTGCATTATAGACTTCTCCAAAGGTAAATGTATTTTAAATGATAAAGGCAGTGTAATTATTATTGATTTGGACAGGAGAACTCTAAAGCATGACAAACACTGTACAGGATACAAGGTTCAGTTAGTACTTGACAATGACATTCAAGACATGCAAACACACTTATCTGACACAGAGCTAATGGACTTGAAAACATTGCTTGATCATAAGATAAATGAAGCTACAGCTCTCAGTGTACATGAACTTATAAAACTACAGGAAGTGTTATCCAAATATTTACAAGTTTTTACCAAACGATTAGGTGTTATCAACACATATGTGTACAAGATTGAAGTTAAGCCTCACAAGATCTTCTACCTCAAGACATATAACGTACCGTTATCTCAACGACCTGCTGTGTGGCAAGAATTAAAGGAAATGTTAGACTGGAAGGTCATTGAACCATCCACCTCACCTTACTGTAGTCCTCTACTTGTTGTCAAAAAATCAAATGGTATCATTAGGCTAGTGTTAGACGACGAACAATTAACGAAATAATTTTACCGGTTCACACAAAACCCGAAAATTTAGAAGAGCAATTACAGAAATTTCTAGATGCAAAATATTTTTCCACAATAGATCTCGCTAATTCATTTTGGCAAGTAGGTATCACTCCTGATTCTCGGAAATATACTGCATTTATGTTCGGGGGGCGAACCTATCAGTTTTGTGTTCTACCCTTCGGGAATGTCAGTTCTGGGGTATTCATTACAGCCCTGGATACCGTGCTTGGCGATGATTTAGTTGAGACAGTCACACACTATGTAGATGATATACTGATAGCTACACAGTCTTGGAATGAACACGTTGACACACTTCAAAGAATTTTAGAAAAATTTGCACAAGCTGGAGTCACAGCCAATCTTAGAAAATCAAAATTTGGTTGCAGTGAGATAAAATATTTAGGACATATCATTAATTCACGGGGCATACGTCCTGATCCCAGTAAATTAGATGCTACCAGAAACTTTCCTAGCCCTCGAACTAAAAAGCAGTTAAAATCATTCCTTGGGCTATGTTCATTTTTCAGACGTTTTTTACCACAACCACTTTTGAACAGTAATCATTTGCTAAATCTACTCAGAAAGAATCAAGTTTGGATCTGGTCGGAACAGTGCCAGAATGACTTTAATACAATTAAACAAGCTTTAGTGAATGCAAACATATTGAGCCATCCAGATTTCAATTATAGATTTTTGTATGACTTGTGACGCTTCACGTACTGGCTTGGGCTGTTGCTTATTTCAAGTTGTAAAGAATAAAGAAAAGGAACAGATAAGAATTATTGGGTTTGCAAGTCGTACTCTAACTGAATGTGAGCGTACATACTCCACTACGGAGTTAGAAACACTTTCCATAGTCTGGGCATTCAAGAAATTCAATTATTATTTATTTGGAAAACATACAGTAATTTATACCGATCACCAGGCCCTGACATTTTTGTTAACTTGTAAACTTGTACATCCTAGACTATCACGATGGGCAGTTACTCTTCAGAACTACTCTTTTGAAATTAAGTACATAAAAGGTAAGGACAACACCATTGCCGACGCTTTTCTAAACTTCCACAAGGTATGAATGAAACCAACAGTGACTTAGAAAATATAAATGACTACAGGATTCTCTTAATTCAAGACAAGCAGTATCACCAATATTATATTGATATGTGCAGAAACATGGCTAAATTACAAAAATCTGATCCTCACTGGTATAAGAAACACAATCATCCTTTGACTAGGTATTACAAGTTACACAATGATGTGTTATTTTATCGCCGACATCCAAATGCTACTAACTGGTGTGTATGCATTCCCAAAGAGTCTGAACGTAATTTGATTTGGCACACACACTTAATTTGGGGTCATTATGGGACGAAAAAGTGTTTGGCAAAGCTCAGCACATACTGTTATTTTAGCAATATGAGAAAAAAATTTACAGGGAACTGAAAACATGTGTCATATGTCAAAAATCAAAACCTCAGAATTTATCCACAAAAACAGATTTACATTCTATTTTACCGAGTAAACCCCCGGAAATTCTGTGTACTGACATCAGTGGACCGCATCCAGCAAGCTCTGGAGGCGTCAAATATATCTTAGCTTTTTACGATATATTTTCTAAACATGTAAAACTTTATGCTTTAAAATCCGCCACTGCAAATGCTATAATACGAAGATTCTCAAGTGATTACCTGACGCACGTGGGAAAACCTAAAGCAATTCTGTCAGATAATGCAGCATACTACTCTGGGTACAAATGGAGAAATTTCTTGAAAGACAATAACATTAAAAGTATATTTATTTCAAGGTTTAGTCCACAATGTAACGCGACTGAGAGACTTTTCCGACAACTAAACCGATTCATGAGGACCTATATTTCATCAAAACATACTAATTGGGTGTCCTACCTAAGTCTTTTCGAAGACGTACACAATAACTTAAATATTTACAATACAAATTACACACCTAACGAGATCATGTTCAATTGCAAACAGAACGATCAATGAACAGAACCATTACCTAAGTTGTCAGACAGGGAAATCACACCTGAACAGAAAATAAAAGAAGTATTGACTACACTGACACATCACGCACAGATACGAAACAAACATCGCATAAACATAATAAAAAGAAAACAAAAATTGAAGGTAGGAATGCTTGTACTACTTCTTACTCATCATAAATCTGTAGCACTCAAACGACGCAATGCTAAGTGGCGTCTGCTATATGAAGGACCTTATATAATTGTTAACATACCGCATCCTGGTGCGTATCTGTTACAACATCCTAGAACTAACAAAATTATTGGGCTATACGCACACCGAGATCTTAGAGCATTTCATGCTAAATAATGTCAAAGTCATACCCATGAAAACATTGCTAAGCAACTCGCAAAACTCTGTTTGCTACAACACAGCGGTTCCAGTGACGCAGTTGAAGACAGAAGAACTTTTCTTTCAACGCCGCGTTACCATCGAGAAGACTGAATGTTAAAGTAAAATTTATGATTACGTAGCAGTGAATGATATATTAATTTTTCACGGAACATTTGTGACTGTAGTTACCACTGACTCGGTATGACACCTGACGAACCGACAGACGTCATCTGTGAAGCGATCTTTTACTTCGAGAAATAGATTAGACGCACATCTCTCAGCAAGAAAAGCATCTACCAGTAGCCAAGGCCACACAGACACTATACACACACGCACAAAACGCGAGGAATCGAAGAGTTTTCCGTCTCTTATTATTTTGAATATTTATTGAGTAGTGAAAATGCCTGGTCTTGCCTACTGATGTAATGAATGTTGTGTCTAACCTATCTTAATTTCAGATGACATCACAAAAAACATCGATAAAATCCCAGCAAAACCGTTAAAGAGGACGTAAATATCTGCACTTCATGTAATCAAATGTGACACAATGTAATAATTTATAGCTATGTAATGATGATGTAAACATGTTTATGTGTAACTGTATTATGTTTATGCTAAGAAAATATGTGACGTGTATATGTATGATTACTTATGGTTTTTTTTTAAACTGATGTATAATGTAACTGTAACTATGTGAAAATTTGAACGATAACGAGTGCCAAAATGTGAAAAACTTAAAAAAAAAATGCGTAGTGAACCACTGTTCACGGACATTAACGTACATTACTAAGTCTGCAACTACGCAGAAACCTATGTGAAAGAAACTGTTAGTGACATTCATCATGCATCGTACCTTTGTAAACGCAATGAACGATTTCTTTGATAAGTAACTACGAACATTTAGGTGAGCTATATTTTGCAAAAAACTGAAAATGTAAAGTGCGTAATTGGTGCATCGTCTAGTGACATCTAACTTCAAGATGTTAACTGGATTAAATGGTCACAACGTGCCTGTCCAGAAAACAACACGACGAGTGGAAGAATTTTGGTTGGAACTTCAGAGAATGGAATGTTCTCGAAATGTGACGGACACACTTACCTGGACTGTCCAAGGATCGACGCCAGCTATATGCCGTCCGACGTTGTGCAACCAAGCGTCAACGGAATATCGAAAACGAACTGCATATGGACCAATTACTCGACGGGTCACGTCTGATCTGTAATAAACAATGCTTTTTGTCACAACGAACTGCATCACAACGACTATAATGGAAATAGGAAATGGACATGCTTATGTATCAATCACGTTGTTATACAGCGATGTTACTGTGATCAAAAAACTTTACCACGACGACACTACCCTGTGAAAAATTATTGTGCAGCAGAGGAATATAAACTGTAATAACGACACGATGTGTATAGGTCAATGCACCTGAAACAAAAAGACATTTTTCTTTGAAGCATTTCAATGCAATACTATGTAACTAAGAACATTCAACAATCTGAAGTTGTATTGTATTATAACAAATATTGTAATATTAAAACTAAGTTACCTGTCATAGAATGTAGTCTTCATATGTAATCTTGGTGGAATATTTTCTTTGTGCAACGACTAAGAAATGCGCGCGCACACGAACAATATGAACTGCAATTCTGTGCCGCGTGATCTAAATTTACGATATAACGGCAGTGCCGGAGTCACACAGACGCTTCTGCGCATGCGCGCACTCTATTTGGCCAACATAAGAACTTTTACGGCGCACGCGCGTCATTCAAATTTGGTATATAATATACTGTATAATGTATGTCATGTAAATAGTTGTAGATAACTTAGATTTTCTTGTGCCTTTAGGTGAATTGCTCGCCTGCAGGTGTGTCCTTTCGCCTCGCAATTCAGGGGGCAATATAAAGGCACATTTGCATGCCGTGCGTGAGTTTCCTCGGAAACGCGAAATCTTAATTAAATAATTAATCTGTGACAAATAAATAAAGCCTATGGCACAGAACTGCAGCGCTGTGTCGCTGATAAAACAAAAACACAATTACGATACTCTTATGTTTCTTTAAGAAGGGGAGGTCTTGTACAACTGGTGCGGGAAGCACGTATATTTCATTGACTGGCACACCGCCATATTTGATGTTATATAAGAACACTGCGAGTTGCAATCCTACTAGGCACTCGATTCTGTAAAGAATTTATATTTATGAAAGGAAGTAGAATTATTTAACTGTAGGCTTATTCGTTGAATATATCTGATTTAACTAACTGTGTAAATTTTTTATGTTTAGTAGACAGTCACCTCTGTATGACGTATTGACATGGCTGGCAAATTATTCTAATATTGAGATTTAGATTTGAGTCCGCACCTACTGCAGCAGTCTTTGGAAACGATTTAAATACGAAGTCCGATTATTTGAGTCTTAATTCACGGTCAATTACGAATAACATTACATTTACGAAAAAGCCATTGTCAAGCGTCTGATACCGAATAATTAAACGTCCACGTTCCAGATAAGCAAATATTAATTACATCCAATCACTATCATACATAATTAATAAATAATTAATATTTTATTTTATTTTATTTATTTTATAAACCGATCGGCCACAACGGCTGGCTGAACTTTTATCTTTCTCTTAAATGCAAAAATTTATTATGTGCTTCAAGATTTATAAATTCGTGAAATTTATACCATTTCTAAGTAAATCATTTTAGTCTTTGCCATTGATAATTACCAATTGCGTGAAAATTTTACGTATTGAAGAAAGTGCAGCACTTTTAATTTGTTTACTATGTTTTCCACAGATGGGAGGTTACATGCTGGTTTTAAGTGAAGCTAGCCACACTATAACTGGATAAACTGCACAACAGGCTTGAATCCGTCCATCACTGTAGCCCTTGGCTTCGTCGTGCACTGCTAAGAAAGAAAAAATTTCAAGAAGAAGGTAATACCATTTACAATACTACAGACTTTTAATATCTATTTGCGGTTCAGGTGAAAATTAATGTAATATGAGTGTACTGTACAAGCTCATAATCATACCAAAAACGCTATAGAATTTTAGTGCATAGCAGGCCATGTTCACCAGAACTACTGTACTTTTCTTTATTCTTCAGAACACTTCCCAGAAAGTTAACAGAACCACGGTACAAGTTATGATGAAAGACAAGGACGCCACCAACATCCGCATATCCAAGGGAACGAAGCCGTAAAGTTCATGAGTGGGAGTCTGGCTGCGGACCAGGTGGTTAAAGTGGCGCAGCTCCACCGTTTCTGCGCTACGGAGAGTCGAACCCATGAGCAGCCGGCACAGGACAGGAGCTGTCTGCGCCGCCTCCCTGGACAGCGCGTGCGAAGCCACTGCCACCATTAACACCTGTGACGACTGCCACGATATAAGCAAAATCTGCATCACCACTGTATGTTTCTGCTGCTGTGTTAAGACTACGGCAACTGCATTCCAGGATATACTACACACCACTGTCATCACGGATAAAGCTAGCAGTACCTGGAGCGCTGAAAGAACCTCCTGAGACAGGTGGCAAAGTGCGGAGTAGACTCTCCTCAGCTTGCAGTAGCGATCTGCAAGTGGTCGCCGCTGGCATCTCACTTGGGCTGTAGCTCTCAGACACTGGTTGAGCTGGCGTAAGTCACTCCTCAGAAGAAGAACCAACCCCACATACCTGGAAACAGCTGTAGGTATTATACACTGGAGAACAATGATAACATATATGTCCATTTCATTCCGTACCACAGATATTCCAACGTCAGAGCAGCTACATGTAGAGCGAGAAACCCTGTGTACACCACTTTGCAGGAGATCCTCACCGCCGCGCTGGAGGAATGGGGCAATTCCAGGATGCCACTGTCCCGATACGACAACAGAGTAAAGATCCTCTGGTACTTGTGGGGGTTTCTAAACAGGTCTTCGGCGTTCGCCATCACCATGCAGGCGCAGTGTGTCATCATGTAGGTTGCCAACCACACAAAAGTGATGGAATTCTTTTTTCTCGTGTTCACAGCTTGCAACTAATTTACCGTAAGCCCTGTTATTCCCAGGCTCATGACGAGAGCAACAGATGCGTACAGCGTACCAGCAGTGGTCATGCGTAGTTCACACCTCCCAGTCTCCACTGTGAATGGTGTCAGCCCGAAAAACCTGCAGATGGTGTGGTATGGTGTTGCAGATCGTAAGATGTCTCTTCTGTTCGCCATTTCAACATCGTCTAGCACTCCGATATACCTTCGTTACCTCTGAAGAAAAAGTTCCCCAATTATAGTAGGCCAGCTGCTTGCATTACACAGAGAATTAATCTAAAATTCTCGAATCACTCATAAATTGTTGAGTATGATGTGTAGGTAAATTTTGGTTGTTTCGTCGTATGTCCATTTAAAAAAATTAAGGAGACAGACCTTGCTGTAATACGTCTGTTAAATACTACAAGCATTATTATTTATTCATAAAAATCACATATCGGGCACATTGCAAAGTTTATTGTTTTGAGTGTCTTTAAGGAGTCTAGGTTACATTAGAGACAGAACCTGAAACATTTAAACATTCTGGGTGAAGTAGCTAAATAAATGAAAGTAAATCCAACAGAAAGTTAAGACCAAATATTTGATCATAATGCGGAAAGCTGCAGAGGGCGCACTAAATCCCTTAGAGATGGAAGCGATGGCTGCCACTTGAAGGAGTAGTGTCAGCAGTCGTCAAGACAAGCCAAGAAAACGTATATCTTCTGGCACATTCGAAACTCATATAACATTTCTCCCATATACGAGTTTAGCAACTCAGCTTTCATCCGAAACTTTTTTGCCACTGTGGTATAACAGTGAACAGAGATTTTTTTGTTACCACGTTTTCGTGTTAGCGTAATTTCGTCTTTTATTTTTATTTACATGTACGTATAAGTTGTTAACATAAACCTGATGGACTGAAGTGGGATCGTAACCATCGTTTTCTGCTTTTTTTGCTACTTAAGTTACATCTAATTTTTTTATTTTATTATGGTGCTTATCCCCCCATGAACCATGGACCTTGCCGTTGCTGGGGAGGCTTGCGTGCCTCAATGATACAGATAGCCGTACCGTAGGTGCAACCACAACGGAGGGGTATCTGTTGAGAGGCCAGACAAACGTGTGGTTCCTGAAGAGGGGCAGCAGCCTTTTCAGTAGTTGCAGGGGCAACAAACAGTCTGGATGATTGACTGACCTAGCCTTGTAACACTAACCAAAACGGCCTTGCTGTGCTGGTACTGCGAACGGCTGAAAGCAAGGGGAAACTACAGCCGTAATTTTTCCCGAGGGCATGCAGCTTTACCGTTTGATTAAGTGATGATGGCGTCCTCTTGGATAAAATATTCCGGAGGTAAAATAGTCCCCCATTCGGATCTCCGGGCGGGGACTGCTCAAGATGATGTCGTTATGAGGAGAAAGAAAACTGGCGTTCTACTGATCGGAGCGTGGAATGTCAGATTCCTCAATGGGGCAGGTAGGTTAGAAAATTTAAAAAGGGAAATGGATAGGTTAAAGTTAGATATAGTGGGAATTAGTGAAGTTCGGTGGCAGGAGGAACAAGACTTTTGGTCAGGTGAATAGAGGGTTATAAATACAAAAACAAATAGGGGTAATGCAGCGGTAGGTTTAATAATGAATAAAAAAATAGGAGTGCGGCTAAGCTACTACAAAGAGCATAGTGAACGCATTATTGTGTTCACGATAGACACGAAGCCCACGCCTACTTCAGTAGTACAAGTTAAATGCCAATTAGCTCTGCAGATGATGAAGAAATTGAAGAAATGTATGAGGAGATAAAAGAAATTATTCATGTAGTGAAGGGAGACGAAAATTTAATAGTCATGGGTGACTGGAATTCGACAGTAGGAAAAGGAAGAGAAGGGAACGTAGTAGGTGAATATGGATTGGGGCCAAGAAATGCAAGAGGAAGCCGCCTAGTAGAATTTTGCACAGAGCATAACATAATCATAGCTAACACTTGGTTCAAGAATCATGAAAGAAGGTTGTACAAGAATCATGAAAGAAGGTTGTATACATGGAAGACCCCTTGAGATGCTAGAAGGTTTCAGATAGATTATTCAATGGTAAGTCAGAGATTTAGGAACCAGATTTTAAATTGTAAGACATTTCCAGCCGCAGATGTGGACTCTGACCACAATCTATTGGTTATGAACTGTAGATTAAAATACGAGGGCTAGTAGAAATCCTTGGGTAAGAGAAGAGATACTGAATTTAATTGATGAAAGGAGAAAGTACAAAAATGCAGTAAGTGAAACTGGCAAAAAGGAGTACAAACGTGTCAAAAATGAGAGCGACAGGAAGTGCAAAATGGCTAAGCAGGGATGGCTAGAGGACAAATGTAAGGACGTAGAAGCTTATCTCACTAGGGGTAAGATAGATACTGCCTACAGGAAAATTAAAGAGACCTTTGGAGAAAAGACAACCACTTGCATGAATATCAAGAGCTCGGATGGAAACCCAGTTCTAAGCAAAGAAGGGAAAGCAGAAAGGTGGAAGGAGTATATAGAGGGTCTATACAGGGACGATGTTCTTGAGGACAATATTACGGAAATGGAAGAGTATGTAGATGAAGAAGATATGGGAGATATGATACTGCGTGAAGGGTTTGACAGAGTACTGAAAGACCTAAGTCGAAACAAAACCCCGGGAGTAGACAACATTCCATTGGGACTACTGACAGCCTTGGGAGAGCCAGTCCCTACAAACCTCTACCATCTGGTGAGCAAGATGTATGCGGCAGGCAAAATTCCCTCAGACTTCAAGAGGAATATAATAATTCCAATCCCAAAGAAAGCAGGTGTTGACAAATTTCCGAACTATCAGTTTAATAAGTCACAGCTGCAAAATACTAACGCGAATTCTTTACAGACGAATGGAAAGACTGGTAGAAGCCGACCTCGGGGAAGATCGGTTTGGATTCCCTAGAAACGTAACACGTGAGGCAATACTGACCCTACGACTTATCTTAGAACAAATATTAAGGAAATTCAAACCTACGTTTGTAGCATTTGTAGACTTAGAGAAAGCTTTTGACAATGTTGACTGGAATACTCTCTTTCAAATTCTGAAAGTGGCAGGGTAAAATACAGGGAGCTAAAGGCTATTTACAATTTGTACAGAAACCAGATGGCAGTTATAAGAGTCGAGGGACATGAAAGGGAAGCAGTGGTTGGGAAGGGAGTGAGACAGGGTTGTAGCCTCGCCCCGATGCTATTCAATCTGTATATTGAGCAAGCAGTAAAGGAAACAAAAGAAAAATTCGGACTAGGTATTAGAATCCATGGAGAAGAAATAAAAACTCTGAGGATCACCGATGACATTGTAATTCTGTCAGAGACAGCAAAGGACTTGGAAGAGCAGTTGAACGGAATGGATAGTGTCTTGAAAGGAGGATATAAGATGAACATCAACAAAAGCACAACGAGGATAATGGAATGTAGTCGAATTAAGTCAGGTGATGCTGAGGGAATTAGATTAGGAAATGAGACACTTGTAGAAGTAAAGGAGTTTTGCTATTTGGGGAGCATAATAACCGATTATGGTCGACGTAGAGAGGATATAAAATGTGTACTGGCAATGGCTAAGAAAGCGTTTCTGAAGAGGAGAAATTTGTTAACATCGAGTATAGATTTAAGTGTCAGGAAGTCGTTTCTGAAAGTATTTGTATGGAGTGTAGCCATGTATGGAAGTGAAACATGGTCGATAAATAGTTTGGACAAGAAGAGAATAGAAGCTTTCCAAATGTTGCGCTACAGAAGAAAGCTGAAGACTAGATGGGTAGATCACATAACTAATGAGGAGTTATTGGATAGAATTGGGGAGAATAGGAGTTTGTGGCACAACTTGACTAGAAGAAGGGATCGGTTGGTAGGACATGTTCTGAAGCATCAAGGGATCACCAATTTAGTATTGGAGGGCAGCGTGGAGGGTAAAAATCGTAGAGGGAGACCAAGAGATGAATACACTAAGCAGATTCAGAAGGATGTACGCTGCAGTAGGTACTGGGAGATGAAGAAGCTTGCACAGGATAGAGTAGCATGGAGAGCTGTATCAAACCAGTCTCAGGACGGAAGACCACAACAACAACATTGTGCTTATGATCGATTATAAATACGTTTTTCTATGAAAATAATGATCCAACAATGACAATATGGGAAGAATAGCTTGCTACTCACCACACATAGCAGGCATTGAGTTGCAGATCGACACAATGAAAAAAGAGCCTGAATACTGAGCTTTGAGACGAAGACCTTCTTCAGAAACTGAAAACACACACATATTTAGACAAGGACAACTCACACAGACGTGGTCACTGCCTGTAAGTACCGGAACCCGACCCATGCTAAACCAGGCTCTGTCGCCCAGAGGTAGTCGCCATGTATGTGTGAGTTGTTCTTGTGGGAATGTGTGTGTGTGTTTTCTATTCCAGAAGAAGAATATTGGGCTAAAATTCAATATTTTAGCAGTGCTTTTGAGTGAGCCTCTTCTTCATGTTGTGAATAACAATATATCGTCTCCATATTGTTAATATTTTTGAGTAATTTATTCCATTCAGTGGAATATATCTATTTATTTTTGTGATTGGCCTTGTAATGTTAGTATCTCATCTACATATCTGTAGAAATATTTAATTTTTTAAATCCATTTGAGATGGTTATAACGAAAATAGTTATCTGTATGGTGTAGTAAAATATTAACCATTGTACCAGCAAGGTAATTTCCCATTACTAAATCTGATTCTAGTACATGGATGGTTCATAGACCTTGGAATAACTGTGGGAGTGTTAGAATTAATAAAATTCGTCCATAACTATTGCATTTGTATTATGATGTGCGGGTACATGGTCTCACCAACTGTTCTGTTGGTGTACACGTTGATTTCTTCCATCAAAATATGTTTTAAATGGTCTGGGATGTTAGCATCTGAATAAGTATATAAATCACATATTTTAGTCAGAATGCAAGGCTGTTTATACAACTGGAATGACAGGGTTTGTCTCTTTATGGATATTTGGTAGTGACTACAATTTATTTGCATTTGTGCTACCATGGGGCGAAACGTTTTTTCCTTCCGTCAAGTGAATGTTCAATATTATTTGGGGTTTTTCATTAGGACAGACATTAGCTGGTTGGCTGTTTCTTTTATACAAATGCTGTTATTTTTGTTGGACACTTAGCTATTCTTTTAGTAGAGACTATCTTGACTACTACTGAATTCCCTTCTTCAGTTCCTACCGAATGGCTAGTGTTTAATGGTTCACAAATGGTACCAGTGTTTCCATATTGACGAAATTATCGGATAATATAAAATGTTCATGTCGAAAGTTCAAGCTGGGAATAAGCATCAAAACACACACCACTCCCTACAACAATGCTATAAAGTCAACCATTCAGGAGTGTATAAGTTCAAATGGAAAATATGAACGTTACTGACATGAAAGTGTCTTCATTTAGTTCACACTTAAAACTAAAAAAAAATAATAATATAAAAAAACCATTCAGCTAGAGACATAACACAGTACCTGGCAGTCCCAACCATTGTTCAAAAACTTTGCCAACTAGATATTTTAGATTAAATATGTAGGTTCACATACTTGACAAAATATCCTGACGTTTAATAAATGAAATGACGCTACTTCAGAGACTTCTCTGGTCTCAAAGAGTTATGATTTTGCGTATACAGACTGAAGAGGCAAGTAAAAATTTGTACCAAGGTCAGGAATCGAATCCGGGTCTCCTGCTTATTAGGCAGGTGCGTTATCCACTACGCCAAATTTTCACTCGCCGCTTCAGTGAGTAAGTTATTGACAAAGGTCTTTGGAATGTGCTGAAAAGAGTATATGTAACTTATACGTTGCATGAAAAATAACGTGTTGGAACAGTATACACCCGAGGTAAACGGACTCTGCAGTGCTGATACTGCTGATGAGTGGTATGTGTCGCAATTGCAGTCTGGAAATAAATAAGAATATTATGTATAGGACAATTTATGAAGGTCAGCCTCTTTCTATAACCGATCCTTGGCAAGTCTCGTTTAGTGCCCTTGTTGTATCCTCACATTCAACTTATCTTTCGTATCCCAACACTTAACAGACTTTTTCGAGTTCAGGTTTAATAACCTTAGAGCGTATAAAGTGGTCCCAGTGAGCAACCCATCTTATTAAATTTAATGTAGCACACGCATCCCATAGGAAGTGAAGGCTCCAACTCATTCTCTTCCCACAGAACTGAAATATTATGTAACTCCTAGTTCTTCTTTTTCACTTTTGCGTTTTATCAGTCCCCTTCAGTATCGACATCGTTATATGCACTGAAGCAATCTTAGTGACTGCTGGTGACCAGATTGACTTCCTGACCGCATAACTCCCTATGGGACAGAATCTGCGTGCCAGATCTGTCTGCATCTAGTGCACAGCTCATGTTTAAGTGCGAGAACATTCTTCTGAATGCTTACGTAGCAGGTATCTGACTCAGGATGGAGGCTACAGCTCAACATCTACACAGATGGATGTGGAAAGCCACCTCTAGGGTGGCTGGCCAAAGAGCGCTCATAGTTAATCCGATAGCAGAAGCCCATCTGAGCCAGGGTCACCTCCCCGAATCCCTGAATGTTGCGTTAATGCACTAAATTATCTGAGCGGGTATGTATCTCCTAGTTACTACATGCCAGATATCAGTTATTCCCAGCATATGTATCGTAGATCCTTTTTAAACCAACATTCCTCCCAACATTTTCCTAATCATGATTCCTTACCCATAGCTTCCAGCAGCCTCGCTGTCACCAGCTAGTTATGGAAGCTTTCAGGAATAAGTGTAAGAAAATAATATGTTTAGGCAGCGTGAAATTCGAAGAATGTATAGGGTGAAACGCCTCTTGTTCGACAGATTTATCGCTTCTGGATTCCCTCAATTTCATCATCTAAGGAATTTTGTGACTAGGAAAATGTTTGTGAAGGTCAGAGTCGGATATTCTATAGAATTTCACTTACTCCCTTAGCGACACAGAATGTATTCGTTAACTTAATATGGAGTTCATCGAAGATAAGTACTTTTTTGACCCAAAAATAACTTTAATAGTCAAGTGAAGAATCTTTCATATTAAATCCATCCCTATGGGTACCCATATAAATACTGAAAATAGTGTCCACTTGCAGTCAGCATGATTCCCTGCTGCATACTAGTAAAGTCAGTTAAATTCGTTCTCGTTTTCTCACCTCACTGTTTCTGTTACTAACCATTTGGGTCTTATGGTGCGTAACACTGTCGGTGTACACGTTTATCACACCGTGTTTCCTGACCTTAAGTTACTCCTATTCAAATCATAGCAATCACTAAAATTGAAAATCTGAAAGTGATTCGTATTCCGCACTTCTCATGAAAAACTTAGATGTACTCTACACTACTCACATAAAGACAAGGTATTAAGAACTAACTGTGTCATGACTGTAGCCCACATACAAAAATAACATCCCTGGGCATTAAAAATACAATGACAAGAGGAATACCAGTTAGCTGAATTGTAATTATTGTGCACGTACAATGTACTATGAGAATATACATGTGGTTTGGTGACATGCAAGATGTGACATGTATAAGATACAGCTGCGACCTGTAACAGCAACATTGGATCAAAATCGGCAGAATACCGGTTCGAACTCAACTTTGAAGACAGATACAGGTATTTCAGAAGTCTATAAGTGGGCATGTACGAACCAGAAAACCACTGGTATGAGCAGTGTCAGGTTTCAGCTGATACAGTTGTGCTTACTGTGTATGTTCAATGTCACCCCTGGGGTAGGGGGGCGGGAGGGGACGGAATGGGGGTGGAGGTCAGGAACTTGTGTCATCATGTTCTTGGTTAATAATCTCATGACTCCACTGTTCTTGGAGAATAGGGCTCATTTGGTTGTGGGTCCTATATGTACTAACAAATAGTCAAAAGACTGAGAAGCGACTCTTCTCAATGTTTTTAGAATCATGGTCTCATGTGCTCAACTGACAACACACTAGTGTTGAGCAAGTTGAGCAATGAAGACTTTAACAGTTGTATTTGCAGTTAAAATCTATCAGGGAAGTGTTTTCACAGACCTCTGGGAGGACCATAACATGACTAGTTGGTAGCAACTCTTTTAATTTTTCAATTGTTGTTTGACGTTTTTGCTGTTCATTGAAACTGCAAAGCTTCATTCATCAAGTGAATGAGTGATCATGGCATAATAGGAAACCTCTGCGTGAACTTCCTATAGCAATTTGCTAATCTTGGAAACCACTGTATCTTCTTAGTCATTGGAAGAGATAGAATATTTCACACAGCCTTCACTAATCTGTTCTCCATACTCGCTAATTACATGTTCCAAATAATTCACTTGCTTCAGTGCAAAATCTGTCATTTATATCGTTAATATGAGGCATGAAGAATGGACCTTTTAAAAAATTCCTTGCTTTATATCCTTTGCAAATTCAGTAATGTCGTCGAGATACACTATACACTTCTATCGCCTCATCCATCCAACACTCACTGAAACGCGACTGATCATTTTCTGAATCAAATGGCTTTCACCGATACTGAGAATGACCCAAAGGAATTATAAATACAGTTTTCTCCTGCATTACATCTACTTGATAATATCCATGTGGAAAAATATTTACATTGCGCCAAGTACCCTATGTTTTCCATAGTACTTGGTGCTGGATATCTGTCTGTAATCGTACATGCATTGAGGAACCTGTAATAAAAGGAGAAGTGATATTTCCTTTTCTATCTGAAGACATCTTAGACACTCTTACGAATGGTGTACCCTATGGACTTGTGCTTTCCTCGGTGATTGCTGGTGAACAACCCTTCCATTACTAGCTATAGGTGGGGTAACCTGTATGGCTTTTGACGCACAGGTGACTGGGTTTAGACTGGAATCCTATGCTTCGCGAGAGTTGTTGCTAATGGACGCAAGGATTAAAAAGCTCCCTCAATTCCACAAATTATTTTTCGATTGCTACTTTTTCCAATCATTCAAAATCTATCACTTGTGTGCATTGTGGCATTTATATCAGTGGCTTGCCCGTGGATGGAGTTTGAACTTATCCTGCCTAGATCATTCTTGTCTAGAACATCCAAATCGGCAATCAATAATCTTTAGAGAGCTTTGAGGCCTCGGCATCAAAATTATCTACGTTTATCAGCACTACTTGTTCACCATTTGTTTCACCTACACGCTTCTGCCTGTGAAACACTGTTAAGAAACCAGATCATCATTCTTCTATAGTGTTTCTATCACACACAATAACTCTGCAAGTTGCCATCACATTTAACAGTTGATTATTTGCATTTCGTATTCTACAATTATATCCCTTACTCCTGTAGTCCAACTCCTGGTCTTCTACTTTCCCACATTTCTTACACTGTAGCTGGCTACACTCCCCTTCACATTTGACCTAACAGTCTACAGCGATGGAAATTCACATCTGTAGAGGATACAGTCCTCCTATTGAGACATTAATCGCTATACCTGTTTCTTCCAGCATACTGAGTTCACGAATAGAATCAGATAGGTTTTTCAGAAATTCTTCACTTAATTTCCATCGCACATTAGGCAGCAGTCCCCATTAGAGAGCCTCTATTGCACTGTGTTCGGCTTCCTGTAGAATGATTTTATTTTCTCAACATTATCGCTTCGTTTGTCGCAACACACTTTCAGTCTTCATACTACCCGTTCTATAGATTATATATATCGTAAATGCAGACAGGATTTAAATTTATGATGGCAAAAATTCAAGCAATATTCTCAACTTACATTGGGTTTGGCTTAGCATAAGTATAGTTTAATGATTATCCTTTGTGTTGAATTATCACAGCGGTAGGACAAATGATTCTTACAAAAATTAACAAAACCGTTCTCCACATTAGCTAGCATATACTCCCAGTAAACTATCAAAGCTTTTTTAAAGTCCTCCCACTGGTGCTGCATGTTATAAGCTCTGCAATAGCTAAACTTCATGAACTAATTTTAAGTCCATTTCGTACAAAGTCTATCATATGTGCCAATACTATTACACTTCCAAAAACTCGCTAACTCATGGAAATATTCTGTGTTGCGTCTGCCCAACTTGCAAGTATTCTTACAACTTGAAAATGCTTACAGATTCAAAAAATATGCTAATTTGAGTATGATCAACTTGCAAGAATTATTGCAAGTTCGAAATACTGTCTAACTCGCGAGAATATTGTAAATGCGCATGATCTGTTCCTAAAAAAATTTCTACGTCTTCCGCCATCACTGCGCTGATAATTTCACAACTTTACAAATTTTTACTCGTAAGATTACAAACACATGCAGATCGTGACTTACTCACTACTGATTTATAAATACGCCTCCACTGCTACAGATCTCCAGAAGGACTGTTCCTGACCAAGCCCTTAGAGCGTCGTTCCAAAAGATCTCGTGCAAGGTTCCTCATGCATTTTACCAAACACATATCATATATTACACATATACATATGACATGCCAGACTAAACTTAATTTCTATCACCTTTAAGATAATGTACTTCGCTTTCTGTTGAGTCTTTTAGATTTCTCATAAATTACAGTAATACCACTTTTATCACTGTTTTACGATGTTTTACTATGTGAAAATTATAAATATATAGGAGTTAATACACTTACAGAAAAGCAAAGTAGCCTAATTTATTACGTTGCGACTATTTTCGTCACTTTATTACTTATTTTGTGTAAAACTGAGCTTTAGTAGTATAGAATACATAGTCTGTCATATAGTTTAAATTATCTTGTATTCTTCTGATACCCTCTGACCGAACTCATCAGACTCTATCCATTGAGACATAGTTCATCCATTTCAGCCAAGACGTTGATAATATATGAGTATTACTTTTTAAATTTTATATTATTTTCAACACTTAGGTAATTCATTAATCAGAAACTCCTTGTCTGCTTCTGTAAGTGTGTTTAATTATGTGATCAGGTTTTACGGGATATTGGTCTCTTTAGTAAGTACGGTAGTCTCTCGTTTCCATCATGGTGGCTAGAACGTCACGTTCCTCTCCAGTGCACCTGGGTTTTCCCAGTCTATCTATCTGCTCCCCGAAACTGCAGCGTCCTACTACTGTCGAGGATACCCCGCATGACGTCGGATATGAACGTATCAGTTCCATAGACTCATGAGAGTCGAAGGACTGCGATTAATGCAAACAGCAGTATCCTGGAACAATAGGATGCAGTCTTGATAAACCAAGATTCTGATGCTGTCAACATTCGGTGATGATGATGATGACGATTAATGGCGGAGGACCCTAAACATCTAGGTCATCAGCACCTTTGCATTAATGTTATACCGAAGAAGATTTTCATAATCTATGGAAGGAGATAAATAACCTGGAAAACTACGTTTAAACCCGCTACGGGAAATTTAAAGCAATCCCAAAAGGGTGAGGTTCAGAAAATCCCGTAATAAAACCCCAGCGACACAAAGCGGGATAACGAAATAAAATCACGGAGAAAATACCTGGAAAGATGCTGTTAAAAAAGGGGCAAATAAATGTGGCTGGATGACGACCCAAGCACTTTATTACACATTAAGATCTCACACTAGGTATTTTGGGAAGAAAACCGGACACCACGCAAAATTTTAAGCCTCGTAATCAGCTAAAATAGAGGGAAGACCCAGTTCAACCCTCAGTTTGTCATATAAAACACACTCAGTTAAAGTACGTCGTACTGTCAGCTGTGCCGCTCATCTCTCACATACTGGGGGCTCCGCCCGACGTAAGAGGAAGCCATGTGTCAATCGACAACGTCCTACTCTGAGTCGAGTAAGGGCTGCTTCTTCACACCGTCGCGATCGGAAGTCTTGATGGAACATAGATTATTGTTCCTCACTTCCAGCCACTGGGACTCCCACCAACATGTGGCCATCCTGGTCACAAATGAAGCGACAGCCCGCAGAGGGACTGAACAGCGGACAGGAGGAGGAAGGGAGCAAGCATTCTTAGCAGCAGCATCAGCGAGTTCGTTTCTCTCAAATCCAGCAAAAAATAACTTCCTTGTTTTGCCTTCGCAAGAGAAGGAGAGCGTCCTGCACTTGTTGCACCATTCGGCCTGCTGGGTACACCTGTCCAACAGCGAGAAGGGCTCGTTGAGAGTCGAAGCAGATTATAAACTTTTTCTCACGACGCCGTCTCCATTGCCCTCAGGATAGCAAACAGTTTCGCGTAATAAACTGAAAACTGCTCTTGGAGCCCTATCATGAGGACAATGTCGTGGAACACGACGGAACAACCGAAAACATCTCCCTGCTTAGAACTATTCGCATAGATGGTAATAAAATCTGGGTGGCTACGTAAAATATCATTAAGTATTAATTTTAAAAATACGGCCTGCTTACAATGCTTCTTGTAAGCAGTCAGTTCTAAAAGCAATCAGGGCCTCGCTAGTAGTCAGGGGGAGAGCCTACACCACCCCTGGCTTTGGACCTGAATGCACTCCACCTGTAAAACTCAAGGCTCTCCCTTGCACGGATCCCAAATGGCCGTGTTCCTTGTGGTCGATGATCGAACAGCCCTTCCAGTGGCGGCTGAACAACGTATCTGGATGCTGCCGATGTAGGAACGGACAGTGCCCTACATTCTTGGCGTACCACGAGAAGGAGACGTCGAATAGACAGCGGAGGCTCTCCAGGCTCCGCACACAAACTAACAACAGGGCTCGTGCTATAGGCACCTGTTGACAGCATAATACCCTCGTGGTGAACTGCATCCAGTATTTTAAGGTATGAAAGCCTCGCTAACTCATAAACCTGGCATCCGTATTCAAGCCAGGATGGCACAAAGCCCTTATAGAGTTGGAGCAGACGCGCTCTGTCGGCTAACGAAGGCCTATGACTGACACTTTTAAGGATGTTTAAGCCCTTGAGACCTCTCCGTTTCAGTTCTTTAAGGTGCGGCAACCATGTTAACTTCTCATCAAAGGTACGACGCATATACTTCACCTTTCCCTTAAAAGTGAGAACGGTGACCCCCAGTTTTAAAAAGGGAGAAATTAAACAGACCGCGCGAACGATTAAAATCAGCACAATCCGTTTTCTCTAATGAGAATTTAAAACTTGTGGTGCAAGACCCTTCCTCCAACCGCCTGATCGTCAGTTGCAATTGCCGAGTAGCCGTGGTGAGGTTGGAGGATGCACAGAAGATGGAGAAGTCGTCCACAAACGAGAAAGATAGTACTGGACGTCGCACTGTGGTTGTAATGCTATTGATTATGATGGCGAGAGCGGTGACACTTAAAACAGTCCCTTGAGGGACACCATTCACCTGCTTAAAACGCTCAGACAGGACATTGCCAACCCTGTATCTAAAATATCTGTCCGAGAGAAAGGACGGCATGAAGGTACGTAGACATCCACGGAATCCACACTAATGAAGCTGCGACAAAATATTATGCCACCAGGTAGAGTCGTAGGCTTTTTCCAAATCGAAGAAAACCACGATAAGGTGTTGCTTACGAAGGAAAGCTTGCTCAATTGCAGCTTCGAGTAGGGTCAGGTTATCGAGAGTGGAGCGGTACCACCTGAACCCACACTGGGAGCGACTGAGCAGGGAACTGGTTTCCAGAATCCACACTAGGAGCCGATTGATCACACGCTCCAGTGTCATTCCTATTCAGCTCATTAGGCTAACACTAAGATAACTACCAGGGTGTGTCCGATCCTTTCCTGGTTTTAAAATTGTCATTAAAATACAGTCCTTCCAAGAGTTGGGAAAGTCGCCAGTTATCCAAATTTTATTGGAGAGCTGAAGGAGGACTTCCTTCGACTGTCAGTCCAACTGTTGCAACATACTGTAGGTTATTAGGACGCTTGCAGGGTTCGCATCACAAGCAAGTGACACTGGAGAATCCAGCTCCCACAGAGAGATAGACTGGTTGTATTCTTCCATGATGGTGGAACGGAAATCAAGATCGGTCTTCTCCTGTGACTCCCGATATCGACAGAAGTGTAATCCTGGCTGGAATCGTCCATAATGGATTTATATGATTCAGCTATTGTCTGAGCTATATTCCTTGTCGATGTTACAACAGACCCGTGTATTCGTACAGCTGCTATTGGCAGGCGAGAGTTGTGCCTTGAGATCCTCCTAATGGCATCCTATACTTTACATGTGGGTGTGGACCTATTGATGTAGTTCAGGAACTCTTGCCAAGAGCTGTGTTTGCTCTCCCGAATTATTCTCCTCGCCTTTGCATGCGCCATTCGATAGCTTGCAAGGTTCTCATCTGTAAGGTATCTTCTAAATCTGCACATTGCTGCCCTCGTGATTGCAAAACGGCACTCATCGTTCCACTAAGGGACAGGTCACTTCCTAGGTTTTTCTGCTGACTTTGGGATGGATGCATCAATGGCATGGTGAATCATAACTGTAATGCGATCCACCCAATCCTGGATGCCGTCACGTTGCTCTAAAACCTTTAAAGCATCCAGTTAGCCTTTCTGAACAACCATCTCGATGGCTTTCTTTCAGGATCTTCTCCATCAGGCAGATGGATCCAGATAAGGAAATGGTCACTACCAGAAAGGTCATCGTCCACTGCCCACTGATCAGTGTCTCTAAGCGCAGGCGAGCAGAAGGAGAGGTCTATGGCCGTAGACGAACCTGTAGTGGTGCTATAATCAGTAACTTGACCCATATTCAACAGTATGAGATCTGTTGTGTGCAGTAGATCCTCAAGTGGTGTGAGAACTCCATAGTGCACTCTGTGCATTGAAGTCCCCTAAACCGAGGAATGGGTGGGGGAGAGATGAGTGAGGACACCACTGTCAAGAGGCTCATGAGGTGGTAGGTACAGGGAGCACACAGTAAAGTCAGCGTGGGCTACTATCCCAACAGCAACTGCTTGTAGTGTTTTTGTTAAGGAAATAGGTGAGGAGTGGTGTCCTTCATGAACACTGTAACCCCACCTTTTGTCCTATCACCAGTAAGGTCTTCTTTTCTGTAAAGTACAGATGTGTTAGTCTAGTTAAAATGAGTCTCTTGAAGGCAAAGGCAAAGGGGTCTGTCCTGTACAAGGAGTGTCAATTCCTCCAGATGAGTCCTGTGCCCATTGATATAACAATGGAGTGCGGGAGCCATTTCATCAATGTGGTCTTGATTTGCTCCTGTCTTTGCTCCAAGATGGTGTGGCGCATGTAGAGCGAGGCAGGGTGGTGGGGTTGACTTTGTCTGATGATGAGGCATCAGAATCCATGATGGTCTCATCATCAGTCAGACATGCCAGAATGACATCTGATGGCACCTGGGTCAGCTTTCGACCCGAATGTTGAGTTCCTTTCTCCGCTCCCATTCCTGGTAAGGATGAGGGGGAAGGGGGGTGGGAGAGTCACAATTCTTTGAAAAGAGTTGACGTTGAGAGACACTCTGCTTTTTGGGTTCCTTTGGGCTGCGCCCTGCGGAAGCATTACTGGTTTCTTCCATTGTAGCTGCCTGGATCGCTATGTCTTCATTCGGCTTTGGCACATGCAGGTGCAAGTATAGGTGCTAGTGGTGGATAATGGTACACTGGACATCGTTTGAGTCGAAGCGTCGACCTTAATGACAGGTTTCTGTAGTATAAGAAGTGGCAGACAGGGGTTTCATTGCCTGATAGTCCTTTTTGGCTTCTGCTTAGGGGATCTGCTTGGTCACTTGGATTTCCTGAATTTTGCATTCCTCTGCAAAAACAGGGCAGGCTCGGATCCAGACTGGGTGGCTCCCAGAGCAGTTAATGCAGACTGGTGGAGACGGATAGTCCATCTGAGCTTCATGGGCTGCCTTTCCACACTTCCCACAAGTCGCTTCGCCTCTGCAACTTAGCGTTGTATGGCCAAAACGCTGGCATTGGAAGCCTCGCACAGGCTTAGGTGCATAGGATCGAACCCTAAGTCGGAGTAAACCTGCCATGATGTGTCCAAGTAGCGTTGGAGAATTGAAGGTCACAATAAAAGTGGCAGTCTCCTCAGTCTCTCCATTGGTCTAGCGTATCCCTTGTTCCACACCTATGATACCCTGTGGTGCCCGTTCTTGTTTCAGTTCAGCAACATGTATGTCCACAATATCACTGTAGGTTACCACACCTTGGCTGGAGTTAGGGGAATTATGCAACTCATCAATGATATCGTACTCACCCAATTTCTGTGACTTCATAAGAAGTTCCATCCGCTTTGCCTGGTTAGTCTCAACAAGCAAAGAACCATTTCACAACCGTTCAATAGCCAGCCAGCCCTTCTAAGCCTTTGTGGGTATAGAAGGGAGACACTTTTTCAAACGACGCCCCCCCCCCCCTTCCTCTTGATCACTACAAAGACGTTGGAATTCATGACTCCTTGAGCCCCATTACTGATAAAAAGTTTATTATCAGGAGGACTAGCCTCCCTCATTCTGTTTGATGAATGGGTGAGAGAACTCCCAGGCTGTAGACCCTACCCACTGGGAAGAGGAAAAAAAGATTTAGAGGGTTCCATTTCGGTCCCACGAGCAGCTAGGGAAATAAGGGTCCACTCAGACAGAGCCCCGCATGCCTGAGTAAGCCTTATACGACTGAGGTGCGGCGGCTTCCCCAGACGCTGCCCGCTGACGAATGTTCCACCTCAACAGCCATGCATCTCATCAGCGAGCAGCACACCTTGAGAGTGAGGGGTTGTTTACAGAGGTTTATTCCATCCTCACGATCCGGGCAGTGAAGCTAAGATCCCCATTCCTTGAAACACACTACGTTCCACCGCCGCGCCACACGGTGGTAGCTGAAGCGTGCCCAGAGTTTGCGGTGGCAGGGGTCTGGCGGCGCTTACCAGTCCTTAGCTCAGGAATCGTGGGGTCGCCAAGCCCGTACTCAGCAAACAAATGCTGAGCCCTTGAGATCGTCGACATTCGGCAGGTACTGGTATATCTACATACTACACGAGGCATATCTTTGTGATCTCAGAAACAAATAACGTGGAAATACTGTCTGTGAATGAGAGACACCATGCTTATCCTTCAGTTGTATTCAATATGCAGGTGGCGTTATTCCTATCCACGTCGCGCGTTAGCGCTGATATTCAAACCATCTGCATGTAAAAGCATATAGTGCACTTCAGCTAATTTGCCGTTTATTGCATGTCGCCTTCAAGGTCAAAGTCCCGCATCTTTAATGACCGTTGGTGTAGATGTGATTCTTCTGCACTAAATTACGAACTACTGGGGTGGCAGTTATTCGTCATTGTATACTATTACTTATGAAAGCACTAACCTGTTTCCCCAGAGCACGGAGTCCACTTGCCTTGGCAGCTGCGGCTGAGAGTTCCTACTGCGCCTTCCTCGGCATTTGTGGCCGCCGAAATAACATCTGGCAGGTGGCAGATACGTAAACTGCGTCTGTGTGAGGCGACGCAGAATGTTTGGGCTGTCTCTCAGCTGTAATGAACGAGAAACACCTTCATTAAAACATGAAAAATGAATGGTATGATATTGATATTTTAAGTAAGTAATATTTTTAAGGTGGCTGTCATTGTAATAGCTACTGCAGGAACAGTCGAATCAATACAGAACACTAATAGCCACATTTATTTCTGCTCCACAATTTGTCTACTCCAACACTTCGTATTTTCTCAAGACCTTTGGTGTCAATGTTATATTTTATCGTGCTTCATACTATCGCAATTAATTACCTAACCATTATGTAGCACCATGTAGGCTCACATTCATCTCAAGAGAGAAACACAGTCGGGCAGGGATCTAAGAAGTAAGAAGTTAGTACTTTGAATGCCTGAAGTCAGAACCTCTTGACTGACGATTGTTACGACAGTTTTTTTGTTATTATTTATTTGTTAACTATAATTAGTAGGTTATTTTAGCTCTAAGATACCACATACATTACATGTGAAAATTCTCATATAACACGTAATATACACTGAAGCGCCAAAACATTGGAATAGGCATGCGTACTCAAATACAGAGACATGTAAACATGGAGAATACGACGCTGCGGTCCGCAATCCCTATATAAGACAACAAGTATTTCGCGCATTTGCTAGATCTGTTACTGCTGCTACAGTGGTAGGTTTATCAAAATTTAAATGAGTTTGTACGTGGTGTTACAGGCGGCGAACTAGCGATGGGACACAGCGTCTCCGAGGTAACGATGAAATGGGGGACCTTCCCGCACGACGAGTTCACGAGTATATCGTGAATATCAGGAATCCTGTAAAACATCAAATCTCCGACATAGCTGCGAGCAGAAAAAGATCCTGCAAGAACGGGACCAACGACGACTGAAGAGAATGTCCTTCAGAAAATAAATCAGGTAACACCACAGTCAATTGAGTAATACTTCGTTTTGGGCTGAAGGCAGAAACAGGAAGTACATTGTCGTGAATAGGAAGACCAAACAAATGAAATGAATCAAATCCAAAAATATTTTCACAGGTACCTGAACGCAGAATTGTAAATGTCCTTGTTTTGGTGTGAGACTGGAATGTGGCAGGTAAACAACGCGTACCAAGTAGCGGAATGCCCTGACCGTTATCCTCAGTAAGTCGCGCGCAAGATTTTCTGAACTGTGCCGAGCCCAGCTGTTCATAAGTGGCACGATTGAGCAACGAAACGGAAGTGTGAGTGCCTAACTGAACAGCCTCTGACACTCACTAAGGTCACAAACAGTTTATCTCACTGTCGTTGCACGGCATTTTGGCGGGGTGAAGGCACATCCTGTATTTAATCATTACTAGTACCGGTAGCCGGATAGTAAAAAACTAGATTCTCTGAATGTGAAGGTGCTTCACACTTATGAGAGCGAACGTGGGTAGAGTTCTTTTCCTGATGCAAGTATACAGACTGCACATGAGCTGTCATTCCAGAAGCAAAGCAGGTCACGTTCCACGAGGGGAAATTTTGTCTTGACATGATTTCACAGCAGAAACATGCGTTAACGCTTGTTTACTCTATCCATGGCGCGGTGGCTAGTTTGTGTGTGGTGGTTGGTGGCAAGACCGTATCTGTTTGTCACTCTGTGTTACACTGCAAATGAGAGCTACCTCAAAGTTTTCCACGGCACTATCACATGAGTCCTGATGTTCAGTAACTTGTAACACTTGTTTCAAAGTAGGATCTGGCACATTGTACATAGTTGCATCACGAACCATTGTTTCACTACATTTGCCGTCCACAGCTACATTGCAAACTACACTGCCGTGTCAAAGACTGAAGTTCAGTGACCTATTGATGGTATGTCTGTTCTGACCTTCCCCACAATCGAAATAACATGTAACGAGCTGCAGCCACCTGCACCTGATCCTCGTATTACTTAGTGAGGGCAGAAACTAATTCTTCAAAAACCAGCAACTCTACTAGTCGAGAATAACTTCTGAGGGAGTTGGTAAACACCTATACCACCCATTGACGTGAAACGAGAAAGTTTCACAGTACACTGCACTTGAAGTGTAGCACATTGAACGTCGAAATGAACGTAGTGCTCGTTCCATTCCTCTTGTTGTTCACTGCATGTAGCTTGGACGGTGGAATAGCACGGAGGCTGTGTCGTGGACGTGGCTGTCTGTTGTGGCGAAGTTGATACAGCACTTGCTTGTGTATTAAGCTATAAAACATACTTATTTAGCTCGTAAATTTTGATTCGCTAACACAAAAACCCTCCGTCTCCTCACATAGGGTGGGGTATGAGAGAGAGCAATTTGTTATTTATCTGTAACCGTTTTCCACACAAAAACGAGAACATGAATTTTCTTGAACTAGAGCGCCAACTACCAAGAATCAAAACAATTAATGAAGACAAAATGTACGTAGTTTTTTATGTACAATCTCATTCTGCAATAAAAGGGGGTTCCCATTTCAAATTTTGAAGTTGCCTCCCGTCCCAACCCCAGGGGGCTGGGGTGGCGGGCTAATTTTAGCACCAACAGATGTCCCCCTCGAAAATAATCATCTTTGGATTCTACACATTCTTTCGTGTGAAGCGTATTTTTCGAGTTATTCTGGTTTGCCAACTTAAAATTTACACTCTGTATATACAAATAACTGATCTTCTTGAAATTTTCTTGAATCTTTGCATGGAATTGAAAGTTGAGCGCTGCCAGCCCACCGTTGTTCTTGAAGACAGCTGGGCGTATGATCTGGGGTTGGATTTCATATGACAGCAGGACCACTGTCCTGGTTACCCCACGCACACTGACTGCCAAATGCTACGTCAGTCTGGTGATTCGACCCGTTGTGCTGTCATTTATGAATGGCATTCCAGGGGTGACTTTCAACAAGATAACGCTCGCCTGCATACCGCTGTTGAAACCAAACATGCTGTACAGAGTGCCGACATCTTGCTTGGCATGCTTGACTACCGGATTTGTCTCCACTTGAGCTGATATCGAACATCATGAGACGAGATATATTCCCGAAATTTCATTACTCTACGTAAATTATTTTTTGGTGTTTGGTTTTTTCCGTCAGTGTATTTTAAAATTTTGAAATAAATATTTGTGTTTTTAATGAAATATTCTACGAGATTCCATAGCTTCTGGTATAGGGACCATTGTGAGACATAAAGATCTCTCTAAAAAGTATGCTGTGAGAAATTAACGAAATTTGTATTTACTTTTGTGTACGTGTGTGTTAAAAGATAGTTTGAAGTTCTAGACCCTACTTAAACATTAGTACCTCTTTAAAAAGTATGTTGTTAATATATGTCAACAACAATTAAAACATTTTGTTTTTTCTTAGTTTTTACGGTGCGCATAAAGTCCCCCCGCCTCCTTGAGAAACGTTGGTAATGCGAAGATTAATATTACAGGTGTTTGAAAATTATGTCTTTATTGTCAATACACTGAGTTATTCGAATTTTGATTTTACGTTTGAATCTGGCTGGCATAGAGATGGATGTGCGGGCTACTGCTGAGAGTATATTGTCCTTCCAGTGTGCAAGAGTCCTTGGACGATCGCTGTACGGAATGGATTCTGGAAATCCCCTAAGAAACGTCACAAGGGTATAATTCGATGAGGCAACTGTCACGGAAGATCAGATGAGGCGCCCGGAGGACTTCCCTGCAAAACAGGCAAATCAGTTCGCACTGTATGCGCCGTCGTCCAAGCTACATGCAACTAAGCAACCACAATATTAATTTGTCCAAGAAGGGGCAAGAAACAGTCCTCAGTCATGCTGAATACTCTCCGAGAATTCACGTTTAGTGTATTCTCAACACTGCACACCAAAGTGCTACACGTAATGGATGCGTAAGGGCTGTCTGGTCCTCTCGTGAAGTTGTCCAGGTTTGTTAGCCCACTAGCACGGCGTGTCTTGTTTATTGGCGCACTCAGATAAATGAAAGTGTGCCTCGTCACTAAAGAACAGCAGCACAGTGCGTGGCAACTGTTCAAACAAGTCTCCACATGCACTTTTTCGCAGCAATAAAATCGCATTTTGACCCACACCCAGTTTATATGGGTTAAAATTGGACGCGTGGTGAGAAAATCGTCTCACAGAATGATAGTAAAGTGTAAGGACAGCGGTGTGTGTGCCTGCCGAGCGACGACGAGATAAATAGCTTCTACGTTTTTCAGCTATCAGAACGTAAAATGGAAATGTTCAAAAACAGAATAGTAACTAAGCTTACAATAACATGTATTATTTTTGAAAATCAGCGTAATAATGAAGTTAATGACCCGCATTGGGCGTAATTACCAAGGCATGTACAGTGCTGGGGTTAGGTAACACCTGGTCCTACACCGATTCTAAATAAAATATAATCAGTTTGATCATAAACATCAATAATCAGCAGCTCCATCGTAATCGAATGTCCAGCATTCACATCTATGATGCACTACTGACTTCAGATCAAAAGGTTGTAACGTTAAACATCGCAGTATTAGGTTCATTGTATTTACATGAAAGCTGCACACTACCTGTTTATGCTGGGCACGTTGCTCGCTCTCGCTTTCTTGTCTTCGTTATTTCCCACACTTTATGATGGAATAATTAACGTACTTTGATGCCACTCCGTAAGATGTTATACATTTCAGTTGTCCGGAAAGATGGACACAGCCCAAATTAATATATGGCAATAAAAGAGTATGAAGTTTGAATTAATAGACAATTAGTTATTTTTATTTAACTTCCTGGCTTGGTTTTAAGGAGTTATCACAGTGGATAAAGAAACATACAAGAATACTGAGTCCTTTTAATAAGTGACCACGCGAGTGATGGGTTATTAATTGCACCACGCATATCGTTAGTGCCGTCGCGTTGTAGGCGAACCATTTCTTCTGTGGTTCATTTGCTTGGAACTGTCCGGATCACATTTCTTTGGCAGGATTATTCTTCTCTAAAGTCAGTTCATTAAGTCAGGACCACTAAGAACACTTCAGGTCTATCTTTTCATTCACCAACCAAACCACTGACTGGGAAAACAAACGTTCTTCACATCATGTTTCCACACACCCATGTCTCCAGTACGCGCCAAAACTTCGCAAGTATCTTTCTTGATATTTGTGGTACCATTACTCACAACCGAAACTGTGTTGCGTGAGATTCTGTTTCAGCACTTTATATAAATCCAAACATATTTCAAATGATACTGTCTTTTTTTTTTTACGAAGAACGGTTTACGGTGCAAAAGCACATCTTTACATAGGTTCAGTAAATATTACAATGCATTCCAACGAAATAATATAAAAGAAATACTTTTATATAAATTTCTTTGGGTCCTGTTTTAATCCAGTTACGATATAAAATACCAGTAGTTCCATTCAGTAGATTTAGGCGATAGCTACAGTGTTACTCAAAACTCTCTTAGCCACATAAATTACAGGTAGTGGCAGAAAACGGGCAGTTTTAATTAGTCTCTAAAAGTCGAACAGTATTATAGGTCACACTGAATGTCTGTCGTCTTTCGGATAGGTCCGCTATTTGCCGAGATGGAGTGCTGGAGTGGGCCTGAAATCGCTGTGGCTGTGGAGGCCTTTCACCTTTCACAGGAACGTTGAGCGCCTTGCTGCTGCTAGACAAGAATACCGTCGTCTGTTCGACCTTAGGCGGAATGATCCTGTACCAGTTGCACATGAAACCACGTTAGGTGAAAAATTATGTGAAAAATTATGAAGCAACGGGAAGTGCCCTTAAGCTGAAATCCCCTGGAAGAATTAGAAGTTGTCAGTCACAGGAACGGATAGAGGAAGTGCAAAATGATGTCACCGAGCGAGGTGGCGCAGTGGTTAGCACACTGTACTAGCATTCGGCCATCCTGATTTAGATTTTCTGTGATTTCCCTAAATCGCTTCAGACAAATGCGGGGATGGTTCCTTTGAACGGACACGGCTCCCGTCCCCATCCTTCCCTAACCCGATGGGACCAATGACCTTCCTTTGAAAGGTCACGGTCGACTTCCCTCCCCATCCTTCCCTAACCCGATAGGACCGATGACCTTGCTGTTTGGTCCACTCCCCAACCAACCAAGTAACAGTCCAATGCGTTCTGTGAGACAGATTGTGGTTCTAGTGGGATTGTTCAACCGCAGTGTGCACCGAATTTTACGGAACAATTTAACGTTACAAATATACAAGATAGATGTTGTGCATTAGTTAAATGAAAATGGTTACGAAAAGCAAATACATATGTCTGTTGAACTGTTTACTAAAAGTAGGGACAACGAAGTTCTTAAGTTTGCTATGGCTGAATTACAATGCACATTCTTATCGCAGCGGTTGTGTCACCAAACAAAACTGCCGTTACTGGTGCGACGATAGTCCTCAGTAACTTCATCAACGCCCCTCACACAGCCAGAAAGTCACAGCAAGGGGCGCCGCCTCCTCAGTGGACATAATCGACGCTTTCTTTTTTGAGGATGAACATTTACGTGCAGTGGGCAGGGGGTTTGTTAACCACATCGTTTCAAGGAATGAGGATATTTCGTTGCCTTAAAGGCCTCCACACTTATTGATCTGTAACTATTTATTTTGTGGGTCCCTTAAACAAAGGGTGCGTGCTAGAAGCCTACACACGATTGCGGTACTGAAAGACACCATTCAGACGGAAATCAGAAACATTCCTATAAATATGCTCGTTCGTGCCGTAAACGATTTGCATCACAGATTGTCCGTCATTGTCACAATGTTGGCCATCTAGGAGATATCATTTCCAAAACAAGAACTGTGCGTGAAATGGCAATACTCAAGGGTTTCGTTGCTGTGTATGAAAATGTTTTACAGTATGTTTGTCGGCCTGTTTCGGCACATCGATATCGGTCCGTACTTCTGCTACAGTTTTCTCCCGAATCGGCTCACAACCATTACAACGCGTATTTAGGCGTGTAGTACCCCGTTACTCCCACTCCTCTTCTTTGCAGATTTCCAGTTACTCTGCGAGTTTTGATCCAGGATACAACTGATTGCCAGCCAGGAACAGGACGTGGGTTCCCACTACAACTTCCTTTCTATGTCAGGGCTGCCCCCTCCCTCCTGCTTCTCCATTCTCCCCACCACATCAGCTCCTGATGTCAGAGTTCTACACACCCACCAAATCTATCCTTCATTTCCGTGTTCCCACTATCCACCCTACCACCTTCATTTTCAGTATCATCCAACGGCTTATATACTAACTCGCGCACTCTAACCCACTACAGAACAACCAAAGTTTAATCTTCCCACAACTTTTTTATCCAGCGCCGGTCCTTCATCTTTTTAAACGGTAGTACGTTGCTCCTTTTTAATCAACATCACAATTTTTTCAACTTATTTTAAATATCTATTTTGTCTTTTTATTCTTGTCTGTTGAACTGTTTATTTCTGTTTTTATTTGAAAGGAAGAAAACACATTGTATTTTGTAAGTATCATCGAATAATCAGCATTTTATAATCTTTAAAAACGTTTTTAAATTCTCCACCCATAAACCTTGCTGTAATGTCCGTACTTACATTTTGTAAAGGCATTTGGCTCAAGAGCGAAATATTGTAGCGCAGGAAGACCACCTCCAGCACATATGTGGCGGGAACGACGAAATAACAATAAACAAAAAATCAATAGTTGGGTCGAAAATTCTGAAGTGCATACGCGATGTACGCTGCTCTGCCGTGATCCGTCAGCCGTTAGAAAAGCGAGCCTCTACGACAACGGCGTGTTGCTCCTTCGGCGAATGCAATGTTCCTACTGGTAAACAAACTTTCCGAACAACTGCTTCGAATGAGACCATTCCCATCCTCTGCTACCAGGGCTCGCTTCACCCCAGCTCACCCCACACTGAATAAAAGCAGTAACCTTCGTTGCCACATCCTTTGCGGGAGAAGAGGCACGATTGGAAAAAATCTACCTTCATCACGATAGCGCACCTGGACAAAGACGTGCTTTGGCAGTGGCAAAACAGACATTTGAACTATGAATAGTTGCAACTTCCATCCTGCCGTTTTGGCGCCTTGACTTTTACCCGTTCCTACGTATAAAAAAATCTGTGAATGAATTTTTTTAGAATTATATGGGATATTGCGCACACACAGAATCAGACTTCGAAGATCAAAGCTACCAACTGAAAGGTAATGGACAATATAAAATGTCTTGAAAAGAGCATTTACTAACAAGTTTCTTGCTTTAATTATACACTCTAATACAAAAAAAGACGACTGTGAAGGAATTATCTAAATGGAACGTAAATACAGTAGTAGACGTGCTGTACATGTACAGACAAATAAACGTTCTCCCTTTCAGAATAGTTGAGCATATCAGTAACCCGTTGGTCCACCTGTGGTCCTTATGCAAGCACTTATTCTACTTGGCGTTGACTGACAGAGTCGTTGGATGTCATCCTGATGGATATTGTGCCAGATTCTGTACAAATGGCTCGGTGGGTAACCAATATCACCAGATGGTTAGAGTGTCCTGGCCACAACGCTCCAGACGTTCTCAGTTGAGGAGAGATCCTGAGGCCTTGTTGGCCAAGACAGAATTTGACAAGCACGAAGACAAGCTGTAGAAACTCTCGGCTTGTTCAGCGGGCATTATCTTGCTGAAATGTGAGGCCACGATGGCTTGCCATGAAGTGGAAGAAAACGGAGTGTAGAATGTCGTCGACCAACCGCTATGCTGTAAGGGTGCCGTGAATTAGAAACTAAGCGGTCCCGTTATTAAAGAAATGACACTCGAGACCATCACTCCTGCTTGTCGGACCAAATGGCGAGCGACACTCAGGTTGGAACTCCACTGCTGTCATGGGCGTCTCCAGACACGTCTTCTGCCTGAAATGGCATTGATTGGTGAAGAATTGTCTCGAGTGAAAAGTCTCGGTGACCATCGAAGACCTCTCTAAAGACGATCCAGGCAGTTGTGGGATACCAAACTGACTGTAAATGGACGAGTTAAATGCTCACACCTGTCACACAGAATCGTAAAGAAGGAGGGACAATCCACTACATGGTCTGTTAAGACATGTTTCGAAAGGAAGTGGAATTGTCATCATTCATGCTGGCGCGTAGGACGGCTTTGTATTGAATGTGTACATGAGGTTAAGACAACGGCCAGACGACAGGGGCTTATCACAGCGACATACATTCCTCAACTTATTAAAAGTGGTTCAGGGAGAAATTGATACCTAATCTACTTCCTCATACTGTCCGTGTTAGATATAACGCCCCTTATCGCAGTAAGTATCTGTCTCGTGCTACAATATCAAAGTCCACGAGAAGTGAAATGACGTCTTGGTTAACAGAAAAGGAAATTTCTTTAAAAAAGAACGTATTGGGCCCTAGTTGTATTTATTGATAAAATGAACAAACCAGAGTACATCACTTATAAAACAGACAATATTTTAACCGAACATGTCATACTGACGTACGAATTCCTCCATACCACCCCTAATTGTATCCTACAGTGCAGATATGGGCAAGAGTCAATGACGGTGTTTCTGAACGTAATATGCCTTTTTGAATGGACACGTTATTAACAAATTGATGACCAAATTGCTCCCACAGCAGAAGGAGACCGGAAGAGATGCTGTGAGCACGCAAATAAAATTAGAGAGCAGCACATTTCAAGTTTAAAGCTTGCTGGACCAAGCGCTAGTGACTATCATAAATGTGGAAAGTCGAACAGATTCCAACAGTGATAGTCATAGTGATGCAAGCAGTAGTGATTCCTCAATTGAAGATGAAACTGAATCAGCTGACACTGCCAGTGGAAGTGAAACAGACGTGGCTACCGAAAATGAAGAAACGTGGGGTGGAGCGTTTCCTAAATGTGTTTTGTGTGTGGAAATAGTGATAGTGAAATATCCATAGTAGTATGTCAACCGACGAACTTATTATGTCTAATGTGGAATTGCGTCTGCAATTAGTCTAAAAATCTTTGAACGTGTTATCAACAGTGTAGCTACTACATACGACCAAATCGTACTTTTAGCACGGCAATGCTTGTAAAACAAATCCACTTAATGCCTCCAGCCCAGTGTCCTCTGCAGGAAGTGCGCACCGATGTTCATGTGTTGACGCTATGTTGTGTATGGCCACGTTTATATTTTTTGTGGCCACTAACTTACATGTATATCTGGTTATAACGCAAGACTTATGTACCTGGATGATTTAATGATGAAAAGACCGTCCGAAACTAATCAATAAATAAATCTTCCCGTGCAGTTTAAAGTCGCCCCCGAAATGTTACTGCAATCAATAATTCTTGAATTGGTGCCTCGTTCATTCTCACCTCCCTACAAATAGTTGTCTGTGTCCCACGCTGCAAACTTCTACGCCAGCTGCTGTCATTGTTACGCAGCTCTCGTCCGTTGCTCGGCAACGTTCTTCCGAACTCGTCAACCGAGCTGTTCTCGCCGCATTTAGAAGAAGCTTCGCTGCTGTACATAGTGGTATTTTTTCAAGCTGGTGGACACCAGGTGTGTACTGATGAAGGTAAAGTGCATACTTCTTCTATGTTGTTAGTTACGTAAACTGTGTTTTGTCCTGTTTACGCTAAAACGTACGGTTTATGGAAAGCTAATAAGTACATTCTTAGATGTGAAAATAAATGCTCATTTCGGTGTATAAACCTGTACAGAAAGCAAAAAATGACAAAATAATTGTTATGTTGCACTAAAGAATGAAGATTTCCTGTCTTGACAGTTGGAAACAGTTCCCCGTCAATTACTTTTTCGTCACCATTGTGTTTCGTTATCAAACGAACTTGACTAAAATTCTGTTGGATTTGCTCCGCCTGCTTGTAGTGTGACATTTTTGTCGTTTGGTGGTTAACGTATCAGTCAGGCATAAAATGAAATACTCAACGATCCCTCGAATAAAGACACAAGTGAAACAGATCGGTGCCGCGCGGAGTGGCCGCGCGGTTTGAGGCGTCCTGCCACGGACTGCGCGGCCACTACTGTCGGAGGTTCGAGTCCTCCCTCGGGCATGCGTGTGTGAGAGGCGTGGGATATCAATGGTTGTCTGCTCGCAGATCGTTGCAGTATGGACTCAGGTTCCTACAGCGGAGTGAAAGAGAACAGTAGCACCATTACCAAGAGCCTCCATTAGAAACTCTCTTTGTAAAACTGCTTTCCACTTAACTGTACCTTAGAAATGACATATATTATAGCAATTGTTCTTTCGCTCACAAGTCTACTACAGTTCGTGAAATTATAATTCGTTTGTACGAAGGCAAGGGTGAGAGCATCTGGGACCGCATGCTCCACGAACACCCGGAGTACGGCACGAATGGCGACAATGGCGACGTGGCCTGCGATTCGTACCACAAGTACCAGCAGGACGTGCAGATGCTGAAGGCGATCAACGTGAGTACTCGCTGTTACATAAATGTGGTATTCAGTGAATCTACATTGTCAGTGTCGCGGTAAGCCGTGGCACAATTTGTTGATCTTCTTCCCACATACCAGAACGTAATTCCCTCATACAGTATTTAAGCAATTTAGACTTAGCAACAACGTGTCTATCCTACTTGGTGAATGATTCCTGCTGCCATGGTAGAATACATACAAGATAATGAGTTTAAACCGATGTATCTCCTTTAGGCGTAATTATGCCCTTTGTTTACTTACCTAGAGTAAAAGTAACTTACTGATACCGCGTAAAGATTGCGTGCAGTACTTTAAATGCAATCTGCTCAACAAGTATCACAAAAATCCAGATATTGCGACGGTAAACTAATCTTATCTACCATTTACAATAAATACTTGAACAAGTGATATTGTGATATTAACTCTTCCTGAAAGTTTAAAGTTCACGAAATCTGATCATTTATTCTATCTTTTGTTACTCACGAATTAAGATAACAGAGATACTTAATCGTTTAACGGGGATACTGTGAACAAGACAACGGTTCAAAAATGGTTTAAATGGCTCTGAGCACTATGGGACTTAACTTCTGAGGTCATCAGTCCCCTAGAACTCAGAGCTACTTAAACCTAAGTAACCTAAGGACATCACACACTTCCATGCCCGAGGCGGGATTCGAACCTGCGACCGTAGCGGTCGCGCAGTTCCAGACTGTAGCGCCTAGAACCGCTCGGCTACTAGGGCCGGCAAGACAACGGTCAACTTCAGAGATATCGTTGATAGATTTCAAAATTCCTGTTTGCATTTTCTATTTATTTTATATATTTTTTTCTTCCATTAAATTATTTTCTATCTTGTTAATAACTTTTACCTACAGTCTGTGTATTAAAACCTATATAACAAAAGAAACAAGTTTTGAATCTTTCGTATGTAAGTACGTGAAGTGTCTTATCTTTCCCTTTTCTCACTTTGTTTGATCTCTGATCCTGGAGAAATAAAAAAGAAAGTTATTTTCTTTTGAAATTAAGGCTTTATCATTCATTAAAGTATGTTCATCGTGTTCACTAATATCAACTGGCTCCTGAATCTTTAAGACAGAATGTTATTCTTTAAGGGCTGTCTGGCAGTTTCACGTTATTGTCACTTAAGATCGATTACATGTGCTGAAATCAAGTAGTGATGCCCTAATTTAGCTTTGCCTACAAAAAAGTTAGTTACTGCCACCACCACTTGATCCCTAAAAATTTAACAATCAAGAACATCTCTACCATTCAGACGCTGAAGAATTTGTTACATACTCGATTCTGCTGATCTTGTTGGGTGAAGAGCAAATTAACTCGCTTGAAACATGAATTTCCCGGTTATGCGGATGTAGTCGCCGCTGCATCAACAAAATTTCCTCTTGAGCATGTACATGCACTTGAGGTAATATATATACAGATCCTTCACACTCCGTGAGATCACAAACACTCTCGCTTGAAATGGTTCTGTATAGGACACCCACTCGTATTTCGCACCGGAGCTAATTGGTGCTTACCTCATTCTAATACTATACGTGTTATCGATAAACGTTGTGTTTACGACCTTTTGGGGTCTTATCAATCTAACATCCTTTATTATGCAGTATCCTTAAATTGACAAATGAATTGAATTCATTTACCGAAGGGTAAAGGAACAATATATGCATATTACTATTTAGAACGGCATGAACTGACTATAGACAGAAAGTTTTAAATTTACTTGACAACCTTTCCGTAGCAACCTAAAGACAACTTCTCCAGTGACTTACCCATTCTCGGTCTGGCAACTTAACTACGCCAGGATCAATATCGTACTGTCATCAGAGCCATATTACAGTTCAGGAACGATGAAAATTAGACAAACGTTATTAGTACTCTTAAACAATGTTGTCGCTGCATTCGTTGGCCATTAGTGAAGTGTGCAGCGGTTGACCACACGCTCGCAGTACACCCTTCGCGGCCACGGAGCTGCAACATAGGTAGCTACTCTTGGCCCCAACTGTTTGCGCTACCTTTCTCCTTCTTTTTATCTACAATGTATTTGACACAAAATTTGTACATCAAGAAATTTTCACGATTATATATCAGTTTTATTATCATGGAGCTCATTTCCCACGGTTTATAAGCTAAGAATGGCCTTTAAATGTAGTTATTCCATTAGTTTTAAGCTCGTGTAAATGACTTTTTTCTTGCTAGATATGCAGTTTCGAGACCACCACATTAGCAATACTGTAACCATACTTTTAAGTAGATCCAATTGAGGCTGGAGCTTTATAACTAGACTTTTTGTGCCGCCTCTAATATAGTAAATATTGTTGGACTAATCACTTTCTATACGTGCTCTAACATATGGGCATTTGACATTGGTATTTATAATAAAACCTGATATCCTGTATCTATCTCAGTTATGTCCAGAATTTTCCACACATCACACATTGCATTTAAAGAAATCTGTAGCCCTGTCTGCACTTCTTCAATAATTTTTTTTTCCACTAGCAGATCACATTCTTCTCGTGTAGCAACTATTTTCAGCAAATACTCGAGTTTGTAATTTGGACTTCCATTTCCGCTTTCTTTTGCATACAAGTAAGATATTAGCTAGACAGAAAGGCGTCATTTCTACAATAGGAAATTGTTTAAGTCCTTTTAGTATATTGCTCCTTTTCCTTGAGACCTGTGGAATAACATGGTACCCAATCCTAGTTTGGCAACAAATATGTTTGACAGTATAGTGTGTAACAACGTTCTACAATGAGAATAATACATCTTTGACTATAATAGGAAAGCTTATGTTGTTGTTGTTGTTGGAGCTTGTGTTAACAATTTTCACACAGTTTACAGGTAAATAATTAAAACTGTAGGCAATCAGAACAAAGTTAATTTTTCTCGGTCTTGATTGGAAGATTTACTTGTACACCAGTCAACGTTTATGTATTCTTCTAACCTCAGCAGGAAAATTGCAGAACACTGTTAATCTCAGCAACTATTCTGTAAGCTGTCCAACTGTTTGCACCACACAGAAACGATAGTCACAGAATGCAGGGGAGCATAATAGAAATACTCTTTCTTGGCATTTAATACAAACAGACAGTCTTCCACAGAAGCAAGCACACCATCCATTCTATAGTTACAAATCGTGGCCTGCAATCTGGTAACAGCATATTCTTTAGCTTAGGAAAATGTAAAAGTTTCTTATGCACACATATAAAGGACACTTCATAAAATAAATAGACGGTTTCTGATATAATTGTTCAGTTCTTGGCTAATGATTTGACGTATTAATATGATATTTATCTTTATTCTACAACTGGAACTCACACATATTAAACTGTCTATTCAAAATGTCTTATTGTTGCTCACAATCTCACTGCTGTTTCCTTGGTAGTCGTCTTGCACACAGAGCTCATGGTTTGATGTAAGGTAATTACACATCTCCATTTTGTTAAAAATCCCAGAAAACTCTTGCGTTATATCCAGACCCACAAGGAAATAGTCATCTTACCATAATTGCTTCAGTGTCCAGCTCATACTAGAGAACTGACCACTTAGATATCTCTTAAAAGTACCACATATCTCGCTCTTTAACGTTATAGACCGTCCGTTCCCTAATGGTTCTTGGCAGTCCACTTGTACACAGCTGCAGGCCTCTGACAGCAACATGATACATGTGAAGCCCACATCTCATGTAAAAAGAGACACAAGACATGTGCAAGTTTGAACACAATAACAAGTATCCACTTGCCTGACACCTACACATCTGACCACCATCCCCTGACTTCACATACATGAGACTGGGAGGAAGAAGTCTCTTTTGGAGTTATCTGAAATGAGTGTACGCTTGTACGAAAATGGAAGGTTTTGAAATGTGGTGCTGTAGAAGAGTGTTGGAAATAAGATGGGCAGATCGAATAACTAATGGGTGTATCCAAAAGAGGAAGAATACTTTGTGGCACAACTTGACTATAAGAGCGGACAGGCTGATGAGACACATTCTGCGGGGTCAGAGAATCACCAAGTTGGTAATGGAAAGAAGTATGGGAAGTACAAATTACAGAGGAGACGAAAGCTGAATACAGTAGACAGGTTCAGAAGAATATACCAGGTCGCAGTAGCTGTCCAGAGATGACCGGGCTCGCTCAGAACGAAAAGGAGAAATGGTTCAAATGGCTTTGAGCACTCTGGTACTTAACATCTGAGGTCATCAGTCCCCTAGAACTTAGAACTACTTAAATCTAACTAACCTAAGGACATCACACACATCCATGCCCGAAGCAGGATTCAAACCTGAGACCGTAGCGGTCGCGTAGTTCCAGACTGAAGCGCCTAGAACCGCTCGGCCACAAAGCGAAAAGGAAAGCTGCATGAAAGTTTCCTACGTTTTACTTCTCCAGAGTTACAAGAAATTTTTCTGTATGTCACGTCAATTTTTTCTGCAGTTATATCTTATTCAATAAGGTTTCTATACTGTTTCTTCATCCGTCCCGATACATTCTACTTTTACTTGCCATTAACTTCGTTCCCTGGCCAGCTATAGTGTTATTTTCTTACCTCATTCATAAGATTCTTGTAATGTTTTTCTTATGTTGTTAAGATTGGGTATTTCTGCGTAATACATAACTCTTTGGAGTTTTGTGTACAAACGATGTTCTGTCGTGCCTTAATTATTTTGCTTTACTACATTTTAATTCTTGTAACTACTTTCATGTCGTTATATAGATCATTGGTCGTTACCTCATATAAATTGCACTCCATTTCATACTGTCCTAATTTTGCAGCTTTCTGTTTTGTCGTATACCACCTCTCCTTTATCTTGTAGAGATTCAACCTACTGCTCATCGAAACTGCACTATGTTTTGAGTCTACTTCAGCCCCCGGGCGTGCTCTGCAGTGCAGAAACTCTCTTTTTCTAACGAAGACATACTCAACTTGATATCTTCAGTTACCTCATACATATCCAATATTCTAGTCGATCTATGTTTGCTTTCCAACCACATTGGACTATACTAGTTTTTCATCCCTCTTCACAGTTTCAACAATTTCTCTGCTCATACAGAATATTTTATTAAAGTTTTCGCCATTCTTGCAGCGGATAGTTCTGGTAAAAAATAAAAAAAATCTTATTAACATATGACCAGAAGAAACATTTTTGGGCTGTGGGACATTTTATCGACTGACAGGCATATGTCTGTTGGCACTAGAGGAGGTGTTCCATGGATTCACTACTTATCGTTACCAGTCCGGCAGCCTTGGTTCTCAAAGAATGACAGATCTGTGCGAGCACCTGGTTGCCTTCGGATTCGGTTACAAGCGTGCCACAGACTTTCCAGTAAAGTGTGCAAGTTGACAGTGGATCTAGAACATGACGGTGACTTTAATCGTCCTCAGCGTTATAACTGTAAGGGATTAAGATTAGGTGAAAGGGGAGGGGACCTAGTCGAGCTATAGACATATCACTACACGTTTGCGTCAGGCACTGTCACACGAGGCGCAGACAGAGCAGTGGTGCTCCGTAGTACAGTAAGAGGCTTTATTGCGTGTGTTACGTCTGACAACAGTATTAGTGCTAGAAGCAGAAGTACAGAGGCACACACAAACAAGTAGAAATGTGTAACGAACGTCAACAAGGAGGCACCCTACACCATTGTGCGTGGGCCATTCTACGCACAAGTAAAATGGCCCAATTATCTACAAATATTTGGGCCCAACCATTTGGCCAATATTAACTCCGTGAGAATGTGAGGCACTCTTTCCAAATTCCTTGTATATTACGTCTATTTTCTCATCGTCGGCTTGTTTCAGGCACATAAAGGCCTGTGCAGTGGTGGCTGGTGCGCTTAGTGTCGGAGCACGAAAGAATGTTTCAGTAATGACGTATCAATTTTGAATTTAAGTGTTTTAAGGCGCCCTTTGCCATGGTGGTTATATTAGAAAGGCCACACAGATATTAATATCTTTTCTGAACCAAAAAAAGCACACGAGATATAGAAAACAGTATATACCAGTACCTAGGTTCATGCTGTATTGCTCAGTGAGACGGTTTTGTTAAAAAGATGCGAAGTACCCTTTACCAAAACTGTTTCACTGGGGAACATCGTGTTGTGGTTCGTCCTTTAAACAGTCGCATGAACTTGGAAATGACAGATATCGGGAATAGTGACCAGGGGACAGAAAGGTAACCGACACCGCTCAACAGAGACAAGGACACTGGACCTAGTGAGACAACCGTACGACATAAGGGTACGCAAAATAAGTCGCTCTCTTCTAACGTCTGTAGGTCGCTGGAGGAGCTAAGAGTTCCTAGTAATCGGAAGAAGAGCAGCTCATTCCAGTTTCGAAGAAGGGTCGTCGAGTAGACGCACAAAACCACAGGCCTATATCTCTGACGTCGGTCTGTTGCAGAGTTTTGAAACGTGTTTTATGCTCGCGTTTTATGTAATTTCTCGTGACCTAAAGTCTGCCCCGCAGGAATCAACATGAGTACCGGAAACAACGGTCGCGTAAAAACTACCCCCTCTGTTGAACCAGGCGCCCGAGATAACAGTAAACAACAGGAAATATCGGTACATCTCGGCAGCGCGGCATAATGAACAAAATACGAGCGTGCGGAATGTCAGACCAGCCATGTGACTGAAGAGTTTCCAGCAAACAGAACACTGTAGGTCATTCTCAACGAAGAGGAATAATCAGACGTAAGAGTAACTTCGGACGTACAGCAGCGGACTGTTATAGGACCATTTCTTTTCACGATGTATATGAATGAATTAGTGTAGAATGTCGGATGTTCCGTGAGGCTTTTCGCGAACGATGCTGTTGTATACAGGGAAGTCACAACGCTTAGAAAACCCTTGTTCGACCAACACACGAATGTTTCTCATCCGTGTGCGATGTGTACCAGATAGGGTCGATAGAGGAAACTGAGAACATCCGAAGAAGAACGGCGCGTTTCGTTACAGGTTGATTTAGTAAGCGCGGAAGAGTCACTGAGATTCTTAGCTTGTTCTATAGGCGGATGGTGCAGCAGAGGCTTTCTGCATTACAGTATGGTTTACTATTAACGTTCCGACAGTGCACGTTCCTGGAAGAGTCAGCCAACATATTGGTTCCTCCTACGTACGTCTCTCGAAGTCATCGTGAAGGTAAAATTATAAAGACTCCAAATTACACGGAGGCATGCCAGCAATAGTTCTTCCCGCGAACCAATCGCGACTGGAACAGGAAGGGGGGAACTGACTGTAGTGCATAAAGTACCCTCCGCCGCTCACCGTAAGGTGGCGAGCAAGGTGTAGTTTTTCAATGTAATGTTCTATCACCCATATTTACTCCGACATTTATTCTTTAGGTGGCGTCATTTGACTTTTATGCCTCACAAAATGTTACGATTCTGATACCCTGCATTGCTTATCCTAATATTCACGCTTATCCTAACATTTCTTTCAGAAAATTGGACCTCTTTCTGTTTATGAGCTCGTACTGTATAATCATTCAAAATCTGCGTCCCATTAATCTGTCTCACAGACTGGAAGATTTGCAAATCATTAACTGCAAACTGTTAACTTTAATGGCGCGATCTGCATGCAATCCACATAAAATGCATGGTTACGCTGCTATAGCACACAGGGGCGTGGACCCAACAATAAAGCTTGCTGTTCTGCAGCATTTACTGTAGCTCAACCATCATCACCTGTCGCATGTTCCTACTCAGAGTGACGTCTGCATGTAAATGTGATACATAAATTGCACATTCATTTGAAGATGACAATAAGTTCTGTACTCTATAAGAGACATTACTTAAAATACATTACTCGCCATTCAAATTGCTACACCACGAAGATGACGTGCTACAGACGCGAAATTTAACCGACAGGAAGAAGATGCTGTGATATGCAAATGATCAGCTATTCAGAGCATTCACACAAGGTTGGCGCCGGTGGCGATACCTACAACGTGCTGATATGAGGAAAGTTTCCAACCTATTTTTCATACACAAACAGCAGTTGACCGGCGTTGCCCGGTGGAACGTTGTTGTGATGGCTCGTGCAAGGAGGAGAAATGCGTACCATCACGTTTCCAACTTTGATAAAGGTCGGATTGTAGCCTATCGCGATTGCGGATTATAGTACCGTGACATTGCTGCTAGCGTTGGTCGAGATCCAATGACTGCTAGCAGAAAAGGGAATCGGTGGGTTCAGGAGGGTAATACGGAACGCCGTGCTGGATCCCAACGGCCTCGTATCACTATCAGTCGGGATGACAGGCATCTTATCCGCATGGCTGTAATGGATCGTGCAGCCACGTCTCGACCCCTGAGTCAACAGATGGGGACGTTTGGAAGACAACAACCATCTGCACGAACAGTTCGACGACGTTTGCAGCAGCATGGACTATCAGCTCGGTGACTATGGATGCGGTTACCCTCGACGCTGCATCACAGATAGGTGCGCCTGCAATGGTGTACTCAACGACGAACCTGGGTGCACGAATGGCAAAACGTCATTTTTCGGATGAATCCAGGTTCTGTTTACAGCGTCGTGATGGTCGTATCCGTGTTTGGCGACATCGCGGTGAACGCACATTGGAAGCGTGTATTCGTCATCGCCATACTGGCGATGGCATGATGGTATGGGGTGCCATTGGTTACAGGTATCGGTCACCTCTTGTTCGCATTGACGGCAGTTCGAACAGTGGACGTTACATTTCAGATGTGTTACGACCCGTGGCTCTACGCTTCATTCGATCCCTGCGAAACCCTACATTTCAGAAGGATAATGCACGACCGCATGTTGCAGGTGCTGTACGGGCCATTCTGGATACAGAAAATGTTAGACTGCTGCCCTGGCCATCACATTCTCCAGATATCTCACCAATTGAGAACGTCTGGTCAATGATGGCCGAGCAACTGGCTCGTCACAACACGCCAGTCACTACTCTTGATGAAGTGTGGTATCGTGTTGAAGCTGCATGGGCAGCTGTACCTGTACACGCCATCCAAGCTCTATTTGACTCAATGCTTAGGCGTATCAAGGCCTTTATTACGGCCAGAGGTGGTTGTTCTGGGTACTGATATCTCAGGATCAATGCACCCAAACTGCGTGAACATGTCAGTTCTAGTATAATATATTTGTCCAATGAATACCCGCTTATCATCTGCATTTCTTCTTGGTTTAGCAGTTTTAATGGCCAGTAGTGCATCATACGAAACACCAGTTGCAATCCTGCTGCCTTAAACCCTTTATTACCATGTCATGTAATATAAATTGTAAAGCTATAACGTGAACTACGTTCTCATCTATCGACCTAGATGCTACCTCGTCGCTACATATGAAAAATATACGCTACCAGGAAGAAGTCATGTCGCTGCTACCAAAACAGCTCTCCTCTCTCTTTAGAGTTCAAACTTGAGATTCGTTTACAGTAGTATGCCATTCCACTTCCCTCCTCCTCACTTCCGCGTATGTTGTGCAACCCCACAGCATTCATAACGTGGTGCATGTGTGACATCCTTGGGCGTCCTCGACGTTTCTTCCCCTCTATAGCTCCTGCTATATAGTTCCACTGATATTATTGTGTTTCAAAATGTGCCCTACCAGGTTGTCTCTTCTTCTTTTGAGGTGTCTCCAGAGAGATACGGTTTCTGGTACTCTTGGCAGCACCTCTACACGGGTAACTCGGTCTTTCCAGCTGATCTTCATCAGCCTTCTACAGCACCAGATCTCCAGAGCTTCTGGCTTTCTTCTCTCCTTTGTACATCAATAATTTTTTATGAGTCGCCATTGAATGTACCTAACCACATGAACCATGGACCTTGACGTTGGTGGGGAGGCTTGCGTGCCTCAGTGATACTGGTGGCCGTACCACAACGGAGGGGTATCTGTTGAGAGGCCAGGCAAACGTGTGGTTCCTGAAGAGGGGCAGCAGCCTTTTCAGTAGTGCAAGGGCAACAGTCTGGATGATTGACTGATCTGGCCTTGTAATAATAACCAAAACGGCCTTGCTGTGCTGGTACTGCGAACGGCTGAAAGCAAGGAGAAACTACAGTCGTAATTTTTCCCGAGGGCATGCAGCTTTACTGTATGGTTAAATGATGATGGTGTCTTCTTGGGTAAAATATTCCGGAGGTAAAATAGTCCTCCATTCGGATCTCCGGGCGGGGACTACTCAAGAGGACGTCATTATCAGGAGAAAGAAAACTGGCGTTCTACGGATCGGAGTGTGGAATGTCAGATCCCTTAATCGGGCAGGTAGGTTAGAAAATTTAAAAAGGGAAATGGATAGGTTAAAGTTAGATATAGTGGGAATTAGTGAAGTTCGGTGGCAGGAGGAACGAGACTTGTGGTCATGTGAATACAGGATTATAAATACAAACACAAATAGGGGTAATGCAGGAGTAGGTTTAATAATGAATAAAGCAATGGGAATGCGGGTAAGCTACTACAAACAGCACAGCGAACGCATTATTGCGGCCAAGATAGACACGAAGCCCATGCCTACTACGGTAGTTCTAGTTTATATGCCAACTGGCTCTGCAGATGATGAAGAAATTGAAGAAATGTATGAGGAGATAAAAGAAATTATTCAGGTAGTGAAGGGATACGAAAATTTAATAGTCATGGGTGACTGGAATTCGAGAGTAGGAAAAGGGAGAGAAGGAAACATAGTGGGTGAATATGGATTGGGGGAGAGAAATGAAAGAGGAAACCGTCTGGTAGAATTTTGCACAGAGCATATCTTAATCATAGCTAATACTTGCTCCGAGAACCATAAAAGAAGATTGTGTACATGGAACAATCCTGGAGATACTAGAAGGTATCAGATAGATTATATAATGGTACGATAGAGATTTAGGGACCAGGTTTTAAATTGTAAGACATTTCCAGGGGCAGATGTGGACTCTGACCACAATCTATTGGTTATGACCTGTAGATTAAAACTGAAGAAACTGCAAAAAGGTGGGAATTTAAGGAGATGGGACCTGGATAAACTGAAAGAACCAGAGGTTGTACAGAGTTTCAGGGAGAGCATAAGGGAACAATTGACAGGAATGGGGGAAAGAAATACAGTAGAAGAAGAATGGGTAGCTCTGAGGGATGAAGTAGTGAAGGCAGCAGAGGATCAAGTAGGTGAAAAGACAAGGGCTAGTAGAAATCCTTGGGTAATAGAAGAAACATTGAATTTAATTGATGAAAGGAGAAAATATAAAAATGCAGTAAATGAAGCAGGCAAAAAGGAATACAGACGTCTCAAAAATGATATCGACAGGAAGTGCAAAATGGCTAAGCAGGGATGGCTAGAGGACAAATGTAAGGATGTAGAGGCTTGTCTCACTAGGGGTAAGATAGATACTGCCTACAGGAAAATTAAAGAGACCTTTGGAGAAAAGAGAACCACTTGTATGAATATCAAGAGCTCAGATGGAGACCCAGTTCTAAGCAAAGAAGGGAAAGCAGAAAGGTGGAAGGAGTATTTAGAGGGTCTATACAAGGGCGATCTACTTGAGGACAATATTATGGGAATGGAAGAGGGTGTAGATGAAGGTGAAATGGGAGATACGATACAGCGTGAAGAGTTTGACAGAGCACTGAAAGACCTGAGTCGAAACAAGGCCCCGGGAGTAGACAACATTCCATTAGAACTACTGACGGCCTTGGGAGAGCCAGACCTGACAAAACTCTACCATCTGCTGAGCAATATGTATGAGACAGGCAAAATACCCTCAGACTTCAAGAAGAATATAATAATTCCAATCCCAAAGAAAGCAGGTGTTGACAGATGTGAAAATTACCGAACTATCAGTTTAATAAGTCACAGCTGCAAAATACTAACGCGAATTCTTTACAGACGAATGGAAAAACTGGTAGAAACCGACCTTGGGTAAGATCAGTTTGGATTCCGCAGAAATTTGTTGGAACATGTGAGGCAATACTGACCCTACGACTTATCTTAGAAAATAGATTAAGGAAAGGCAAACCTACGTTTCTAGCATTTGTAGACTTACAGAAAGCTTTCGACAATGTTGACTGGAATACTCTCTTTCAAATTCTAAAGATGGCAGGGGTAAAATACAGGGAGCTAAAGGCTATTTACAATTTGTACAGAAACCAGATGGCAGTTATAAGAGTCGAGGGGCATGATAGGGAAGCAGCGGTTGGGAAGGGCGTGAAACAGGGTTGTAGCCTGTCCCCGATGTTATTCAATCTGTATATTGAGCAAGCAGTAAAGGAAACAAAAGAAAAATTCGGAGTAGGTATTAAAATCCATGGAGAAGAAATAAAAACTTTGAGGTTCGCCGATGACATTGTAATTCTGTCAGGGACAGCAAAGGACTTGGAAGAGCAGTTGAACGGAATGGACAGTGTCTTGAAAGGAGGGTATAAGATAAACATCAACAAAAGCAAAACAAGGATAATAGAATGTAGTCGAATTAAGTTGGGTGATGCTGAGGGAATTTGATTAGGAAATGAGGCACTTAAAGTGGTAAAGGAGTTTTGCTGTTTGGGGAGCAAAATAACTGATGATGGTCGAAGTAGAGAGGATATAAAATGTAGACTGACAATGGCAAGGAAAGCGTTTCTGAAGAAGAGAAATTTGTATAGATTTAAGTGTCAGGTAGTCGTTTCTGAAAGTATTTGTATGGAGTGTAGCCATGTATGGAAGTGAAACATGGACTATAACTAGTTTGGACAAGAAGAGAATAGAAGCTTGTGAAATGTGGTACAACAGAAGAATGCTGAAGATTAGATGGGTAGATCACATAACTAATGAGGAGGTATTGAACAGATTTGGGGAGAAGAGGAGTTTGTGGTACAACTTGACAAGAAGAAGGGACCGGTTGGTAGGACATGTTCTGAGGCATCAAGGGATCACAAATTTAGCATTGGAGGGCAGCGTGGAGGGTAAAAATCGTAGAGGGAGACCAGGAGATGAATACACTAAGCAGATTCAGAAGGATGTAGGTTGCAGTAAGTACTGGGAGATGAAGAAGCTTGCACAGGATAGGGTAGCATGGAGAGCTGCATCAAACCAGTCTCAGGACTGAAGACAACAACAATAACATTGAATGTATGCATAACGTAATCCACGGTAAGCCGTTTAAATTCGCATACTCTCAGGTAGACGTGCTAGCAGCTCTCTGACAGAGGGTTTATTGCACCCTGTACAGCAAGACTTTTGCTGGAAATACGGTCGTCGAACGTTTTCGGTTTGTTGATGTAATAATTTTCTCTGACAGAATGTCAGAATAAAAAAAATGTAAGAATGCTATTTCTTTCCTGACACTGTTCCTGTTTCGTTATAATATACTTAACCGTGATTTTTGTTATCATTGTCACATGCCTGCTCCATTCTCCATTCTCGTGAAGTGTTTCGTCCCTTTGCTCAAAGATCAAAATGTATTCTCAACTGTACTCGACTCTCACACGTAGTGTACTACACGCTCTTGTTTATTTATCTATGTCATTTAAAATTTATAGCATAACTTTTGAAAGAGACCTACAGTATGGTTAATATATTCGTACATTCTTCCCGTACTCTTAGAATGAATTGGTCAACAAGGACAGCGGCGCTGTTTTCATAAACTTACTTACGTATTTTATTCTGTTTTGTTTACGGACAAGCGGACGTGTACCGTTTCTCCATTGCCTGGACACGCATCCTGCCCACTGGAGACCTCGACGTCATCAACCAACCGGGCATCGACTACTACAACAATCTCATCAACGAGCTGCTCGCGAACGGAATCCAGCCTCTGGTAAGAGAGAAGCATACATGCAGGTGTGACCAAAGAGTCGTTATGCAAGTATAGGTTTCCATATGTAGTCGAACGTTGTTATAAAGGGGTTTCTTTGTCTGTCTACACCGTTTCATTTGTCTTGTGCTAGTAATGCAATGGTACATTAGCGTAAATAATACTGGATCTAGTTTACTGGCCATAAGTATGTAAAAATTAGGGGAGAGGTGGAACTTTCGGGCACATTGTTGTCTTAGATTCAAGTGGTTCAAATGGCTCTATGAACTACGGGACTTAACATCTGAGGTCATCAGTCCCCTAGACTTAGAACCAAGTAAACCTAACTAACCTAAGGACATCACACACATCCATGCCCGAGGCAGGATTCGAACCTGCGACCGTAGCAGCCGTGTGGTTCCGGACTGAAGCGCCTAGAACCATTCGGCCACCGCGGCCGGTTTGTTAAGTCATAAGCTCAAAACTTGTCTATATAGGACACAACGTGTTCTTTCGCAATCTCGGTTACGTGCTATGCCCCATTCATGGTTCGAGTAGTGTGAATTACGTGCCCAGATTTTATTAGACGCCAGTAGAAGATGACCGCTAGGAAACATGAAATTAGGTACTCAGTGTTGTTTATACCACGACCATGCTTGGGGTTACTCTAAAACAGTGTAACGTTCCAAGTGTACGTTACGTGCGGGAATTGCTGGTATAAGAACTGATCCACAAGTAATATAAGACTTTGGTTTCGTCACTTCAAATCACCTTTCGAAGAGTGAATTGAGGACGAGTTGTCAGTGCCATGATTTGAAGGCAGGAGTGACAGCTTCACGATTACAAGTAGTCTGCGTAAACCAGTTACGTTGGCCAGTGATGCGTTGTGTCTACGGATGGTATTAAGCCCTTCAGCATCACTAAGGAATGAAGATAGTGCATTGTACCGCCGAAACTGCTAGCCAACAATAAATGACGTCATAAAGACGGCTGTAGGTTTTGAAGAAATCAGGTTCAGCATCAAGTTGCAGTCGTTATAAGTATCGATCGTAGCAGGATTACCACGTGCAGAGACTATAATCAAGAGAAGTCTATAAAATCATATCATATTCTGCAGAAATATGCTCAAGTCAACAAGTAAGGTTAAGATAATGAGGTGAGCCAGCATTTAGACCCATTTTTGATTGTCTGGTCTAGTCCAGATGACTATTTTCTCTGTGAGCGTCCTGGCTCAAGCTGCAATCTACACACTGGTAGGCCATACCCCCTTTGCTGCGAAATCGTAATTGCTAGTACACAAAGAGAGAAAAATAGCTATAACGTGAACAACAACCTGTCTCGAAACGACCGGCCGGTATGGCCGCGCTTCAGTCTGGAACCGCGAGACCGCTACGCTCGCAGGTTCCAATCCTGCCTCGGGCGTGGAAGTGTGCGCTGTCCTTAGATTAGTTAGGTTTAAGTAGTTCGAAGTTCTAGGGGACTGATGACCTCAGATGTTAAGTCCCATAGTGCTCAGAGCCATTTGAACCATTTTTTTTTTTATCTCGAAACATCGCAATTTCGTTGAGTTCCATGGAATGCATTTTTTCCTCCTGTAATAGACATATACAAGGTGATTTTGACAAAAAAAGATAAATTGCAAGAAATGATCCTTGATACGATATACAGCAAAATAGAATATGAACACTTCTGACGGGAAATTCGCACGAAGAGAAGTACACCCAATTCAAGCTAGAGATAAAAAATATTTGACTGTGTACGTTACAAAGACTGAAAACGTACATGACAATACATCACGGAAGTGGAAATGTTCTGTTTGTACTAGTGTTTTGGATCCACTCTCAAATACGCATTATTTCCAACTTCATGAGAGTGTTTCTCCCTTGAAACGCACTTTTAGCCATGTGTCCATATGACTTCTTGTCCTCTCAGCCATAGTTTCCTGCAGTTTGTCTCCAATTAGCAAAACCACCCTGAACGCTGAGGTAAACCTGATTTTGGAATGGACAGGGAACCACTAGATTTAAGACTGAAAAATGTAATCGATGGGCAACAAGTTATGGGATCTGGAATTTAAGTTCACGAAGCAAACTTGTTGTGCAGGTGACAATGTACCACTGGGACCTGCCGCAAGCGCTGCAGTACATCGGTGGATGGCCAAACCCAATTCTCGCTGACTACTTCGTGGAGTATGCCAGAGTGCTGTTTGAAAACTTTGGAGACAGAGTGAGTATCGATGGCTCCAGTGTTTATCATATCGGTTCCTGCTCACTGTGATTACGCCTCTGACGGCTGTCGTCTCGCAGGTGAAGATGTGGACCACGTTCAACGAGCCGGAAGTGTTCACCACCGGCTACGCTTCCGCGGAATTTCAGGCCCCGTCACAGAGCGCTCCGGGCATCGGCGACTACCTGGCTGCACACACCGTCATCAGAGCACATGGACTCGTCTACCGCCTCTATCAAGAACAGTTCAGGGCCAAGCAGAATGGTATGTTTCTCACTGTTGTTAGATCCTGCACGTATCACGCTTTCTCGAATTAATTCAGTCGGTCAACCTGATGATTACTTCTCGTGTATGATTCACGACTGTTCCCGCATCCTACCAATAGCTCATCTTCAGTGACTGTTTTCATATCGCTGGATTCGACGAAGGCGGCCTACACCATCACCGAGTGGTTCAATAGATTTGACTCCCGTAGTTTCTCTCTGGAAAGTTATAAAACTGTTTATAAGGACAAATCTACTATAGTAGATGATATAAAAGGCCGTATTCCTACTGACTGCGCAGAAACTTCCGCTGAAGTGCTACCGTGCTTACTTCAGGCTTTCAATGACAGACTGGAGCCTTGTAATGAGGCTGGTGGGTGGCGTACTGAACACCACACTCGAAGGGCAAACTTCTTTCTTCTTCAGAATCCAAAGTATTTGTTTATTCAGTTTTTTTTCGTAAGTTAGTGCTGACACATGGAACAGTATCTACAATTTTCAAACTACAGTTGCTCGTGGACTTCTACCAGAGGAATCCATAACACAAGCACTGACATTTTGTTAATGTCGATGAGCAAGTTCCATTTGAAAATATATACCGTACTGGGTGAACCAGAACTCCACCAACAAAATTTTGAAAGTTGTTAGGAAATATTTTCCAAATATTTTGGTACAAGTTATCTGTGTTCTCCTTGCAGGCTAACAACATTTCGTTTGCTTTCTTAACCGTTGTACCGGTATTATGGTGAAAATTTGCAAAGCAATGCAAATGTCGACGGCATTTCACTCACGGTACTTGCTGTTCACAACAGTAAGGTCTACTTTAATACTGGTCCTCAGGCTTGCATTCAGTATTCCTCTGTCCAATCTGGGATTTGTTTCTCTGGTAGTGGTAGTTGTACATTAACAGCGGTACATAGCGGCCTGGGCGGATTTACTGAGGGAGAATAGGCCAATGTGCTAATCGTCTATTGGTTCACTGAATGCAGTGGAAAAGCAGCTATGTCCAGCTGTCCCCACAGTGACAGCAAGCATATCAGAGTAGTTTTGCGTAAATATTCGCATCCTTTCATGCTACTATGTTCTGCTGATTGTGTATTGCAGGATTTTTTCAGTGTTGTGAAAGTATTTTCACGGAAACAAACATAATACTGGTCAGAAAGCTGAATAAATCATAATTATAATATTCTGAACAAGCCATCAGAGACCACAGGTGGGATTTATGTGTGAATGTATGTCCAGCAGAGGGGGAGAATGAGATGGACAGAGTGGGGAGGGGGGTAGGAGACGGAAAGAGGGACACAGGGGAGGAAATGTGTTGTGCAGGTAGTATCGGTATGCTTTGCACGGGCTACACATACAGATGAGTAAGGCAGAGCAGAGACAGTGGGGTAGGGGGGAGGGGAGGAGAAGAGAAGGAGGAGCTAGAAAGTGTGAGAGGGGGAGAATGAGGAGGACAGAGAAAGTGGGTAGAGGATATGAATAGAAAAAGAGGGAGGGAGTGTATGAGAAGATGGAGAGACAGTGAGTGAGAGGATGAGATGAACAGAGAAGGCAGGAGGAGGCGATCAGAGTCTGAGGGGAGGACAAACATACAGATGGGGAAGGGGTGATCGACAGGCAGAAGGGGAGCAAGGGGAGATGCAGGAGGGAAGTGGAAGGTGTAGGGGGGTAGTGAACAGGGGACGAGGAAGACAGAAAGGATGCGACAGAGTGAAGGGAGAGGGAGAGCTGGACACAATGAGGAAGGAGGAAGATAGGCTCGGAGTGAGGAGCAGAGGAGGTGGAGAGGGAGGAGGACATGGAAAGGCAGAGACAACGAAGAGAAGGATATGTACAGAGGGAGGGAAATGAGGTGAACAGAGAGCGGGAGAAAGAAGTGGACACAGTAAGGGGGGAGGAGGAGGAGGCATGTAAATACACTACTGGCCATTAAAATTGCTACACCACGAACACGACGTGCTACAGACGCGAAATTTAAACAACAGGAAGAAGATGCTGTGATATGCAAATGATTAGCTTTTCATAGCATTCACACAAGGTTGGCGCCGGTGGCGACACCTACAACGTGCTGACATGAGGAAAGTTTCCAATCGATTTCTCATACACAAAGAGCAGTTGACCGGCGTTGGCTGGTGAAACATTGTTGTGATGCCTCGTGTAAGGAGAAGAAATGCGTACCATTACGTTTCCGACTGTAATGGATCGTGCAGCCACGTCTCGATCCGTGAGTCAACAGATGGGGACGCTTGCAAGACAACAACCATCTGCACGAACGGTTCGACGACGTTTGCAGCAGGTTGGACTATCAGCTCGGAGACCATGGCTCCGGTTACCCTTGACGCTGCGTCACAGACAGGAGCGCCTGCGATGGTGTACTCAAAGACGAACCTGGGTGCACGAATGGCAAAACGTCATTTTTTCGGATGAATCCAGGTTCTGTTTACAGCATCATGATGGTCGCATCCGTGTTTGGCGACATCGCAGTGCACGCACATTGGAAGCATGTATTCGTCATCGCCATAGTGGCGTATCACCCGATGTGATGGTATGGGTTGCCATTGGTTACACGTCTCGGTCACCTCTTGTTCGCATTGACGGCACTTTGAACAGTGTACGTTACATTTCAGAAGTGTTACTACCCGAGGCTCTACCCTTCATTCGATCCCTGCGAAACCCTACATTTCAGAAGGATAATGCATGACCGCATGTTTCCGGTCCTGTACAGGCCTTTCTGGATGCTGAAAACGTTCGACTGCTGCCCTGGCCAGCACATTCTCCAGATCTCTCACCAGTTGAGAACGTCTCGTGAATGGTGGCTGAGCAACTGGCTCGTCACAATACGCCAGTCAGTAGTCTTCATGAACTGTGGTATCGTGTTGAAGTTGCATGGGCAGATGTACCTGTACAAGCTATCCAAGCTCTGTTTGACTCAATGCCCAGGCGTATCAAGGTCGCTATTACGGCCAGAGGTGGTTGTTCTGGGTACTGATTTCTCAGGTTCTATGCACCCAAAGCGCGTGAAAATGTAATCACATGTCGGTTCTAGTATAATATATTTGTCGAATGGATACCCGTTTATCGTCTGCATTTCTTCTTGGTGTAACAATTTTAATGGCCAGTAGTGTATATGCGTCAGATGTGTATGTGGCGTGGGCAGAAGGTATACAGGGTGTCTCTCTCAAGGGTCGTCTGGCGAATTATCTCTTGTGCTTCGACAAATATTTTCAATTTCATTTTTGCTTTGTGTAGTTGGAGTGAGCCCAAGTAATTGCTACTCGTCTCGTCTTTCATACGCTGCCCTTTGTCGACGGAAAGCGCCGGTTTGTTTGCCATTACAAAAAAATTATTTTTAAACCGGAATTTTACGTGCCTGCTAGATCGAGCGCTGCCAAATTAGTCTAGTCCGATACTCGTTTTATCGACATGTATTAAGAAGGACAGTAAAACTGTAACGGAAAACAGCAATCCAGAAGCGACTCAGTAGCGTTACGTGGTTGGCGGTGGCTGTAAGCGGGGGCCAGGGTTGTGCTGTCGCTGATGGAGAACTGGCTACAACAGTCAGTTGGAGACATGTCTGTCAAATGCTGTTCCTTCACTTTGGCCAAAGAGGAAAACATCAGTGAAATGCACTCCACAATAAGCTTACTGCTTACGTTTAACTGTACTTCTTTATAAATTACGAAAGGCTGCTCATTTTGCAATATTATTTATTTTCATTCAGCTACCGTCAACTAACCGGAGAATGTAATATTTTGATACTTTAAACGTTTTTTGGAGAACCATGTATGAAACCATTTTACTGCAAGTACGCTCAAATTCAAGTATACTGAATTTTGGACTATTGAAAACAATAAAGAAAATTTTTTCACACAGCAGTCATAGTATTGCTATCAAAATAAGTAAATATGTTGAAGCGCCATTAACTTTTATTAACTTGACCGTCTAAAATACTCAGAATATCAAACTTATTACTTTCATTTATCATTATCACTTTTACGTTTGAAGAATTCTGGTTGCTGCGACTGCAGGCCTCTGTTGTATCATCTCGACAGAGTTCCACGTTGAATCGTTGTTCCACTTAGCAGTAATTTTTGTTGCTGTCTTATTGATAGTTGTAGTAGCTGCTATTTAATAAGCCTACAACTGCCACTAGTTTATGGTGGCAACTTAATCCACATTGTTTGTAATTAATGGTACGATACTTGCAAACTTTCTTCACTACACTACAATGAGCTTCATCAATACGATAATGGAACAATGCACATTACATTCGTGCAGTTCTAAATAATGTAAAACTTCCTTCATGCTAAGTACAAGTACTGTATTTTATTAATTTACTAAGTGGAAATCTGTTTCAGGCACCGTAGGAATTACGTTAAATATAACGGGAAGAAAACCAGCCTCAAACTCCAGTGAAGACTTGGAAGCAGTTGAGAGGAAGTATCAGTTTGATGTAAGTATGGTAAATGCTACGATAACAGACCTTCTGCGATTGTTCTAGTTAGAAAATTAGTTTTGCCTTGTTCCAGTGACCCTACTTCAGTACGTTATCATCAGATACCTTCTTAGCCAACAATTCCGTTAGCGCCATTCAGTTATGTCTATGCTTGAGTATAATACCAAAGGATTTGCAGTGTGATCACTCCTGGGAAAACAACTTGAACCCTCATATCTCAATATAAATGCGTGATTTCTGAAAAAACTGAAACTTTTTGTGAGGGCTGTATTTCTTGTGTCGTTACTTTTCAAGAATTACATCCTTTCCAATCCGAACCAAGAAGAGTGGAAACAGAGCAGTGTAATCCCAGATGAATAATACGTTAAGGAAAATTTATAGCGACTACAAGTTGTTGTGCAATAACAATAAGTGAACCTTTACAATGAAGTTCATGTGGGCGCCTCAGATCCTGCAGACTATTTCATATGTCGTGTACTGGCCTACTTCAATAGCTTTTAAATATATCAGAAACAGTAAAATTCCGAGAGGTGCCGGTATCCTTTTGCACAGTAATGGAGTAATTTTGTAGAAGGATTTTGAAAAGACTAGTCAGTATATTTCTTAATTTTAAATTTTAAGTTAATTTATGATTATTTTTAAATACCTCCAGTTGACAGTGGTAGGATCCAACCCCACGTGTCAAAAACACACAAACTACGAATAAAGTCTGTACTGAACTCTTGAGAACATTGGAGATGACAGCCGAGGAGAGGAGTAACAAGTATAAAGCTCCTGGCATTAATATATCTTTTCATTTTTCATACAGAACTTTTTGCTATAAGTGAAATAATATGTGATGACGTGTAATAAGTTTACAAAACTTCTAGATATATTTAAAAAACAGTATAGGTGCCGCGAGATTATAAGTTCATCAGTCATGCAGTCTATCTACGTTTTATTGTTTGCATCAATGATACGTTTGAGGCAAGTGCACTGGTAGTGACAAACGTTTGTCTTGATATTGATCAGGTTGGGCTCTACGCACACCCTATCTTCAGCCAGGAGGGGGATTACCCGGCGGTGGTACGTCAGAGGGTAGACGCTAACAGCGCAGCAGAGGGGCGTCCCCGCTCACGGTTGCCAACTTTCACTCAGGAAGAGATTGAGTACCTCAGAGGTAAATATGCACCTATTAGCAGCGTCATTTCCTTTAAAGCGGAATATAGAACAACTCATGCTGTGATTTCTTCCACAGAACATAAAATTTAATGAGATTACTTTTTGCCTGTAGTTGCTCTAACTTTGCAACTTCTTCTACATCTACATATATACTCCGCTAGCCACAAAGCGGTGTGTGGTGGAGGGTACTATTCACGCCAAAGTCCTATTTCCTCCCCTCTGTTCCACTCGTGGATCGCTTGAGGGGAAAAAAAAACGACTGTCTGAAGGTGTCAGACGAGGGCCAATTTCCATTATCTTTGAATGGTGATCATTGCGCGATTTGAAAGTTGGTGGTAATAATATATGCTCTACATTCTCGGCAAAGATCGGATTTTGGAATTTAGTGAGTAGCCTCTTCCGTTTAGCACGTCGTCTATCTGCAAGTGTGTCCCACTTCAAACTTTCTATGAGATTTGACACGCTCTCGCGATGACTAAATGTACCGGTCACGAATCTTGCCGCTCTTCTTTGGACCTTCTGAATTTCTTAAATCAGACCCAACTGGTAAGGGTCCCATACAGACGAAGAATACTCTTAAGACTGGACGAACTAACGTATTGTAAGCAATTTCCTTTTTTGATGGACTGCATCGCTTCAGGATTCTATCAATAAACGGCACTCTAGAGTACTTGTGTAATCTCATCGTTCCATTTAAGATCATTTCGAATAGTCACACACGGATACTTAATGGATGTTACCGCTTCCAAAGACTGGGCATTTATTTTGTACTCGTACTTTAATGGGGAGTTTCGCTTTGTTATACACAGTAGGTCACACTTACTAATATTGAGAGATAACTGCCGGTCATTACACCACGAATTTATTTTCTGCAAATCCTCATTGATTTGTTTCTTCTTCATGTTCTTCTTGTTCAACCTCTTCTTCTTTTCCTTCTTCTTCTTCTTCTTCTTCTTCTCCATCAGTCTCTTTGGAATCAATAGCTATGCTTTCTCAGTATGAGATGTTCTCAACGACAGTGTTCCATATTAATTGACCCTAGTACGACCTAAAGAATCAAAAAATAAAAGCACTTCACTGGACTGAATGTAAAACATACATTGATGAACTCGTCTAACAGCGTTTGGACCGCCTTTGGAACGTACCTCACAGCAGCAGTCCTGTGCGGTTCAAAGGGTTCAAATGGCTCTGAGCACTATGGGACTTAACATATTAGGTCATCAGTCCCCTAGACTTAGAAATACTTAAACCTAACTAACCTAAGGACATCACACACATCCATGCCCGAGGCAGGATTCGAACCTGCGACCGTAGCAGTCCCGCGGTTGCGGATTGCAGCGCCTAGAACCGCAAGGCCACCGCGGCCGGCGTCCTGTGCGGCATGGATTGTAAAAGTTCTCCGCAGTTTTCTGGAGGTATGTGGAAGCAGAGGTGGCATGATCCCTGCGAGCTCGTAGGTACAGAGCTGGCGCCCAATAGCGCCCCATAAGTGTTCCACGAGGTTCAGACTAGGTGAATTTGTTGGTCAAGACATCTACCAGTTCACTATCATGCTCCTCAAAACCAGATGAGCATGATTCTGGCTACTTGCCTGTAACATTTATCCTGCTGGAAGAGGCTGGCGCCCCCTGTGGAGACATCAGGCACGAAGCGATGAAGGTGATCCACAATAATGATCATGTAGTTCACACCTGTCATGGTCCCTTCGATTACTGCTACAAGTACCAAGGAAGATCAGGTGAATATCCCCTGTAGCACTAAAGGCCATTTCCCTATATTAAAAATATGGTTCGGATTGTTGTTATTTTGTAATTAAAAGTCAAAAGTCATTAAATTCCAAGATTTGGTCACATGATCGAAAACGCACTGTTATTGCTGAAGCTCTGGTGACGTCACACGCCAGGAGTAACACGAAGCTCTATATGTGTTACGAGAGTGTTAGCCGTAGTTACTGGTACACATGTACATTAAATGCCTTCGCAGCTGCGAATATGAACAACCGTCAGCTGCATAATGGGATGACTTCAATGAAAATTTGAGCCGATGTTTCCAACTTACCCTCGGGCTACCTGAGCACGACTGACGGTCAGACCTAAACTTCGGTATGTCGTCAACCACACATCTACAACCTGTACTCGTACGTCCATTATGTGTACTCCTGTACAGGGGCGGCATTTTATTTGAAAGTCACTTGCTCAGTGTCGGCAGATAATTACGATACTTGACTGTTTCCCGGAAATCGTCTTAACTGGTTAATTATGTCATCGTATGTTCAGAACACGTTTATGTGATGCCGCTGACGTCACTGTCTAGTACTTCCGCTACTTATTCACCTGTGTTACTCCGAATTATGATGCAATGTTCCTTGGAACATGCATCGTATGGAAGTTTCTAGTGTTTTTCTTTCGTACATTTTTGCAAACGGTGTAGTTATTTAGTGATGGAAAATGCGTTTCCAACTTCTAAGTAAAAGTGGAAAGGAATTTTGTGAAGACTGACTGCGGAATCCTTCGGAAAGTTGATGCGTGTATGTCCTCTTCGTTCTTCGAAACAACCCAGATAATCAAGTTCCGGAAATAAGAAACATGAAAACTGCACTGCATGGTGACTGGGAAGGAAGTACTGTGACACAGCAATAAGTTGTAAAATTATGTTAAAAGTGAGGGAATCTGGAACTGTGTTATTTGTTCGGACCATGCTAAAGGTTTTCCAAGGCTGCTTGTGAAAGCCTGCTCAATAAGAAACGTTGGAAACATTTTCATTCAGAAGATAGTTCTGGCAGTTAATATCTGTAGTTGTTGCCAGAACTATTACTGTTTTCCAAGTACCTCTTTTTTCAGTTTTCAAATTTTCAGACAGCGTCCTAACACTCGTGGGGATCCGCAGAGCACCGTCGGCTTACATACTGCCATGTTCTGTTCCTCCGTGTCATTAATTTAAATCACCGGAAAATTAGCTCTACGAAATATGCAGTTTACGCAGTAGAACCTTAAAGTATCCGTTATTTTACTGCATATGTAAGTGATGCTGAAACACTGCGATCTAAAAGTGCTTAAGTAGGACCGACTTTCACTTTCTTATTACATTTCGTCGTGGGTTCCAAGCAGTGTTCAATTTTTCTCTTTGTCAGAATCACACAGCTTTACATCAGGTTGAATGGAAACAGTTGTAAGTGACAAATTATTGTCTTCGATGACTTGTTTGGGGAGTATAATGCGGTCGGAAGATGTTAAATGGTGTTCCAGAGTCATCGGAATAAGAGCTACCACACGCATTAAATACAGTTTCTTCACTCCAACTTTGTGATGTATCTCGAACTGACCAAGTGTAAAATGAAGTTACTAAATGGCAATTTTATAGAAATGTCATATCATATAGAATTTAAAGCTACTACATAACTGTATTACGAATAAAGTAAACTTAAAAAGACACCAGTATTAAGTGAAGAGAAGAGGAGGGGAAAAGAAAAACAAACTTCCTCCGAATGAGAATCGGTCTTGCAAATATTGCATTAGACGTTCAGCATGCTATCTACTACGCTACAGGCTATAATGTGTTCATAGAGATGATGATGATGATGATGATGATTTCTGCTTTGTGGGGCGCCCAACTGCGCGGTCATCAGCGCCCGTGTTCATACAGTGTCTACTTACATCAAAATGATGCTTACAGAAATAAACTCACGTATTGGGCATTTGATCTTTATGAGCGAGTTGCTACCTAATTTTACTTATCTTCTCAATTTTTGGAACGCTCAAAAACAATTTTTTTCCGGAGTTTCATACTGTAGATGTATTTGTTCAATGGGGTACTACCAGCCCATTTTCCGAAAAGTAAATTCCAAAACAAGGCATCACTGCGAATAAGCAGCGTAAGTACTAAATAGTGACGGCACAGGCATCACATAAGCGTGTTCTGAACGTACGATGACATAACTAACCAGTCAAGACGATTTCCGGGAAACAAATACCGTATTGTGCCTACAGCAGCCTGTGTCCGTTGTATGGTGCTTGTTAAGTTTAGCCGTACGTTTGGATGATGGCGTATGTAGTCACGACCGCTGACTTAGTGTAAGAAAAAAAAAAAAAAAAAAAAACACGACTTGTGAGACCAGGTGAGACGTTTCCATTGATCCATGGTCCATTCTCGACGATTTCGTGCTCGATTTCGTTGGGTCGTCATGGTAACACCGAGCGGTCGTCTGCTGCGAACTGCTGTGTTAACAATGTGCGTCGAGCCGTGTGCTCCGAAACACTTGCGCCTGTACCAGCAGCACTGCACGCCGTCGTTAAATCTGCCCCCTACTGCCGCCTACCCTCCTATGCAGAGCGAGCGAGGCTTCGACTTCCATGTCCTGCGATGAGGAGTGGCATCCAACACCTTTGTTTGCTCGCGGTGTCATAAACCCTTCAACACATGGATTCTCATGACAGTAACACGCCATCAGCCGACCAGGTTCGCCGTTTTCGGGATCCACGTGCCCAGATGCGGTATCATAATAATCGGTCCTAGGTCAAAGTTTGTTTTCCCCATTTGGGCCCTCTTGTCGTCGCTGGAAAGATAGCCCAGCGTCTTTTCGTCGCCTGTTGATTTTCCTTGGCGCGCTCGCAGCACCACGAGGCGGCATTCGGCCCCGCAATGGGGGTTGTTTGGGGGAGGAGACCAGCCAGCGAGGTCATCGGTCTAACCGGATTAATGAAGGGAAGTCAGCCGTGCCCTTTGAAAGGAACCATTCCGGCATTTACCTGGAGCGATTTAGGAAATCACCGAAAACCTAAATCAGGATGGCCGGATGCGGGATTGAACCGTCGTCCTCCCGAATGCGAGTCCAGTGTGCTAACCCTACGCCACCTCGCTCGGTGCCCCGCAGTGGCCAGTGGCCGTTACACGCTGCACCCGTATCTGTCTTGGACTAGATATTCCACAAATTAACTATGTACTTGTGTTAACCGCTAATATTTAACTCTTTCGTTGCTAGTTCCGATGCTGTAGCGCTATTCTCAAACATTCCTTTCTAAACATAAGTAGAGCTTCAGGAATTGAGAATGCGCTTTCGACCCAGAAATTAGTCCTTTTTGTATATGTATTTTGTTATTATTGAACAATATGAGGCCACGTAATTCATCCTTTCACATGCCTTCATTAGGAACGTTATTTGAAGTAGAAGAAAATGGATTAGCGACCACATTCAAAGTGCCATGTCAAATTTACCGCAGGCCTGAATCTCTTCTTCCCCTAAGAAATGGAGAAATGAAACTGTTAAGATATACTTTATAGGAGATGAAAAACTGGAGGTAGATCGAAGATATGATTCTGTAGCGTGAGTAAAGTGTGGTATAGTACTGAACCTTCAAAGAATGATTCACGAACACAACGAGCTCATCCGTTTTGGTGCCCTGTTGGTGAATTGAAATGAAGGTTGCTCTCAAAACTCCTCGAAGTTTCATTTCAATCCACACACTTGAGATAATCAAAATTTAAAAATGAAAGTAATGTCAGTGAACGTCAAGAAAAGAAATGAAATACTTACAGCATCCTATTTCCAGTTTGAAAAGTGGTGTTTATTCCATTTTCACATCCAAAAAGTTGAACTATTGTCCACGATTTTTGATTAAACCGTATTGAGCCTACACTACAGTTTTCCACTGCATTCGAATGAAATTTCAGGGGAAATTCAATGAAGATGGTATATGTGCATAAATATATATGTGAAATATGTATGTCTGTATGCTGCGAAGCCACGGGCAGAAAGCTTGTTTATTCAGGCTCCTTTATATGCCACTGGTGCCCAGTGACCATGTCAGGTTCCACCTTGACTGCTTGTCTGATATAGAAGAATGGTTTGAGAATGGGTCTACGACCTGGAAACTAGCAGTAAAGAGAGAAATATAAATCATCGTCATCATCATCATTTAAGACTGATTATGTCTTTCAGCGTTCAGTCTGGAGCATAGTCCCCCTTATAAAATTCCTCTATGATCCCATATTCAGTGCTAACATTGGTGCGTCTTCTGATGTTAAGCCTATTACTTCAAAATCATTCTTAACCGAATCCAGGTACCTTCTCCTTGGTCTGCCCCGACTCCTCCTACCCTCTACTATGAGTCTCTTGGGTAACCTTGCTTCTCCCATGCGTGTAACATGACCCCACCATCTAAGCCTGTTTGCGCTGACTGCTACATCTATAGGGTTCATTCCCAGTTTTTCTTTGATTTCCTCATTGTGGACACCCTCCTGCCATTGTTCCCATCTACTAGTACCTGCAATCATCCTAGCTACTTTCATATCCGTAACCTCAATCTTATTGATAAAGTAACCTGAATCCACCCAGCTTTCGCTCCCATAAAACACAGTTGGTCGAAAGATCGAACGGTGCACAGATAACTTAGTCTTGGTAGTGACTTCCTTCTTGCAGAAGAGAGTAGATCGTAGCTGAGCGCTCACTGCATTAGCTTTGCTACACCTCGCTTCCAGTTCTTTCACTATTTTGCCATCCTGTGAGAATATGCATCCTAAGTACTTGATACCGTCCACCTGTTCTAACTTTGTTCCTCCTATTTGGCACTCAATCCGTTTATATCTCTTTCCCACTGACATTACTTTCGTTTTGGAGATGCTAATCTTCATACCATAGTCCTTACATTTCTGATCTAGCTCTGAAATATTACTTTGCAAACTTTCAATCAAATCTGCCATCACAACTAAGTCATCCGCATATGCGAGACTGCTTATTTTATGTTCACATATCTTAATCTCACCCAGCCAGTCTATTGTTTTCAACATATGATCCTTAGGTTGCAGCCTTGTCTTACCCCTGAAACTACTCTGAACCATTAACTCAATTTACCGTCAACTCTAACTGCTGCCTATCTATGTAAAGACCTTTAATTGCTTGCAAAAGTTTGCCTCCTATTCCATAATCTCGTAGAACAGACAATAACTTCCTCCTAGGAACCCGGTCATATGCCGTTTCTAGATCTATAAAGCATAGATACAATTCCCTGTTCCACTCGTAACACTTCTCCATTATTTGCCGTAAGCTAAAGATCTTGTCCTGACAACCTTTAAGAGGCCTAAACGCACACTGATTTTCATCCAGTTTGTCCTCAACTAATACTCGCACTTTCCTTTCAACAGTACCTGAGAATATTTTTCCCACAACGCTGATTAAAGAGATACCTCTGTAGTTGTTACAATCTCTTATGTTTCCATGTTTAAAGATTGGTGTGATTACTGCTTTCGTCCAGTCTGATGGAACCTGTCCCGACTCCCACGCCATTTCAATAATCCTGTGTAACCATTTAAGACCTGACATTCCACTGTATTTGATGAGTTCCGACTTAATTTCATCCACCCCAGCCGCTTTATTGCACTGCAGTCTATTGACCATTTTCTCCACTTCCTCAAATGTGATCCTATTTCCATCATCATTCCTATCCCATTCTACCTCGAAATCTGAAACATTACTGATCCTATTTTCACCTACATTGAGCAACTCTTCAAAATATTCCCTCCATCTGCCCAAGGCATCAACAGGTTTCACCAGCAGTTTTCCTGACCTGTCCAAAATACTTGTCATTTCCTTCTTACCTCCCTTTCGAAGACTGCTAATTACACTCCAGAATGGTTTTCCAGTAGCTTGACCCAAAGTCTTCAAACCTGTTTCCAAAGTCTTCCCAAGATTTCTTCTTGGATACTGCAGTTATCTGTTTGGCTTTGTTTCTTTCTTCAACATAACTTTCTCTGTCTACCTGAGTTCTAGTATGTAACCAGTTTTGGTACGCCTTCTTTGTCCTTTTACAGGCTGCTTTGACTGTATCATTCCACCAAGCTGTTTGCTTCATCCTACCTTAACACACAACTATTCCAAGACATTCTTTAGCCATTTCTGGTACTGTGTCCCTGTACCTTGTACATTCCTTTTCCAACGACTGTAATTGACGACATTCAACTAACTGGTACCTTTCTGAGATCACTGTTTTGTACTTGTGCCTGATTTCCTTATACTGAAGTTTCTCCACTCTTGTCCTCCTACGTATGGACCTGACCTCCTGCACTTTCGGCCTCACAATACCAATTTCATTGCAGATTAAATAGTGATCATTGTCATCAAAGAATCCCCTGAATACACGTGTGTCCCTCACGGCCTTCCTGAATCCCTGATCTGTTATTATATAGTCAACGACAGATCTGGTTCCCCTGCCTTCCCAAGTATACCAGTGAATGTCCTTATACGAGGGCAGTTCAATAAGCAATGCAACACATGTTTTTCTCGGCCAATTTTGGTTGAAAAAACCGGAAATTTCTTGTGGAATATTTTCAAACATTCCCGCTTCGTCTCGTATAGTTTCATTGACTTCCGACAGGTGGCAGCGCTGTACGGAGCTGTTAAAATGGCGTCTGTAACGGATATGCGTTGCAAACAACGGGCAGAGATCGAGTTTCTTTTGGCGGAAAACCAGGGCATCTCAGATATTCATAGGCGCTTGCAGAATGTCTACGGTGATCTGGCAGTGGACAAAAGCACGGTGAGTCGTTGGGCAAAGCGTGTGTCATCATCGCCGCAAGGTCAAGCAAGACTGTCTGATCTCCCGCGTGCGGGCGGCCGTGCACAGCTGTGACTCCTGCAATGGCGGAGCGTGCGAACACACTCATTCGAGATGATCGACGGATCACCATCAAACAACTCAGTGCTCAACTTGACATATCTGTTGGTAATGCTGTCACAATTGTTCACCAGTCGGGATATTCAAAGGTTTGTTCCCACTGGGTCCCTCGTTGTCTAACTGAACACCATAAAGAGCAAAGGAGAACCATCTGTGCGGAATTGTTTGCTCGTCATGTGGCTGAGGGTGACAATTTCTTGTCAAAGATTGTTACAGGCGATGAAACATGGGTTCATCACTTCGAACCTGAAACAAAACGGCAATCAATGGAGTGGCGCCACACCCACTCCCCTACCAAGAAAAAGTTTAAAGCCACCCCCTCAGCCGGTAAAGTCATGGTTACAGTCTTCTGGGACGCTGAAGGGGTTATTCTGTTCGATGTCCTTCCCCATGGTCAAACGATCAACTCTGAAGTGTATTGTGCTACTCTTCATAAATTGAAGAAACGACTTCAACGTGTTCGTAGGCACAAAAATCTGAACGAACTTCTCCTTCTTCATGACAACGCAAGACCTCACACAAGTCTTCGCACCCGAGAGGAGCTCACAAAACTTCAGTGGACTGTTCTTCCTCATGCACCCTACAGCCCCGATCTCGCACCGTCAGATTTCCATATGTTTGGCCCAATGAAGGACGCAATCCGTGGGAGGCACTACGCGGATGATGAAGAAGTTATTGATGCAGTACGACGTTGGCTCCGACATCGACTAGTGGAATGGTACCGTGCAGGCATACAGGCCCTCATTTCAAGGTGGCGTAAGGCCGTAGCATTGAATGGAGATTACGTTGAAAAATAGTGTTGTGTAGCTAAGAGATTGGGGAATAACCTGGTGTATTTCAATGCTGAATAAAACAACCCCTGTTTCAGAAAAAAAATGTGTTGCATTACTTATTGAACTGCCCTCGTACATTCCACATTTGTTAAAATCTTTGGAAATGCCATTTACAAACTTTGTAATGTAGATTTCAAAAGAAGTTTCAGCTCGAAACTAGACATCGAATGAAAAATAAAATATTTGCAACTTGGACTGGTTTTTCTTTCTACCGACTAACAGAAGTGCTGATCCTGGTTACTCCAACATGCTGTAAGTTTGTATATACGAAGATGTTTACTATTGAAATTTCGAGAGAGCACTCTCTCAGAAGAGGTGGACAACATGAGTTTCCCCATATTATACATATCACGAAATTATCTCGACTAGAAAATTCGATAAATTAAAATTAATACAGAGGCTTAACGACAGCGATTTTCAGCCGTGCCATTCGCGAGTGGAACAGGGAAGTACTACCCTCCGCCACACACCGTTTAGCAGCTTGCCGGGCAGGAACTAAATTATTAATGTATCATCTACATCTGTACCCCGCAAACCACCATACGGCGTGTGTCAGAGGGTATACTGTGTACCACTGTCATTTCCTTGTTCTGTTCCAGTCGTAAATGGTTCATGGGAAGAACGATAGGTGGTAATACTCCCTGGGTGTGCTCGAGTCCGTCTAATTTTGCCTTCACGTTCTTTTCGCGAGGTCACGTAAGTGACAGTGATATGTTGTTGGCTGATAAATTTAGGAACGTACACTCTTTTAACTTTATCAGTAAAGCAACCGTTTTCCTGAATGCTTTCTTTGAACCGTCTGCGACGGGAGTTGCCTGAGTATCTCCGGAATGGTTTTCGCGCTCACTGTGTGAACCCGTGGGGAAACAGGTGGCTCTTCTATCACCTGATCGAACGAGTGTTTTGTAAGCTACTTCCTATGTTGATGAGCTCAATTTCATGACTGTTCTTGCAATTAACTTTAGTATGCCATCTGTTTAACCTCCAGTCAGTTTTATGAAGTCTTTCCACGAAAATCGCTCCGTACTCGCACTTCTGGGCATTTGTAAATGTTACTCCTTCCAGTGATTGTTCTGCAAGAGGATACAATAACGGATTTTTCTGCCTGTTTACACACAAAACGTTACATCTGTTTGTGAAGAAGGTCTTTTAAAACTCCCTGCACCAATTGCAGATTTTCTGCAAGTCTTCCTGCATCTCTACACAGTTTGCTACCTTTGCAACTTTTCTTTTACGAGCACCGTAAACGAAGAGGCACGTGGATCTTCCGACGCCATCCGCTATGTCATTTATAAGGAGGAGGGCCAGACGTAAGAACGAAAGTAGCTTTCGCTCCATGAGTCACTGCCAACCGACATTTCTCAATGAAACTTTAACCGTCCATAGAAGGAACACGTACAGCACAGCACAGCACAAACGGTAAATAAAAGTATTCTAAATGAGAGGAAAAGAGATTACACCTTTATTGAAAGACTATAAATACAGCGAAGTAACCCTGCTGTATGGTGGTCCCCTGACCGTTACAAAAAGAGGGACACGTTTAATCAGGACGGACGACAACGCACGCTCTGCAACTTGCTCCCATGTTGGGCACAAAGTCTGTAAGGAGTTTTTGTGGTGGGGTGTTTCATTCCTCCACCAGGGCGGACCACAACGGCAGCATGGTCTCTGGTTCATGTGGTCGTACTGCAGTACGTCTCCCCAACGTATCTCACACGTGCTCGATGAGGTCTCGGTAGTGGGAATTATTGTTAACTGAACAAGTCTATTCTCCGGATATCCTCTCGTTCCAAGAACTGCTCCACATGCCCTCTTCGATGCGGTCAGGCATCGCCATCCTCAAAAATGGGGTCAGGAGCGGCTGTTCCTTGAAAGGACGGATTTGGGGAAGGAGTAAGTTGTCATAGTAACGTTCACCTTCGAATGAACCGTGTTCAAAGATCTGCGATGGCGCCAGGTGTGCAGGGATTGCACAATCGACGAATCATGTCGCTTACTCTTCTCGTTTGAGAGCAGAGCCAGTGATTCTGGACGTTCCCTCATCTGGCGAGAGGTGAGAATACGTAATTCACCCAGGAACATTGTCGGACATGAACGTTTTGGAAGTCCAGATTTTGTGGTATGGTGAGGCATAATGTTGTAGCGGCAAATTAACCTCGAAAGATTTGAACACAGTACAGCCTCTGGTCAACGTCATTGTGACACTGTACTGCTTCCCATGTGAGTATTTTCGGATGTCATTCGTCCGTCACTTCGTGTTTACGACTCCGCATCTCAATCGATATAAAAGCAAAAGTTATAGAACGGGAACACGTTGCTGAACATGTGTTACCGTCCGTGGGGATCACACACCCTGCTAAGAGGCACGTCCAGCCTTTTGTAAAGTCCAGGGCACATTCACCATTCGTGGTCACCTGAGTGTAGTTATTGCCTTTGACTATAAGTGGCATTTATATTCGTCTCACTGAGTATTCCTTGTTGTTACCTTATGTACTGTAGTGCAGCTATTCTTTCTACGTACGGTCCAAGTTTCACCGAGAAATGATAGTTGTCTGTGACTCAGTGGGCGTAAGTACATAATTACACACAGCAGTTTACATTCTATGGAAACTAAAGGCATAGTTACACAAGCACAATCACTAGAAATGCTCCGCTTCTCCAGGACCAACGATACAAAGCTGATAGGAAAGGAGAAAGTTGTTTCGTATCCCACTAGGTCTAGTGTCTCATTCTCTGTTGAGTGATTTCAGATGCTTTTCTATCCCACAGTCGCTTATTGTGGTAGGTGTCATTTCGAGACTCGTGTGACGTATCAAAGGAGGAACTACAGTGCAGTCTTTCTCGGTGAAACAGTTCTGACGAAAAGACTTCTGGTAATACGGCTTTCCCTCTGACATCCTCCGCTTCGATATCACTATGATCCGGGAGTATCTATACTGCTGATTTCGATCGCAAGACCAAAACATATGAAGGTTTTGTGTCAAGTCGGTAGATGGAATCTTATTTTCGAGTTCGTTGAGCGCTTCATGAGTGCCACTCCTTAAGCTGCTTTTGGCTTCGTTCATGTTTTGTTTGTCTCCGAGACTCCGCGTACGTTTAAATTTGCAATGGGGCTCTCTTTGCTTTCGTTGCAGCTTTTTATAATCATTGTCGAACAACGACGTATCTTTTCCATCCCTCGCAACGTTGTTCCACACATATCAGCTGTAAAAGCGTATTGTACAATTCTTTTGAATTTTGTACATTGATGTCAACATTGTCAGTCCTAGATATGTAAATTTTTCTTTGGCCGATTAGCTAATCCGAACTCTTGTCGCTCTTGTTAAGCGGAGATATATTCCTACGTTTCTCGCTATTGCAATATACACTCCTGGAAATTGAAATAAGAACACCGTGAATTCATTGTCCCAGGAAGGGGAAACTATATTGACACATTCCTGGGGTCAGATACATCACATGATCACACTGACAGAACCACAGGCACATAGACACAGGCAACAGAGCATGCACAATGTCGGCACTAGTACAGTGTATATCCACCTTTCGCAGCAATGCAGGCTGCTATTCTCCCATGGAGACGATCGTAGAGATGCTGGATGTAGTCCTGTGGAACGGCTTGCCATGCCAATTCCACCTGGCGCCTCAGTTGGATCAGCGTTCGAGCTGGACGTGCAGACCGCGTGAGACGACGCTTCATCCAGTACCAAACATGCTCAATGGGGGACAGATCCGGAGAGCTTGCTGGCCAGGGTAGTTGACTTACACCTTCTAGAGCACGTTGGGTGGCACGGGATACATGCGGACGTGCATTGTCCTGTTGGAACAGCAAGTTCCCTTGCCGGTCTAGGAATGGTAGAACGATGGGTTCGATGACGATTTGGATGTACCGTGCACTATTCAGTGTCCCCTCGACGATCGCCAGTGGTGTACGGCCAGTGTAGGAGATCGCTTCCCACATCATGATGCCGGGTGTTGGCCCTGTGTGCCTCGGTCGTATGCAGTCCTGATTGTGGCGCTCACCTGCACGACGCCAAACACGCATACGACCATCATTGGCACCAAGGCAGAAGCGACTCTCATCGCTGAAGACGACACGTCTCCATTCGTCCCTCCATTCACGCCTGTCGTGACACCACTGGAGGCGGGCTGCACGATGTTGGGGCGTGAGCGGAAGACGGCCTAACGGTGTGCGGGACCGTAGCCCAGCTTCATGGAGACGGTTGCGAATGGTCCTCGCCGATACCCCAGTAGCAACAGTGTCCCTAATTTGCTGGGAAGTGGCGGTGCGGTCCCCTACGGCACTGCGTAGGATCCTACGGTCTTGGCGTGCATCCGTGCGTCGCTGCGGTCCGGTCCCAGGTCGACGGGCACGTGCACCTTCCGCCGACCACTGGCGACAACATCGATGTACTGTGGAGACCTCACGCCCCACGTGTTGAACAATTCGGCGGTACGTCCACCCGGCCTCCCGCATGCCCACTATACGCCCTCGCTCAAAGTCCGTCAACTGCACATACGGTTCACGTCCACGCTGTCGCGGCATGCTACCAGTGTTAAAGACTGCGATGGAGCTCCGTATGCCACGGCAAACTGGCTGACACTGACGGCGGCGGTGCACAAATGCTGCGCAGGTAGCGGCATTCGACGGCCAACACCGCGGTTCCTGGTGTGTCCGCTGTGCCGTGCGTGTGATCATTGCTTGTACAGCCCTCTCGCAGTGTCCGGAGCAAGTATGGTGGGTCTGACACACCGGTGTCAATGTGTTCTTTTTTCCATTTCCAGGAGTGTAGAATCCTACTCAACTGTGCTATAACGGCTTTACTACCGGAGGTTCCCTTTTCTACTGCGTCGGAAGTTCTCGCCTGTTGCTGACCAGGATGTCTAATATGTTATCTTCCCGAGTCGGTTCCCTGATTAGGGACTCCAGTTTATTTTCGGATAAGTGATGTAGAAAATTTCACATATTCCCCTGTTCCTACTTCCAGCCTTAATCACTTGAGTCTCCGAGAACAAATCTGCATCTGACTGTTGTTACAGAACTCAATTGCAAAGAACAAATTAGCAGCAGACTCACTTTTATGACTAATTGTGTCGCTTGACAAGGTCACAAACATGCCTAGCCACCTTGTAGTTTTACTACCTGGACATCTGAGACATATTTCATGCTAGTGAGATCTCATTTTGCCTGAATGGTTGTTAGATCTTGTTCATTATGTTCCTCATCACCCCGTAGGAGTCTTCCTAAGAGTCGTATACAGCATTTATACGCAGATTGTAGTAGTATTCTGTCCTAATTTATGGATTAAATAACTACGAAACTCCCCACTAATAGATATCACAGTAGATGGAAAAGGAACTGTAGATCCAATAACAACAGATGAACTCAGTAAAGCTTATAAAGTCTAAGAAGGAAGAAGGCATGAGAATGTGGTGATATGAACTCTAAATTTCTTCAACTGTCCATATCGCCAACGCAAAAGGATTTGATTAGGTAACACCAAAAAAATTACTTCAAGTCTTTTTACGCAAAGGCCTTAAACAAAATTAGTTAGAACGATCATGCGTATGACAAAACATGTATTAAAATGATTGTGCAGTGATGAAAGTTGAAATAATACCTTGATTTAGACAAGGATGGCCTCGGTCACCAAATCATTCTACTTTGCTTATCATGAACAATTTCCATATATTTCTTGTCACCACATTTTAATGTATATAACTTTACCACAGACTCAGTACTATTTGAGAACTGCCGTATTACTTTATTTGGAAAGCGAGAGGTCCTACAACGTTGGTTGTATGCGCTTGAGAATGTACTCCAATCCTTATCATAACCCCACAGTCGTCCAACGTCTCTAGAGACGTGTGCTAATGTGCTTCCCCACATTAAAGCGCTGATAAGACATGGCGCTGTGTCGCCTGTTAAGTGCCGGTGTCAGTGCGCTCGTGGGACATGAAATCAGTGTTTGGTGGAAAATTACGCTGCTACGGTTTCAGTCATAAACGTCTTGGGAGCTTCTAAAGACTCGAGCACTCGTGGCAGTGCATGTGGCGATCCGTGAGGCTGGGTCAGCACGCCAACGACTAGCTCCACCCCAAGCCACTTTCTGCCACGGCATTGAAGAAGACCTTAAGTCAATGCTAAATGCTCACCACCACGTAGGCAGAAGATTTTCACGTGCAACACAATAATCACAATTCGCAATGAAAACATGCCTACTAACGGGAATGAGATCCACTGAATTCCATACTAACAAGGGAACCTCCCCATCGCACCCCCCTCAGATTTAGTTATAAGTTGGCACAGTGGTTAGGCCTTGAAAAACTGTACACAGATCAATCGAGAAAACAGGAAGAAGTTGTGTGGAACTATCAAAAAAATTAGTAAAATATAGAAACTGAGTAGTCCATGCGCAAGATAGGCAACATCTAGGAGAACGCGAGATCACGAGCGCCGTGGTCCTGTGGTTAGCGTGAGTAGCTGCGGAATGTGAGATCTTTGGTTCAAATCTTCCCTCGACTGAAAATTTTACTTTCTTTATTTTCGCAAAGTTATGATCTGTCCGTTCGTTCATTGACGTCTCTGTTCACTATAATAAGTTTAGTGTCTGTGTTTTGCGACCGCCCCGCAAAACCGTGCGATTAGTAGATGAAAGGACGTGCCTCTCCAATCGGAACCGAAAACATTTGATCGCAAGGTCATAGGTCAACCGATTCCTCCACAGGAAAACACGTCTGATATATTCTATACGACACTGGTGACGGCATGTGCGTCACATGACAGGAATATGTTGTGGACCCACCTAACTTGTACACTTAGCGAATGGGTAAAAAGATACTTCTACCTTACCCGATTTAGGTTTTCTTGTGGATGTGATAATCACTCCAGAAAAGTGATGAAAACATAAGAGTTTGTCACATAAACTGAAAATAAAAAATCAATCTTTTCACTCGGGGGAAGACTTGAACGTAGGACCTCTCGTTCCGTAACTGCTCTCGCTAACCACAGGACCACGGCGCTCCTTAACTCCCATTGTCCTTGATGTTGCCTATGTTGCACATGGACTACTCAGTTTGTATATTTTACTAATTTTTTTCATAGTTCCACACAACTTCTTCCTGTTTTCTCGATTGATCTGTGTTCAGTTTTTCAAGGCCTATCCACTGTGCCAACTTATAACTAAATCTGAGGGGGGTGCGATGGGGAGGTTCCCTTGTAAGCACTTCGGTGGAGACCAGATAACTGTGCTGCAGAAATAGTGGCCACCTATTCGACAGGAAGAGAACACTTCGGTTCAACTCCACACGGCTCTAAACAGCTGAAACAGCTACCACTTCACAAATGGCTGAATTGGCAGTATCACGATGAAAGAGTGGACACGAAGATTATCCTTACGTCATCAACTCGGGAGAATGTCTCGTAGCAATGTAGCAACGCGAAACACCTGAAGAGGAATGTGCGATACTACTATATAGGCAGCTTTGAACAGTGACGAAATTGTAATGCCTTAGTGTGACATCACCTATTGTAGTACACTTCGAACTTATTTGCTCTACACTATTGTTTGATTTCATATTTGTGCTCGTTCCGGAATAAATTACATTTCAACCTTTGAAGCGTCTCTGGAACAATAGTATTTTGTAGTAGAAATAAAAATGGGATCCGCTGTAAAGCTTTCTTTGAGATACCGATTCGTTCTCTCTCTGTCATACCATTACTCTAAGACTGAGTACCTCATTCGTAACTGATATTATCTTTCACGACGTAATATACAGTGCTGACAAAGGACAGTGGACATCTATACGAAAATATTCAGCAGACAGTGTTATCGTGTACAAAATATAAGAATGGGCAGTCGTTTGACAGAGCTGTCCTTCATTGTCAGGTGATTCATGTGAAGTGCTTTCGGGCGTGATAATGGCTCCACGACAGGAATTAACAAACTCTGAACGCGTAATGGCAGTTCGGAAATCAATAGGGAATTGAATACTTCAAGGCCCAAATGGTCGACAGCGGGTCGAGAATACCAAATTTTGGGTATTACTTCCTGTCACGGACCGAGGGCAGCTGCATTTGCATTAGGTTGTCAGTGCTAAAAGACCACCAACACTATGTGAAGTAACTGCAGATACCATTGTGGGACTTACGACGAACGTATCCATCACGAGATTGCTCCGAAATTTGACGTTAATGGGCACACGACTATGACAGCACACGACTGACGGGAGTGCCTTTGCTAACAGCACAACATCGCTTGCAGCGCCTCTCCTGGGTTCGCGGCCATATTTATAGAACTCTACACGATTGGAAAATTCATAACATGCTCACATGGGTCGCAGTTTCACTGGGTAAGAGCTTACTGTAGGCTTCGAGTGTGTCGCAGAACCCACGAAGGCACGGACCCAAGCTTCCACAAGATACTGTGCAAGCTCATTCTGTCTCTGTAATGGTGAGGGCTGTGGTTACATAGAATAGACTGGGCCTTCTGGTCAATCTCAACCGAGCATTGACTGGAATTAGTCGTACTCATGTACCTGGATACCATCTGTAGCCATTCATGGATTTTATTCCTATCGATGACACTGCGCCTTGCCACCGGGCTACAATTGTTAAAGATTGGTTTGCAGAAAATTCTGGATAATTCGAGTGCACGATGTGGCCACCTAGATCACCCGACATGTACTCCATCGAACATTTATGGGGCATAATCGAGAGGTCAGTTCACGCACAAAATCCTACTTCAGCAACACTTTCGCAAATATCGACGGCGGTAGAGGCTAGAGACAGCAGGGGACATCCGACGACTTGCTGAGCCCATTCCACATCGGGTTGTTGCACGAACCCTTGCAAAAGCATGTCAGACTCGATGTTAGGAGGCTTTCGTCACCTCAGTGTACAATTCGCGTAATGAAAGCTCCCTCTTCATTAAAAGTTCAAAATATTGCCAGAAATGTGATTTAGTGTTCATTACCAAATGTGACACACAGGCGTCTAGCTCATTTCAGCGCTATTCGATAAAATTATAATCCCCACTTTAAACTATTAAACGTCTAACTCACTTTGTGAATACTCGAAAGCATTGCATATATAGCGTCACATATTCCGTGAGATTGTTACAAAAATTAAAGCAACAAAGATTTCAGCTGGGTGGAAGTTACCAAGAAGTGCTACAATATAAACACGTCATCAGAGTTTTATCTATCATAGGGAATCCAGTAACCAACCAGGTGCCCGAAACACGCTTCATCATCCGACAGCAAAGTTTTATACGCCCGCACTAACTTCCTATACAGATAGTGAGACAGAATAATCTACGTTATGCTGATTGTAATTCAAATCTCCTGCTAAAAGACGAATAAGGAGTGACACCAAGCCACTGGATCATACCTGTTATCACTGATGCGTCTCGTGCCCCCAAAGCTGGAGCTAAGACTTCTTGCGAAGCTCACAAGCTCGGAATGAGATTTTAACAGCGGCTGTTGTGCTGTAACAAAAGCTCTAACACTTCGCAACAGAATATCAACAGTTTCTTTGAGGTTTAACTAAGCGCACGAATTCGTAATGACACTACGATAGCCTCGGCAGAAATCGCAATGATGCTAGGCAACGACTCGGGCCCTTCTCCACCGACCGTGCATTGTTGCGAACGTTCCCATGGATCGTCACTGAACAAAAACGCCGTGAATTACACAGAGAATTCCGCAGTGTTTTATCGGAGATGTTATGCGCGCATTTTGTATTCACTGTTGTTTAGAAAGGTAACACATATAATAACCTAAATACAATTATGCATGGATGCCGTGACGTTGGTCCTTAAATTATGAGCTATAGAAAGACCTCGCGTCGTTAAAGGGTATATGTATATGGATTAAAATGAGTTAAAAATGAATAAAGAAATTATTGAACTAACGTACTACTGGAAATATATAAATTTACTCTCGTACAGAACAGAGAGGCGAAAGTTAATAGAAGTTCGAGTGGCTTAAAAATGTCCGTACCGAAGCATACAACTATCATCACCACACCTTAGCGAAAGATCTTGACAATTACCCGAGAAAAATACGGACAAACCCAAAATCGCTATGTGTGTCTTATACTTCTATCCAGTCTCTCGTTCACCAGTCTAGTGCGACTGCAAAAGATAGCAGAAGCGTAGCCAAATCTTATATTTCGCGTTTAAGAAACCATTCACGCGCGAGAATCGTGCAAACATCCCGTAGTTCGACCACTGCACAGACTCACGTATGGAGGACATAGTAATATGCATCCCTTTCGTAGACAAGCAGGACAAAACTGAAAATAATTAGTTTGCCATGTCCAGACGGAATACCGATTAGGTATTACGAACAGTAGTCTTTGGTATTGCCCTCAGTTAGCTTGTATTTATAGCGAATCTCTACCCAGTACCGGGTCAAGGAACGGAAAAAATCGTTGCAGAACGGCAAAAGAACCGACCAGCAAAATTACAGACCAATTGCCTTAATATCGGTTTTTTGCAGAGTTCTTGGCCTTATTCTCAATTCTAATACAGTAAATTCCGTTGAGAACGAAAGTCTTCTGTCCACGAATCATATTGTTTTGGAAATCATCTCTCGTGCCCTTTTCTCATATGACACCCCTCGAACCATGCATGACGAGCAACACGCGCATTCCATATTCCTAGTTATCTGAAAAGCGTCTGACACAATGCCCCACGGCAGATTCTTAAGGGCGGTACAAGCATACAGATTACGTTACCTAAAGTATCAGACGCCAGTACGTTGTCTTCGACGGGGAGCATTCATCAGAGTGAAGGTCTCCGTCAGATGTCCCCTGGAAGTGTGACAGCACAGCTGTTGTTTTCGATATACTTAAGTGATCTGGTGGAGAGAGTAAGCACAGTCTGCGACTGGTTGCTGAAGATGCTGTGATGTAAGGATAGGTGGCATCGTTTAGTGACTGTGCGTGTATACAGTATAAGTTAGACAAAATTTCTAGTTGTTATGGTGAATGGTTAGTAGGTGTCAATAAAGAAAAATGTCAGTTAATACATATCAGTAGGAAAAACAAATCCATATTATTCGAATACAGTGATGCTAGTATACTACTTGGCACAGTAACGTCGACTGAATATCAAGGCCTAACATTTCAGAGCGATATAAAATGGAATGGGCATGGGAGGGTGATAGTAGGAAAGACGTAGGATCGACGGGTGTGTCGACAGGGGGCGGCTGTTTCAAACGTAGCGCCGGCCGCTCGCTCCATGTGACATCACTCGGTTCCGTAACCTCTAGTTGCTGTCCAGCTTGCCTCCTGCATATGCACCACTCCAGTCCTCTCTGGAAGGCTCCACACGCTGCCGTAACATCTATATAAGTAGAATAGCGATCCTACACAGGCAGTCATAGATTTCAACTCCTGATGACGATGTCCCAGGAAAATCGAGTGTCTTATTCGAAATGACGCGGCTTGTAAACCGAGTAGATTTTGTAGAAGCATGCTACATAGAAAGACTCCGACATCACATCTTATGAAGCTCATTGTGGTTCGAAAAATATGTAAGCCACAATAATCTCACCAAAGTCACTCAAAGGTTCTCCACGTGCCTTGTGTAAACTAGCTGTTATTAGTAGATCAAAGGACTGCTGTTGATATGTAAAGTCAAGTTCAACGCCCCCTCAGGATATGGCTGTCGAATTTCTCTGTCTTCTGCATTATTATTGGTGTGTATTACTATTACATTCTGCATGTGATTGGTAATAAACGGTCTGCGACGATTTTCACTTCCCTGAATTGTGGTGTGAGGTGACATGGGATATATGAATTTTCAGATATTATATTCCTGGCAGCTTGTTTAGGCATATCAGGTGGTACTGTAAAATATTACCTGTCCACATCTACATGCAATTGTAGGCGCAATAGTTACCTGGATATTATACTATTATCATCTTCTCCATATTAATTCACATACACCTAGACTTCCAGCTGTATGTCTTTCTCTGTCATATCTTCATGACCATCACTCTAATCCACATTTCCCAAAATTGATTCATCATCACTGGTACTCTTATATGTACCTGCTAAAGAGTCGTTGAGGTCTTAGCCCTTTTCAGTCATCATCCAATATGAGTAAAATATATCACCGCCTACTTCAACAAAACACAAATTCTGTTTGTGCATTTATTGCAGGAATGCACGTCTTTTTTTTCCTGTGGACTGGTTACAACAATGGACACATAAAAGTCTGTTGAGAAAGCGTTGATCCCAGATTTTTAGCTATCTTGTAAAGTTGAAACACAACATTCAAAATCACATTTTCTGTACTTGGGGTGATTCCAGACCTCAATTAAAGAAATCAAAATTATTATTGTACACCCCGCAGAACAATCTTGAGTAGTTTGGTCATTTATAATAAAAATAATAATACATACCTGGAGGACGAGAATCCTTTTTCAAGGTTGAAACTGTTTCATTTAATGTTACGGGACCTTGGGATGTAAAAGGACCATACCTATCAAGCAAGAGTTGCTAGGGTGCTGATATAAACAGATCTGAGCTTACGGTGCCTCTAGCGCCGACTGCCATTGTTCTCTGTACACCAACATATTCGTATGCAGTGATGTCTGGGATGTTCGGCCTGGAATCTCATCAGCCTGACAGTCCCCCGCCATACCGCCCGACAACCCGGAGTGCTACTCTGGGACGCCATTTCATTTCACAGCAGGATCCCTGTAGTTGTCATGCGCGGCAGCACAGCGGTACGTTGTCGATATTCAAGCCCCAAGTCGTTGCTCTTCATTGGGAAGCATCCAGACTTACATTTCAGCAAAATAACGTCCATCCTATTACTGCTAGACTTTCTGCTACTAGTCGTCGTGCTTCCCAAACCCCTGCCTGGCCACCAAGGTGGATCTCTCCAGAACTGAGAACGTTTGGATAACTATGGACAGTGGTCTCAGCCAGTCCGGGATTCTGACAAAATAACTCTCCAGTTGCTCAGAATTAGGCAACTTACTCCTCAGAAGGACATCCAACAACTCTGTCATCAATGCCAAGTTGCTTGCGTAATGGCAAGAGGTGGATGAAAACGTTATAGACTTCTCCATTTGTGAATGTCTATCTGTTGAATAAATCCCTCAATTTTTCTGGAACTATAATTATTAGTTTCTCTGTACATGTACATTACTTCTTCCGATTTCCGTCCTATTCAGATAATTACTTTCGTGATGCGTCGGTTTTCTTTCATTCTTTCTCTTTTATTTTATTTTACTGCTTGTTTTGGGTTTGGAATGTGTAAAATGTGTTAAATAAGGACATAACAGGTGGTCAGCCGTAAACCTGTTTAAGCAATAAGACCTGCTTTTGCCTGAAATGAAATCAACGGGATCCATCCTTCCCAATCTGACGCCGGTGTCTCTCACTACCTCAGTCGTTTATACCTGACGTGCTATGGTCGGATGTTTATACATACCTCGAACAAGTTAGCCTAATAGTGTATAAGATTATAGGAAACCATTTGGTCTCTTCATGCTTTTCGTATTTCGGAAGCGACAGTCTGCGTTCGAATAGTAATGGCGGCTGTTTTGGAGACGTACCGTGTGGCGTCCAGATCGTCTTCCCCCTCCGATGGGTCGAGGGCGCCAAAGACACTGTGGTCCAGAGAACTGACCAGTTTGGCACATTAGATCTTTTTTGGTACGTAACTACGGTTAAAAAATTGTCTCAACAACCGTATGACCACGACAAAGCTTCTCTGGATGTGGAAGCCACCATTTCTGATGGAATTTCCTCGTTTTGTCTGAGAGTTCCCTTTTGCTGTAACTTTTTCCTGCAATAATTCTTCAAGCAAACGAACATTTATGAAATATTATGTATTCCAATATTGTTGTATTTCCTCTCAGTGTCGCTCGTTGGTCACTGGTTTGTTTTGTCTGATCAGGCCCCCAAAAATTGATTTCTTTCCTCCGTCACGATACTCCACCAGTTTGTTCTTGTTACTAGCAATGCACCTTCCTTCTATATTACTACAATATACAACATCCTCTAAAGTTCTTTGTGAGATGAAATTGTTCCATACATTCTTTGAGTGGCAGTTGAACTACATGTTATTGGTTCAGGTGGAATTTTCATGGTACTTTATACTCGAATTCTGCTGCATGATGGCAGTGTTTTACTCCACTGAGTTCCATAAGGACCAATAAATAAACCAGAATTTCTGTAGTCTGTCTTCACTTGGAACGATAGAAAACGTGGATTCATTTTTCTTGGGACCGTCATCTTCCTGATCCAAAAGAGCTTTATGTTCAAGTCCTTCAGCAGCTCATGATTGAAATTCTAATCTTATGTATCTATGATGATGTTATTTTGCTTCTGTCACATAATATTGAATTCATGCTGTAAATAAACGATAAAAGTACCTAGCACAATAATTCTGTTCATGACACTAAACTTACGGTCATCTCAAGTAATATTGGAAAGTGAGAAGCCTTTTCAGGTGCTAGGAAAGACTTAACATTAAGAACCATCGCTCAGATATGTTCTTTTATAGTATGTAGGCCACCAGTAACTGCAGTTGATGAAAGAATCAACATCCACTCGACCAATGGAATGTTTTATTTTTTCAACAACGTCATACACTGTATAGTAACTTTCCTCAGTCCACCAACATGTACCAGACTAGTCCCTGTGTGGAGTAAAATTGCGAGACCCGAGTTATCGTGCTAACAGGTTTGCTTTTTGCTGTGAACAATACACAGATCCACACAGTACCAAAACTGTCAATAAAAGAAAACGTATAAATTATGGACTAGCTGACTCTTTGCAGTAAGCGATTCATGCGTCTCAAATAGCCACACAGACCAAGCCCCTTCACCTATGGTTTTTGGACTTGCTAGCGCCACACGAATTAGCTATCAGCGATGCTCTGTCAGAAGCGCCGATGTACGCGCCTCTCCCCTCCAATATTCAGACATGCACTTTCCATGAAATGCGTGTAGTGTATTGTGCAAGCGTAGAGTATGATGGATTTTTAAAGCCCCAGTCCCGTGTCTACACCAAGGACGAGAGGTACAACGCATAATGATGTTTTACAATGTTGATGTGTAGAAGGTTATGAGTTCAAATCTTAACAGGTCCTTCAAATTTAAAAAGGAAAGGAAGGCAGAACCTGGAAATTCGGTTCGATTCCCGCCTGTACTAAGTTTCTTTTCATTTTATTTTATTCCTGACACTCTTAAAATTTTAATCATAAAATTTAAAGATAGAGCTGTTTAGTCATTGTATGCATGTCGTATGTAGGTGACTCTCTATACAGGGTGAACGTTAATAAAACTGGCAAACTGCAGGGGCGGTTTGCTGACTGGAAATGGAAGAGAAAATGTCCTACGAACGTGTGTCTAGAAACAGATAGTGTGCGTGCAAAGACAAAAAATCGTCCCGGAACAAGTTACAGATCTGCATCGCAAAGACGTCACAACAGATGTTCAAAGTGGACTCCATGGGATGCAGTGCACGCATTCACAGGTCTCATCACGGATTGCCGCATTTTTTCACACATTCTGGCTTCTCTCCAACTAGCGTCACAGGCATTGTGAACACACTGTTGAAAGGTCTGCACATCAGAAACTGGTTCAGCATGCACAACGCTTTTCAGATGCACTGAGAGGTAAAATTCCAGGGGATTTAATTCCGGTGCTCTAGCCGGCCATGCTACAGGGCCTCCGTCTCCTAGCCAACGTCCGGAGAAGATGAGGTGTTGGTGAAATGTAAATCGGAAGTAGGGTGGTGCTCTGACATGCTGAAATCAAATAACCTGTCGTATTGCCAAAGCCACATTCCCAAGCATCCCAGGCAGAGTATTCCGAAGGAGGTCCAGGTACGTTGCTCCGTCGAGGCGTCGTGGAGTACTAGTCTGCGCAATTGTGTGATCGTCAAGATCCCTGCCCACACACTGATGCTGAACCGACGCTGATGAGACGCCTCAACAACTCCTCAAGGATTATCTGTAGCCCACAGATGACGATTATGTAGTTTGAGGATGCGAGTCTAGTAAAGTTTGCTTAGTCATTAAAGTGGACTGATGAGAGAAGTTCCATAATTGTAATGTTCTGATGTAAGAAGCATCGACAAAATCCTTCCCATAGAGGAAAATCCGCTGTAGATAATCCTAGCTCTCGTTGCAGGTTATAGGGATAGCAGCAGTTGTCATGCAAGACAACAACAATCGTACGTTGACTACACCATGTTGATGGGCCACTGGCCTGGAGCTTGTACTAGGGTTCGTCTCAATATCATGTACAACCTGGTCCTCAAAATACGATGCACTCAAGCCCTCCCGCTGCCTACTTGCATGTTCGTCTATCTGAAAGGACCCAAAATCACATAAAGGCCGAAAAAGGTTGTGATGTAGCTGGTGCCCAGTTATGGTATTTATTTTGGTATGGCTCCCAGTGTGGGGCGATCTCATTGGTAATTTTCATGTTATGATGTCATGCACTAAATTCTTTTTTCACTACAATAGAGATACAGAATATATAACTACGCAGCTTTTGGGATTCAGCTATATTCTCTCTCATCACTTTTCCTGATCATTCACTTTTGCGCAGCTGCAATTTCAGGTTTCTCTTAGCTTCCGGACTCACTGTAACTTGAAGTATAAATTGGTATTGGAAACAATCACACAACTTACAAGTGTCGTTTCTAGGGATCTGCAAACAAAACAAACTTAGCATCTGACAAAATAACACACGAGAGGTCACAAATATACACGAGAAAAAGCAACGGACCCAAGATGGAAACTTGAACTCCACATTAATTAATTCCCAATCACATGAAGACTGACTGCTTATTTCACAGGTATTTTGCAACGGTGTTCTCTGTTTCCTGTTAGTCAGGTAAGACTCCAACCGTTTTGTAGCACTGGCAGTGACACTATAATATTCTGTGATCACACAGTCAAAGACATTTGACAGATCACAGAGAATGCCAGTAGCCTCTAATTTCCTATCTAATGAATTCAGTATGTTCTCACTGTACGCGTAAATAGGCTTTTGTATATGGAACCCTTAAGGAACCCAAACTGTGACTTGGATAATATATTATTTGCACACAGATGCTTAACAAGACGCTTGAACACAACAACACAACCTTTTCAAGAGGCTTAACTTCAGCCTATTTTAGCGTCTGGAAATGTTCCACATATCAAGAGATTGATTACACAGGTAACTTAAGATAGGACTCAATTCACATAAATGCTGTGATTAATTTTGTTGACATGTCATCATAACCACTAGAATAATTTGATTTTAGGGATTTTGTGATAGTTGCTACTTCTTTGGGAGAAGTGAGTGTCATTTACATTTTACTGAAGTTATTTGTGGAGACTGTTCTTAGATATTACCATTGCACTGTATTCTGATTCTGATAAACCCAATCTGTCAGTCACAGAAACAAAATACTTGTTTTAGAGGTTTGCAAACCAACATGCACTTGTTGCCAATGTCTCATTCAATTTTATAGCTATCTGTTCCTATTTCTTTCTGGTCTCACCTGCCGCAGTCTTCGCTGTATCCCATATAGTTTTTATTTTGTTACCTGACGTAACTTTCTTTTCCTCATAATAAAGCTGCTTAGACTTCTGGATTACTTTCTTCAATATTTTGCAGTAGTCGTTGTAATGTATTGCATTGTTAGCATCAGAACTGTTCCTACATAGTTGACACGGTTTTCTTTTTGTCACGCTTGATACTTTTATTCCTTGCGTAATCCGTGGCTTATTTTTAGACTTCTGTTTAATTTGAGTTACCTTTAGGGGAAAACAATTTTCATTTGAGAAAATAGTTGTCAATATGTATCCAGTTCTAGTCTTTGAGTAGTCTCTTAAAGGTCTCATTTTTTAATTGATTTATTCCCCTCCTGTACCCGGATTTAATAGATTTTATATCCTCACAAGTTTCAAAGTTTACCATAAGACGATGCATATTATGAACAGACGAATGACAGTGTTACTGACTGTAATAATTGCTCACTAACAGAGCTTTTGAACTGAATGTGGCCTCTGACAACCTGCCGATCAGGACACATACAATTTTTGTCAAGAGAGCTCTTTCTCTCACCTATATATTGTGCACCATATTGAAAAACGCTCCTATCACAGCACAAAAAGGACGGACGTGTCCTGGGCAGAGTTAGGGATGTTAAAGAAGGGAACTACTTTTTCGACTTATATGGCAACTTTAATGACGTTTAAATCAAAATATCTAGACATATTCTCACTTTTTTATTTGCTAATGTTAATATCCATGTCATGTAATATAATGCATTGTGTCACGTAAAGTAACATGATGAATGATGTTGTATCGTATAACATGACGCATGCCATCATGTCATCCATCATGGCGTCATGTCTTGCAGTTGTAACTGGGTAACCTCTTTTGATGCTAGTCAACTGTCAGGATGAGCATTTCTACGAAGGGCATTTGATTCTAAAGTATTATTCTGACTCAAAACAACTCCTACTGAATGATCACTTGCGTCACAGGATAAAATAAATTCTTTATTATAATCTGGGTAGGCTAATACTGGGCTATGTGTTAACTTATCTTTAACGGTTTGAAATGCCGATTCACAATCTTCAGACCAATGAAATTTTGCTCCCTTTTTCAATAATTGGGTTAAGGTTCAGGCAATTTCAGCAAAATTTTGAACATATTTTCGGTAATACGATGCGAGACCAATGAAACTTCGTATTTCCTTAATGCATTGTGGCGTTGGGAGTCCTTAACTGCCGAAATTAATCGAGCATCTGCTTTAATTCCTTTTTCACTAATGACATGCCCTAGGTATGTAACCTCTGTCAATGTAAAACTGTATGTTTCCAAATTTAATGTTAATTAGCTTTTCTAAGATCTTTGAAAAACGTTACACATACGCACAGCATTTTCATTATTGTCTTCTACACCTTCTTGTAATTGTACACCGTGAATATAGAAAATCAATGATGTACATCCTAATGACTTTACTGTGCCTCCTCCTACCCCACTCAATCTAAACCTTGGAGGATAATATTTCTTTCCTCCAATGCATTCATTACTCACTATCGATACGTTTGCGCCTGTATCCACCAGTATTCTTGCCTCTTTATCCTGTATGGTCGCAGATAACCAGCATTCCGCCTTCACATTCGCGTTAATGGCATGAAATTTTATTGGGAACATTTGGCGGCGGCTCCGACATTCCCGTTTGAGTTTAACTGATTTCTACTTCCAAAAACTTTCTTAGACCTGCATTCCTAGAATGTGTGACCGATTCTTTGAGAATTAGCGCATTGAGGTTGTCTGCAGTTTTTTGCTATATGTCCCTGTCGATCGCACCTAAAACATCGTACTCCTGCTGAAAATACATTTCGCTTCTCCTTGTATCTGGTGGAAATGTCTATTTCTTCGAAAGCCGTCACCACAGATACAGCTTCCACTAAATTTTTAGGAAACTCTGCCCTGACACGACGGGACGTTTCAGGAGGTAACCCACGTAAAAATGTATGCAGAAGTCTATCTTCTGCCTCTTGTAAAATAACTTTATTTGCTTCATCGCTAGTTGTCAACTGATAGGTGTTAACAATAACTTTTCTAATCCTATCTACAAAGTTTGCTGACGATTCGTTTTGCCTCTGAGTGATAGTGTTTAATTTTTCCCTAAAAAATCTACAGCTGTTCTGTTTTTGAAAACGTTTAAGTAATCCTTTCTACAATTCCTCATATGTTGGAGCATTCCGTAATTCTTCATGGTACAATACGTGTGCTTTAGCCTCTCCTATCAATCTTAACTTTGTCATTTGTAAGAGCTGTTCATCTGACCATGATTTTAACTTTGCATCTGCTACTAAATCATCAAAAAAGGCTGTTATGTCCTCGCCAGCTTTACCTGAAAATGGAGTTACCAAGGATGCTGCTGAGCAATCTAGGGTGGGAGGGATTGAACCGGTTTTCCTAACCTCACACAACTGTTTAAATAATACATTATTATCATTTTCAAGCTGTGCTAGTTGACTAATTAAGCTCTGAATAGCTTCCTGAGTAGAAACCGCTTGTGGTGCTGACTCTGACTTTGTACGATTTCGTGTCATCATTTTGCAAACTACTAGTTACACAATCCTACTACACTGAATGAAAGGATGTTTAAATATTTTCGACGAACTCTAACAATTATGAGAGAAAATACACTTCTAAATAAAGAAAATATTACGACTGCTATGCAAACCTCTATCTTTTCACACATTAAACAGTACTAACTGTGGACCTTTAGTGACTGTCATTCACACCTCATATTGAGCCAAGGGTTTCTTCTCTGACACCAAATGTAGCTCTTCTGACACTAATTGTAACTGGGTTTTCTCTTTTAATGCTAGTCAATTGTCCGGATGAGCATTACCGCAATAGGCATTTGATTCTAAAGCATCATGTCAGGTTTAAACACACTAAATAATTACTTTTTCTCTCTTAACAACATGTGGGCAGGGTGGGTTCTTCCTTGGCTCGGGTATGAGGTAGAATGAAACAGCATTATTACATGAGATAGCTTTTATTGAAAGTTTTGTACAACTGTTTCCTTACTGGATGTTCTAGCTGGGAGAGCGGCAGCTGTGTCGTTTGCGTAGCCTTGCTGCGTGAGCGGCGGCGTCTGATTACGCCTGGCGGTGTGTATCTCGCATCGCTGTTTCGCCCAGTTGACTGGAGACGCGCCTCGTGCTGTGGCCCGTTTAATTATTGAGAACGAAGTCGTGAATCGGATGGTGATACCTCGGATGTGGCGTCCCAGTGTTTCCCTTCTCTATGCGGCCGCGTGTGTCTGTGTTGTACGTCGGCCAGCGGAGAGGCGTGGCGGGGGAAGGAAAGTGTCCCGGACTCGAACATCGGACTCCAGCTTGACAGTCTTCGGCTGTCAGACCTTCATCAGCAGCTCACAGGTGACTGCTGATGTGAGGCCGTCTCCTTCCCGTCCTCACGAGTCACCCGGGTACGTAAAAATCAATACCTTTTAACTTCTGTCTTCTGGAGGCGAGACTGCGGCTTGCTATTCCATCACAGCGGCGGACTTGCTGCTTCTGTATACGATGTAGTCTCTTCCTGCATGACGATCATCAGCTCCAAAACTGAACTGAAAACTACTACTCGTCTTGGGCCCACTGCGTCACGCGTATTTATTCACTTCAGTTCACTGGAGGTGAACGACTTCACAGTCATTGCCTCTTCTGTCACATTGAAAAGCTTCTCAAAGAATCTTCTTAACGTCGGTCATTGGCTCTTGGAATGTAGGCGAGGGCCTTTGATGACATGTGACAATTGAGAAACACGTGAGCCGGTCGGGCGATACCCTGACGGCTGAATCGATAGCGTCAACTTATGTGAGGAGGGCGGCTTCTCTTGAACGTGCTGACTTCACGGTCATTGGCTCTTCTGTCACTGCTGCTCTGTCCGCTGTTTGACAGTGTGTAATTCTTCTAAACTAAAGTAAGTTTTTCATTTATTGGCTAATTTCTACTTCACTTCACATTGATTTTACTAATTTATTCACCTATCTTAAGTACCACTCAATAACACAACAGGCATCATGCCGACTTCGGTCCGAGTGAGTAACGCTTCGAAACGACTGGGCTTGGACCCGTTCCTAGGAGTTGAGTATTAGTTTCCGATGCACCCTCGCAGATCTACTGTAAACTGTGGACCTTCACATTGACTCTAAACACAGACATTTCATCGGTATTGAATACAACAGGCACCATGCCGACTTCTGTCCAGGAGAATAATGCTTCAAACGGTCTGTAACTGGAAACTCTCCTGGGATTTCAGTAGTAGTTTTCGATGCATCACTGCAGGTTTACTGTAACCCTTGGCCCACACATTGGCACTGAAACTTAGAAATTGCATCGGGATTCAATACAACATGCACCGTGCCGACTTCTGTCCAAGTGAGTAACGCTTCAAACGGTCTGTGTGTGGAACCTTTCCTGGGAGTTCAGTAGTAGTTTCAGATGCACTAATGCAGGTTTACTGTAATCCTTGTACCTCTACGATGACGATGAAACACATAAATTGCCTCGGGATTGAATGCAACATTCACCACGCCAACTTCTGTCCAGGTGAGTAACGCTTTAAACGGTCTGAGTTTGGACACTTTAATGGGTGTTCAGTAGTAGCTTTCGATACACCACTGCAGGTTTTCTGTAACCCTTAAACCTTCACAGTGACGAAGAAACTCAGAAATTGCATCGGGATTGAATAGTACAGGATCGTTGCTGACTTCTGTCCATGTGGCTATCGCTTTATTCGGTCTGTGTTTGGAACCTCTTCTGTGTGTTCAGTAGTAGTTTCAAATTCACATATGTATTTTTACTGTAATTCTTGTACCTTCGCATTTACGATTAAACACAGATATAGCAATGGGATTGAATACAACAAACACCATGCCGACTACGGCCCGAGGCAGTAACGCTTCGAAAGGACTGGTCTGGATCCTCTCGTAGGAGTTCAGTAGTAGATTGCGATGCATCGTTGCAGGCCTACTGTAAACATTGGACCTTTGCATTGAAGATGGAACACAGACATTGCAGCGGAATTGAATACAACATGTACCATGCCGACTTCTGTCCAGGGGAGTAACGCTTCAATCGGTCTGTTCATGGAATCTTTACTGGGAGGTCAGTAGTAGTTTCCGATTCACTAATGCAGGTTTACTGTAATCCTTGGACCTTCACATCGACGATGAAACACAGGAATTGGAACTGGATTGAGTGCAATAGGCACCATGCCGACTTCTGTCTAGAGGAGTAACGCTTCAAAGGGTCGGTGCTTGAAAACTTTCCTGGGAGTTCAGTAGTAGTTTTCGATTCACTAATGTAGATATACTGTAACCCCTGGTCTTTCACATTCACGATGAAACACAGAATTTGCATCTGAATTGAATACAACATATACCATGTCAACTTCTGTCCAGGTGAATAAATCGTCTAAAGATCAGTGTTTTGAATCTTTCCTGGGAGTTCAGTAGTACTTTCCGATACACTACTGCAGTTTTTCTGTAGCCCTTGGACCTTCACTTTGACGATGAAACACAGAAATTGCATCGGTATTGAATACAAGAGGCACCATGCCGTCTTCTGTCCAGGTGAGTAACGCTTCAATCGGTCTGTGTGTGGAACATTTCCTGGGAGTTCAGTAGTAATTTTGGATGCACCACTGCAGGTTTACTGTAAACCTTGGAGTTTCACAGTAACGATTAAAGGCAGAAATTGCATCGGGATTGAATACAACAGGCACCATGCCGAGTTCTGTCCAGGTGAGTAACGCTTCAAACCGTTTGTGTTTGGAACCTTTCCTGGAAGTCCATTAGTAGATTCCGATTCACTAATACAGCATTACTGTAATCATTGTATCTTCACATTGACATTGAAACACAGAAATAGCAACGGAGTTGAATACAACAGCCACCAGCCGAATTATAGCCAGGCAAGAAACGCTTCAACCGGTTTGTGTTTGGATTCTTGTCTGGGAGTTCAGTAGTAGTTTTCAATGCACCAGTGCAGGTTTACTGTAACAAGTGGAGCTTTACGTTGAAGATGAAACACAGAAATTGCGTGAGGATTGAATCCAACAGGCGCCATTCCGACTTCTGTCCAGGTGAGTAACGCTGCAAACGGTCTGTGTTTGGAATCTTTCCTGGGAGTTCAGTAGTGTTTTTCGACGCACCACTGCAGGTTTACTGTAACCCTTGGACCTTCACATTGACGATGAAACACAGACATTGAATCCGGTTTGAAGTCTACAGGTACCATGCCGACTTCTGTCGAGGTGAGTAACGCGTCAAACGATCTGTGTTTGGAACCTTTCCTGGGAGTTTAGTAGTAGTTTTCCATGCACCACTGCAGTTTTACTGTAAACCTTGGACGTTCACATTGATTATGAAACACAGAAATTGCATCGGGGTTGAATACAACAATCACCATGGCGACTTATGTCCAGGTGAGAAACACTTCAAGCGGTCTGTTTTTTCAAACTTTCATGGAAAATTTCGATTAACTAATGCAGGTTTACTGTAACTCTGGGGCCTTCACATTGACGATGAATCACAGAAATAGCAACGGGTTTGAATACAACAGTTACCGTACCAAATTCGGTCCGAGTGTGTAACGCTTCGAAAGGACTGGGATTGGAACCCTTCCTAGGAGTTCAATAGTAGTTTCCGATGCACCCTTGCATGTCTACTGTATACCTTGGACCTTTACATTGAGGATGAAGCATAGAGATTGTATCGAAATTGAATACAACAGGTATCATGCCGGCTTCTGTCCAGGTAAGAAATGCCTCAAACGGTCTGTGTGTGGAACATGTCCAGGGGGTTCAGTAGCAGTTTCCGATGCACCCTTGCATGTCTACTGTATACCTTGGACCTTCACATTGACGATGAAATATAGAAATTACATAGGGAATGAACACTACAGGCACCATTCCGATTTCTGTCCAGGTGAGTAACGCGTCAAACGGTATGTGTTTGAAACTTTCCTGTGAGTTCAGTAGTAGTTTTCGATGCACCACTGTAGGTTTACTGTAATCCTTTGACCTTCACATTGACGATGAAACAAGGAAATTGCATCGGGATTGAATACAACAGGCCCCGTGGCGACTTCTGTCCAGGTGAGTAACTCTTCAAACGGTCTGCGTTAGGAATCTTTCCTGGGAGATCAGTAGTAGTTTCCGATTCACTAATACAGGTTAACTGTAATCCGTGGACCTTCATGTTGACGATGAAAGGCAGAAATAGCAACGTGATTCAATGCAACAGACACCATGCCGACATCGGTCCGAGTGATTAATGCTACGAAAGGACTGGGCTTGGAGCCTCTCCTAGGAGTTAAGTAGAAGTTTCCGATGCACCCGTGCAGGTCTACTGTAACCCATGGACCTTCACATAGACGGTGAAAGACAGAAATAGCAAGGGTATTTAATACAACAGGCACCCAGCCGACTTCGGTCCACGTGAGTAACGCTTCGAAAGTAGTGGCTTGGAGCTTCTTCTAGGAGTACAGTAGCGGTTTCCGATGCACCCTTGCAGGTCTACTGTAAACCTTTGACCTTCACATTGACGATGGAACACAGATATTGCATCGGATTTGAATACAACAGGCACCATGCCGGCTTCTGTCCAGGTGAGTAACGCTACGTCGGTCTGTGTTTGGACCCCTTCCCGGGAGTTCTGTAGTACTTTCCGATGCACTAATGCAGGTTTACTGTAATCCTTGGACGGAACACAGAATGTGCATCTGAACCGAATACAACAGGCACTATGCAGACTTCTGTCCATCTGAGAAACGCTTCTAACGGTCTGTGCTTGAAACCATTCCTAGGAGTTAAACAGGAGTTTCTAATACACCACTGCAATATTACTGTAACAATTTGACCTACACATTGACGATGAGATCACAGAAATAGCATCGGGTTTCAATACAACACGGACCATGGGGACTTCTGTCCAGGGGAGTAACGCTTCAAATGGTCCGTGCTTGGAACCATTGTTGGGAGGTCAGTAGTAGTTTCCGATGCACCACTGCAGGATTACTGTAACCCTTGAACCTTCACTTTGACGATGAAAGTCAGAAATTGCATCGGGATTGAGTACAACAGGCATCATGCCGACTTCTGTCTAGTCGAGTTACGCTTCAAACGGTCTGTGTTTGGGACCCTTTATGGGAGTCCAGTAACTGTTTCCGATGCACCACTGCAGGATTTCTGTAACCCCTCCAGCTTCACATTGAATTTGCATCGGAGTTGATTACAACAGGCTCCATGCCGATGTATGTCCTAGGGACTAACGCTACAAACGGTCTGTGCTTGTAACCATTATTGGGAGTCCAGTTAGTTGCATGAACCTCTCCTTGTGTTAAACAATCAATGTGAGGCTTTGAGGGTTCAACTAACTGGAAGTGGTGCATCGGTAAAACATTTCATGACTCCCAGGAGGATTTCTATACATTGGCCATAGGCTTGTTACTCGCTCATGGAGTAGTCGGCAGGGTAGCATTTGTATTGAATAGCGACAACTTTTCTGTGTTAAATCGTCAATTTGCGGGTGAGAGGATTACAGGAAACTGGCAGTTTGCATCGGAATGAAGATACATGACGCCCAGAAGAAGTACCATACATTTGCCTTAGGCTAGTTACTAACTCGTGGAGAAGCCGGCAGCGATGTTTTTGTACTGAATTGCGACGCAGTTTCTGTCTAATGTCGACAATTTGAGAGTGCGAGGATTACAGTAATCTGGCACTTTGCATCAGAATGAAGGTACATGAATCCCAGGAGAAATTCCATACATTGACCATAGGCACGTTACTCGTTTGGAGAGAAGTCGGCATCCATGTTTTTGTTATTTCATAGCGACGCCATTTCTTTCTTAATTCGTCAATTTGAGGGTGCGAGGTTCATAGTAAATTGGTAGTGGTTAATCATAAAGAAGCAACATGAGTCTCAGGAGATGTTCCATACGTAGTCCGTAGCCGAGCTATTCGCTCGTGGAGTAGTCAGCATTGATGCTTTATTATTGGAAAGCTTTTCTTGTGTTAAGGTATAAATGTGACGGAGCGAGGCGTACAGTTAACTGGCAGTGGCGCATCGGAAAAAAGCTAGATGACTCTCAGGAGAAGTTCCATACGTTGGCCGTAGCCTTGTTACTCGCTCGTGGAAAAGTCAGCAGCAAAGCTTTTGTATCGAATAGCGACGCAGTTTCAGTGTTAAATCGTCAATTTGAGGGTGCAAGGGATACATCAAATTAGCAGTGGTGAATCGGAAAAAAGTTACATGAATCCCTGGATAAGTTCCGTAAGTTCACCGTTGCCCCATTACTCGCTCATGGAGAAGTAGGCTGGGATGCTTTTGTAGTGAATAGCGACGCAGTTTCTGTGTTGAATCGTCCATTTTAGTGTGCGAGGGCTACAGTAATCTGGCATTTTGCATCTGATTGGAGCTACATGACTCCCAGGAGAAGTAACATACCTTGGCCTAGGCTCGTTACTCGCTCATGGAGAAGTCTGAAGCGATACATTTGTATGAAATAACGACGCCATTTCTGTGTTAATCCGTCAATGTGATGGTGTGAAAGTTGTCGTAAACTGGCAGTTTGCATCGGAATGAAGCTACATGACTCCCAGGAGAAGTTCTATACATTGGCCATAGGCTCGTTACTCGCTCATGGAGTAGTCGGCAGGGTCGCATTTTTATTGAATAGCGACGACTTTTCTGTCTTAAATCGTCAATTTGAGGGTGAGAGGGTTACAGCAAACTGGCATTTTGCATCGGAATGTAGATAAATGACAGCCCGAAGAAGTTCCATACATTGGCTGTAGGCTAGTTACTCGCTCGTGGAGAAGTCGGCAGCGATGCTTTTGTTCTGAATAGCAAAGTAATTTCTCTGTTAAATCGTCAAATTCACAGTTCCAGGATTACAGTAATCTGGCAGTTTGCATCGGATGAAGCTACATGAATCCCAGGAGAAATTCCATACGTTGACCGGAGGCGCATTACTCGCTCGGAGATAAGTCACCATCGATGTTTCCCCTATTTAATAGCGACGCCATGTCTGTCTTAAGTCGTCAATTAGAGGGTGCGACGGTTACAGTAAATTGTAAGTGGTTAATCGGAAAGAATCTACATGACTCTCAGGAGATGTTCCATGCGTTGACCGTAATCTCGTTACTCGCTAGTTGGGAAGTCGGTAGTGATGGTTTTATATTAAATAGCGACGCAATTCCTGTGTTAAATCTACAGTTGGATGGTGCGAGGGTTACAGCAAACTAACAGTGGTACATGGGTAAAAAGTTACATGAATTCCAGGAGAAGTTCCATACGTTAGCCATAAGCTTTTTACTCGCTCGTGGAGAAGTCGGCAGCGATGCTTTTGTATCACATAGCGACGCAGTTTCTGTGATAAATCGTCATTTTGAGGGTGCAATGGATACACCAAACTGGCAGTGGTGCATGGGAGATAAGTTACATGAATCCCAGAAGAAGTTCCATACGTTGAGCGTAGGCTCGTTACTCGCTCATGGAAAAGTATGTTGGGATGCTTTAGTATTGAATAACGAAGCATTTTCTGTGTTAATCCGTCAATGTGAGGGTTGCCATAAACTGGCAGTTTTCATGGGAAAGAAGCTAAATGACTCTCAGGAGAAGTTCCACACGTTGGTCGTAGACTTGTTACTAGCTAGTTGGGAAGTCGGCAGTGATGATTTTGTATCAAATAACGACGCAATTTGAGGGTGAGAGGGTTACAGCAAACTAACAGTGGTGCATCGCAAGAAAGTGCATGAATTCCAGGAAGAGTTCCATACGTTGGCCGTAGGGTCGTTACTCGCTCGTGGAGAAGTCGGCAGCGATGCAACGACGCAGTTTCTCTGTTAAATCACCATTTTCAGGGTGCGAGGGTTACAGCAAACGGGCAGTGGTCCATCGGAGAAAAGTTCCATGACTACCAGGAGAAATTCTATACAGTGGCCGTAGGCACGTAATTCGCTCGTGGAGTAGTCGGCAGGGATGCTTTTGTCTTGAATAGTGACCCATTTTTTGTGTTAAGTCGTCAATTCGAAGGTGTGAGTGCTACCCAAACTGGAAGTGGTGCGCCAGAAAAAATCCACATGAATTCCAGGAGACGTTCCATGCGTTGGCCGTAGGATCATTCCACCCTCGTAGAGAAGTCGGCAGCAATGCTTTCGCATCGAATATCAGAGCAATTTTTGTGTTAAATCGTTAATGAGAGGGTGTGAGGTTTAAAGTAAACTGGCTGTTTGCATCAGATTGAAGCCACATGAGTCCCAGGATAAATTAAAGGAGTTAACCGTAGGCGCGGTACTCGCTTGGAGAGAAGTCGGCATCGATGTTTTTGTTATTGAATAGCGACAACGATTCTGTCTTTAATCGCCAATCTGAGGGTTACAGTAAACTGGCAGTTTGCATCAAAATGAAGCTACATGACTCCCAGGAGAAGTTCCATTCGTTGGCCATAGGCTAGTTACTCGCTCGTGGAGTACTCGGTAGCAATGATTTTGCATTGAATAGCGACGCAGTTTCTGTGTTAAATCGTCAATTTGAGGGTACGAGGGTTACAGAAATCTGGCAGTTTGCATCGGAATGATCCTACATGACCCCCAGGAAAAGTTCCATACGTTTACCACAGGCACGATACTCGCTCTGAGGGAAGTAGGCATCGATGTTTTTGTTATTGAATAGCGACAACATTTCTGTCTGACATCGTCAATTTGAAGGTGCGAGAGTTACAGAAAACTGGAAGTGGTTAATCGGAAATAAGCTACATGACTCTCATAAGACGTTCCATACGTTGTCTGTGGTCACGTTACTCGCTCGGGGAGTAGTCAGAATCGATGCTTTAGTATTGAAAAGCGACGCAGTTGCGTATTAAGTACAGTAAACTGGCAGTGGTGCATCGGAAAAAAAGCTACATGAATCCCAGGAAAAGTTCCACACGTTGGCCGTATTCTCTCTACTCGCTCTGAGGGAAGTAGGCATCGATGTTTTTGTATTAAATAGCGACGCAATTTCTGTGTTAAATTGTCTCACCGTCAAGTCGGCAATGTGGGGATGCGAGGGTTACAGTGAACTGGCGATGATGCTTCGGAAATAAGCTACATGTCTTCCAGGAGAGGTTTCATACGTTGACTGTAAACACGTTAGTCGCTCGGGGAGAAGTAGGCATGGATACTTAAGCATTGAATACCGAATCAATTTCTGTGTTAAAATCGTCACTGTGATGGTCCAAAGGTTACAGTAAACTGGTAGTGGTGTATAGGAAAAGAGCTACTTGACTCCTAGGATAAGTTGCATACGTTGACCATAGGCGCGTTACTCACTCCGGGACAGGTCGACTTGGATCTTTAAATATTGAATAGCGACTCAATTTCTGTGTTAAGTTGTCTATTTGAGGGTGCGAGGGATTCAGTAAACTGGCAGTGATGCATCGGGAAAAAGCTAAATGACTCCGAGGAGAGTTCCAAACGTTTACCTCAGACGTATTACTCACTCCTTGCGAAGCAGACATGGATTCTTAACTATTGAATAGCGATCCAATTACAATGTTAAATCGCCAATATGAGGGCGACAGAGATACAGTAAACTGGATGTGGTGTATCGCAATACAGCTACATGACTCCCATTAGAAGTTTCATACGTTGAGCGCATTCGCGTTACTCGCTTGGCTAGAAGTCGGCATGGACCCTTTAGTACTGAATAGCGACGCAATTTATGTTTCAAATCATCAATGTGAGGGTGAGAGAGTTGCAGGAATGTGACATTGGTGCACCGGAAAAAACATACATGACTCCCAGGAGAAATTCCATACATTGAACGTAGGCGAAATCCTCTCTCGGCGATAATTCGGCATGGATCCCTTAGTATTGAATAGCAACGATATTTCAGTGTAAAATCGTTAATGTAGGGGTGCGAGGGTTGCAGGTACCTGACAGTAGAGCATCATAAAAAAAAAAGCTACATGCCTCCCAGGAGGAGTTCCATACGTTGACCTTAGGCGCGCTATTCGCTCGGGGAGAAGTCGTTATGTATCCTTTAGTATTGAAGAGCGACGCAATTTATGTGTTAAATAGTCAATACGAGGGTGGGTGTGATACAGTAAACTGGAAGTGGTGCAACGAATAGAAAGCTAAATGACTCCCAGGATGTGTTTCAAAACCTGAAAGTAAGCGCGTTACTCGCTCGGAATGAAGTCAGCATCGATCCTTCAGTTTTGAATTGTGACGCAATTTCTGCGTCCTATCGTGAATGTGAGGGCAATACTGTTACAGTAAACTGGCACTGATGCATCCAAAAATATCTACATGACTCCCAGGAGGTAGTATGTAAGTTGACAGTTTGCGCATTACTCGCTCCGGCAGAAGTCGCATGGAACATTTAGTATTGAATAGCGACGAAATTTCTGTGTTAATCGTCACTGTGCGGGTGCGAGGGTTACAGTAACCTGTCCGCGGTTCATCGGAACGAAGCTACAGGATTCCCAGGGAAGTTCCATACAGTTACCTTAGGCGCGTTATTCGCTCGGGAAGAAGTCGCATGGAACATTCAGTACTAATTTGCTAGGCAATTGCAGTGTTAAATAGTCAGTGTGAGGGTCCAAGGGTTACTGTAAAATGGTAGTGCTGCATCGGAAAAAAGCTTCATGACTCCCAGGAAGTTTCCACACGTTGACAGTAGCCGCATTACTCGCTCCGTGAGAAGTCGGCATGGATCTATCAATACTGAGAAGCGACGCAACTTCTGTGTTAAATCGTCAATATGACGTCCGAGGGTTACAATAAACTGGCAGTGGTGCATCGGAGAAAAGCTACATGTCTCTCAGGACAACTTCCATACGTTGACCGTAGGCGTGTTACTCACTCGGGGAGAAGTCAGGATGGATCCTTTAGTATTGAAAAGCGACGGAATTTCTGTGTAAAATCGTCAAATTGAGGGTGCGAGGGTTACAATAAACTGGCAGTGTGGGATCGGAAAAATCTACATGACCCTCAAGAGAAGTTCCATACGTTGACGGTAGTCACTTTGCTCGCTTGCGGAGAAGTCGGCATGGATTATTTAGTATTGAATTGCGACGCTATTTCTGTGTTAAATCGTCAATGTGATCGTGCAATGGAAGTGGAAACGCTCCCTAATCTTCTTTCCTCCTTTCACTGTCCATCTCCTCCGTCCCCTCTCATTGTCTATCCCCTCCTCCTTCCCCGTACCTGACCTTGTATCCCCCTTCTCATCTTGTCCACCCTCACTCTACATGTCTTCCTGCCTCCCCTCTACTTCCCATTTCCTGAAACTGGCAATTGTTCATCGGAATAAAACTACATGACTCCCAGGAGATGTTCCACACGTTGACCGTGGGTGCTTTACTCGCTCGGGGATAAGTCAGCATGGATCATTTAGTGTTGAATAGTGACGCAATTTGTGTGTTAAATCGTCAGTGTGACTGTGTGAGGGTTACAGTAAACAGGCAGTGTTGCATCGGAAAAAGCTACATGACTCCCAGGAGGTGTTCCACATGTTGACCATAGGAGCGTTACTCGCTAGGTGAGAGGTCGGCATGGATCCATGAGTATCGAATAGCAACGCAATTTCTGTGTTAAATCGTCCATCTGAGGTTGGTAGGGTTACAGTAAACTGGCAGTGGTGCATCGGAAAAAGCTACATGACTACCAGGAGGCGTTCCATACCTTGACCGTATTCACGCTACTCCCTCAGGGAGATGTCGGCATCGATCCTCTAGTATTGAATAGCGATGCCATATCTGTGTTAAATCGTCAACGTGAGAGTCGCTCGGGTTACAGTAACCTGTCATTGGTGCATTGGAAAAAAGCTATATGACTCCCAGGATGTGTTCCATATGTTGATCGTAGGCACATTACTCGCTCGATGTGGTGTCGGGATGGATCCTCTAGTGATATGTGAAGTTCCTGCGAAACTTGACTACATGATCTGCATGGACTTGGTTGTGGGGGACATAGTCAACTTGCTTTTAAGAGACACAACGACCCATTGCATGGCACTTCAGAATGCTGCCAATTTCCGGAAGCTACCTTAGACATTCTTTAATCCTCTTGGTGTCTGGTGCCACATTCTTGGAAACAGAATGAATCGGCCTTTTCACCATAACAATAGATTAAACTCCACGTACCAATGCACGATATGTCCCTTCTCCTCAAATGACACCATTTTCACTTCGACGAACAATGACGAAAGAATGACAAAGCTCCCAACGCTGAAAAAATCAGGCAGAAACCTAATGTCATTATGCACACAAATAATAGACGTGAATCAAAGAAAGATGCATTATTTACATCAACAATGAATCGGCTATCGAGGAGCTTGTAGATATTGCGCTGACCTCACAATGCTCCTCTAAGATGGCGATCTTGTGCACTTTGGATCCAGTTGTCAGAACCCCTAGCTGGTAAAGGTCTTTCTGTAGTTGATACTCCCATCGCTTTCTGGGTCTTCCGGTTGCACGGATACCATCACGTCTTCCAATAAGTACTGCTTTTGCCCATTAGGTGTCTGATCTCCTAGGAATGTGGCCTGCCAAGATTATAATCCGATATTTCTCTCTCTTTTTTCGTGATTTCTATTAGGCTTTGTGAATTATTCATATTAGCATAAACATAGGCTATTATAAACACCAGTAACAACTGCCAAATAATCTAGCTGACGTTTTAGACATCAATAAAATAATGTAAACTACTCTATTAACTGTAATATCTAAAAACAGTTAAAATGATATTAAAATTGAAACTTACCTGGAAACCGTTTAAACAAGATTTCAATACGCAACTTTGCCGAAAACAGCAAATATAATAAATTTGTCTACAAGGTCATAATAATAATAATAATAATAATAATAATAAACCCCGTGGAGGCCTGGGAAAAGAATAGGCCTCCGGTATGTTCTGCCAGTCGTAAAAGGCGACGAAAAGAACAAACCACTAATAGGGCTAACCCCTCTTTTAGTGTGATTAGTTGGTTCAGGACAGAACTAAAGAAGCCTCGGACAAGCGCCGTCATGGTCGGGGACGACGCTTGAACCCTATGCCCGCCCACAATGGTAACTACACTGCTAGCTAACTGGAAAATGATTTAAATCTAAATAGAGGTGTTTTGCAGGATATGCTTCCTGCAACCACCCTAGAAGGAAAACAAAGACAGAGGATGAGATGGTCAGATGAAGTTACTCGACACCTCATGTTCTGTTAACCAAGCAACAAACCTAGGAACCAACACAACTGGATACAGATCACAAGTATACACAACATTTATTACCAGTCGTAAAAGGCGACGAAAAGAACAAACCACTAATAGGGCTAACCCCTCTTTTAGTGTGATTAGTTGGTTCAGGACAGAACTAAAGAAGCCTCGGACAAGCGCCGTCATGGTCGGGGACGACGCTTGAACCCTATGCCCGCCCACAATGGTAACTACACTGCTAGCTAACTGGAAAATGATTTAAATCCAAATAGAGGTGTTTTGCAGGATATGCTTCCTGCAACCACCCTAGAAGGAAAACAAAGACAGAGGATGAGATGGTCAGATGAAGTTACTCGACACCTCATGTTCTGTTAACCAAGCAACAAACCTAGGAACCAACACAACTGGATACAGATCACAAGTATACACAACATTTATTACCAGATACCCAGAATTAAAATGTTTAACAGAACAACGACTAGCTGATCAGATCCGTGTAATAATCAAAAATAACAGGATACCCCAGTCAGAATTAGAAAACATCAAACAACAAGTACAACAAATACTGGAACAAAATAATGTGCAATCAGAAGAGAAAGAAAATACAGTAAAGGACTCAAACGTCCCAGAGCAAACAAACAAAGAACAACACACATCAATTAAACAATCAGAGGAAAACGAAATCTTAAGACAGCCACCAGAACAAGCACATAGAACACGAAGTGACACACATGTTAGATATAGAAGAAAAATTTCAGCTGACACATATAGAGAATACAAAGACACAAATAAAGACATTAGACCATTCTTGCATAGACCGCCAAATAACCCACAAGTCGAAACAACAGTAAAAACTATCAACACAATCATACACAACAAAATAAATGAAAACACAACTATGGAAGAGTTACAATTAATGTTTTATATAGGAGCACTCACTACACTAAATATACACACTAGGCAGAGATCAGAACTAACCAACACACAGAAGAAACCCACAAAACCAGCATGGCAACACACGCTACAGATCAGAATAGAAAAACTGAGAAAAGACATTGGACAGCTAACACAATTTATAAGAAATGAAATGTCAGAAAAAAACGAAAAAGGTTAGGTAAAGTCTCACAACAAGAAGCGATAGAGCAATTAGATGAAAAGAAGCAGAAATTACAAGCATTGGCCAAACGACTTAGACGATACAAAAAAAGTGAAAATAGAAGGAAACAAAACCAAACATTCAACACAAACCAAAAGAAATTTTACCAGACAATAGATAAGACACACATTAAAATAGACAATCCACCAAACATAACAGACATGGAACACTTCTGGAGCAACACATGATCAAACCCAGTACAACATAACAGACATGCACGGTGGATACAAGCAGAAACAGACACATACAAGATGATACCACAAATGCCTGAAGTGATAATTTTGCAACATGAAGTCACCCAAGCAATTAATTCTACTCACAATTGGAAAGCCCCTGGAAAAGATAAAATAGCAAATTTCTGGCTAAAGAAGTTCACCTCAACACATTCACATCTAACTAAATTATTTAACAGTTACATTGCAGACCCATACACATTCCCTGATACACTTACACAAGGAATAACTTATCTGAAACCTAAAGATCAAGCAGACACAGCAAGCCCAGCTAAATATCGCCCCATAACATGCCTAGCAACAATATACAAAATATTAACTTCAGTCATTACACAGAAATTAATGACACATACAACACAGAACAAAATTATAAATGAAGAACAAAAAACTGTTGCAAAGGAGCACGAGGATGTAAAGAGCAACTGATAATAGATGCAGAGGTTACATATCAAGCTAAAACTAAAGAAAGGTCGCTACACTACGCATACATTGATTACCAGAAAGCTTTTGATAGTGTACCCCACTCATGGTTACTACAAATATTGGAAATATACAAAGTAGATCCTAAATTGATACAGTTCCTAAACATAGTAATGAAAAATTGGAAAACCACACTTAATATCCAAACAAATTCAAATAATATCACATCACAGCCAATACAGATTAAGCATGGAATATACCAAGGAGACTCATTAAGTCCTTTCTGGTTCTGCCTTGCTCTGAACCCTCTATCCAACATGCTAAATAATACAAATTATGGATACAATATTACTGGAACATACCTACACAAAATCACACATTTGCTATACATGGATGATCTAAAACTACTGGCAGCAAGAAATCAACAACTCAACCAATTACTAAAGATAACAGAAGTATTCAGCAATGATTTAAATATGGCTTTTGGAACAGACAAATGTAAGAAAAATAGCATAGTCAAGGGAAAACACACTAAACAAGAAGATTACGTATTGGATAACCACAGCGACTGCATAGAAGCTATGGAAAAAACAGATGCCTATAAATATCTAGGATACAGGCAAAAAATAGGAATAGATAATACAAATATTAAAGAAGAACTAAAAGAAAAATATAGACAAAGACTATCAAAAATACTGAAAACAGAATTGACAGCAAGAAGCAAGACAAAAGCTATAAATACTTATGCTATACCAAAATTGACCTACTCATTTGGAGTAGTGAAATGGAGTAACACAGATCTAGAAGCACTCAACACACTTACACGATCACAATGCCACAAATATAGAATACATCACATACATTCAGCAACAGAAAGATTCACATTAAGCAGAAAGGAAGGAGGAAGTGGATTTATCGACATAAAAAACCTACATTATGGACAGGTAGACAATTTAAGAAAATTCCTTATAGAACGAGCAGAAATTAGCAAAATACACAAAGCAATCACTCATATAAATACATCGGCTACACCACTACAATTTCATAACCACTTCTACAACCCTTTAGTTCACATAACATCAACAGACACGAAGAAAGTAAATTGGAAAAAGAAAACCCTACATGGTAAGCACTCGAATCATCTAACACAGCCACACATCGATCAAGACGCATCCAGCACATGGCTAAGAAAAGGCAATATATACAGTGAGACAGAAGGATTCGTGATTGCAATACAGGATCAAACAATAAACACCAGATATTACAGCAAGCATATTATTAAAGATCCCAATACCACAACAGATAAATGCAGACTTTGCAAACAACAAATAGAAACAGTAGATCACATCACAAGCGGATGTACAATACTAGCAAATACAGAATACCCCAGAAGACATGACAATGTAGCAAAAATAATACATCAACAGCTTGCCTTACAACGTAAACTTATAAAACAACACGTTCCCACATACCAGTATGCACCACAAAATGTACTGGAGAATGATGAATACAAATTATACTGGAACAGAACCATTATAACAGATAAAACAACACCACATAACAAACCTAACATCATACTCACCAATAAAAAGTAGAAATTAACACAACTAATCGAAATATCCATACCCAATACAACAAATATACAAAAGAAAACAGGAGAGAAAGTTGAAAAATACATCCAACTGGCTGAGGAAGTCAAGGACATGCGGCATCAGGATGAAGTTGACATTATACCAATTATACTATCAACTACAGGAGTCATACCACACAATATCCACCAGTACATCAATGTAATACAGCTACATCCAAACTTAGATACACAACAACAGAAATCCGTAATTATTGATACATGTTCAATTACCCGAAAGTTCCTAAATGCAATATAACATATACCGTACAGTAAAAAGGAAGTCAATAATTCTGAGAAATTTCTTGCTCACACTAAGACCTATGTTTGAAACTAGCAGACTTCTCTTTGCCAGGAATTCCCCTTTTGCCAGTTCTAGTCTGCTTTTGCTGTCCTCCTTGCTTCGCCCATCATCGGTTACTTTGCTATCTAGGTAGCAGTATTCGTTAACTTCATCTACTTCGTGACCATCAGTCCTGATGTTTTCTCTCTGTTCTCATTTCTGCTACTTCTCATTACTTTCACCTTTCTATGATTTACTCTCAGTCCATAATCCGTACTCATTTTACTGTCACACTTCTTCACTTTCACTGAGGATAGCAATGTTGTCAGCGAATCGTATCATTGATATATCACCTCGAATTTCAATCCCACTCCTGTGCGTTTCTTTTATTTCCGTCATTACTTTGTCGATGTACAGATTTAACAGCAGTGGTGAAAGACGACACACCTGTCTTACACCCTCTTTAACCCGAGCACTTCGTTCTTGGTCGTCCACTCTATTCCCTCTTGGCTCTTGTACATGTTGTATACTACCCTTCTCTCCCTGCAGTTTACCTTTATTTTTATCAGAATTTCGAACATCTTGGCCCATTTTACGCTGTCTAACGCTTTCTCCAGGTGGACAAATGCTATGAATGTGTCTTCATTTTCCGCAACGTCAGAATTGTCTCTCCGGCGCCTTTACATTTGGTAAAGCCCAACTGATCGTCATCTAACATACCTCAATTTTATTTTACATTCTTCTGCATATCATTTTCGTCAGCAAATTTCATGCATGAGCTATAAAGCTGACTGTGTGATAATTCTCACACTTGTCAGCTTGCCGTCTTCGGAATTGTGTGGATTATTTTTTCCGAAAGTCAGGTGGTATGTGGCCAGATTCATAGATTCTACAAACCAACGTGAACTGTTCCCCAATGATTTTAAAAATTCTGATGAATTTTATCCATCCCTTCCACCTTATTTGATACTAAGTCCTCCAAAGCTCTTTTAAATTTCGATTCTTGTACTGGATCCCCCATCTCTTCTAAATCGACTCCTGTTTCTTCTTCTATCACGTGAGACAAATCTTCCCCCTCACGGAGGCCTCCACTGTACTCTTTCCACCTATCCACTCACTCCTCAGTATTTAACACTGCAATTGCCGTTGCACTCTTAAAGTTATCAACCTTGCTTTTAATTTCACCGAATGTTGTTTTGACTTTCCTATATGCTGAGTCAGTCCTTCCGACAATCATTCATTTTCCGATTTCTTCACATTTTTCATGCAGCCATTTCGTCTTAGTTTCGCTGCACTTCCTGTTTATTTCATTTCTAAGTTTCTTGTGTTTCTGCATTCCTGAATTTCCTTGAACATGTGTATGCTCACTTCTTTCACCAATCACCTGAAGTATTTCTTCTGTTGCCCATTGTTTCTTCGCAGCTACCTTCTTTGTACCTATGTTTTCTTTTACTGTGGTGTCACCGCCAGACACCACACTTGCTAGGTGGTAGCTTAAATCGGCCGCGGTCCATTTAGTACATGTCGGACCCGCGTGTCGCCACTGTGTAATCGCAGACCTAGCGCCACCACCAAGGCAGGTCTCGTGATACGAGAGAGCACTCGCCCCAGTTGTACGAGAACCTAGCTACCGCCCTAGTTGTATGAGAACCTAGCTACCGACCAGTTGTACGAAGCCTTCTCTCTCATTAGCCGAGAGAGACAGAATAGCCATCGGCTAAGTTAATGGCTATGAACTAGCAAGGCGCCATTGGTATCAGTGCCTATAGCTTACGAGTATTCAAGAGAGATGTATTCCAAGGACTAATAAAAAGATAAGTAATAAGCATCTACATACTTTTCTTCTTATTCATTTATAAGTTCTCATGTTCCAGACTTCACGCCCGTCTGCTTTAGCCGTGCGTGCACTATCGGCTACAGCGTTAGTCTAGAGTTCATTTTCAGCAATCTCAACTTCACGGTGTCGGCCCAGCTACCGACACAACATTTATTGGCGACGAGCAAAAGAGTTTGTATTAATTCGTTTGCAACATTGGCGACGATTTAAAGTGTTCTGATTGCTTACATTTAATTGTGTCATGGCTTCGCCACATTCTCCAGATGTACTGTCCGAATTTTATCGCTTGCAGAATCAGCAGACGCAGGCGTTACTGGATGCCCTTGGACAGCTCGTCCAGGGTCAACGTACCATTCAAACCGATGCGGCCGCCGCCGCTTCTTCGCTACCGCTGCCTCTAAACGCTGTTGCACCTCCCTTTCGACCATACGTGGCAGCCGATGAGACGTGGCAAGAGTGGTCTCGCCAGTTCAACTTCCACCTTGCTGCCTACAGAATTCAAGGTAATGAGCGGCAGCCGTTTTTGCTTTCTTGTGTCGGTGTGTCCACATACCGTGTGATAGTGAAATTGTTTCCCCGACGAGACGTAGCAACTCTGTCATACGAGGAAATTTTGTCTGCATTAGATGCCTATTTCAAAGAAACAGTTAATGTGGTTGCAAAACGGTATACGTTTTTTCGTACAAAACGTACGGCCGGTCAAACTAATAGGGAGTGGGTAGCAACATTGCAAGGACTTACTAGGGACTGTGCCTTTGAATGTGACTGTGGTCTTTCTTATTCAGATACAATGGTGCGTGATGCAATTGCACAGAACGTTTCTGATGTTCGCATACGGGAGCAAATTTTGAAACTAGTTAATCCCTCCCTTCAACAAGTGATAGACATATTGGATAGACAGGACACACTTGACTGTGCTCAGGAATCTTTTGAAACTTCGCCAGCCGTGTGTAACATTAACCGGCCCGCTGGACGCGCTGCGCGGCCCGGTAACCGGGCCTTGCGCACGTCGACACAGCGACCGCCGCGTGCTAAGCCAGGTGTGCCGCGCCAGCCCACAAATGCAGTGAAATCATGCCCGCGGTGTGCTACTAGACATTCGCGTGAACATTGCCCGTCACGCCAAGCTATTTGCTTTTTCTGCAATAAGAAAGGACATGTTCAAAGTGTTTGCCAGAAAAAGCTCAGATCAGACAATCACAATCATTCCAGGCCCTTTGCTTCGCGCCGGAATCGAACCAAGGACACTCAGGCTCGTGGACCTTCGCCTATGGACATTCATGTCGTTAATTCCACTTCGTCCAGTGACACTTTCTCTAACAGTACCTGTGATCGTCCCACAAAAACTGTGCGACGACGTCGCCGGAAATCACGTCACTTAGCAAGTGATTCTGTACCAGTGTCTGTTCCAATTGCACAAAACAGTCGCTCGTGTCGTCAGCAGAACAATAAACTTTTTGTGGACTTAGACTTTGAAGGCAAAGTGATACCATTCCAGCTCGATACCGGAGCTGCAGTTTCATTGCTCAATCACGACACGTACAAACAACTGGGCGCACCTCCGTTGCGTGCCGCAAATGTTTAGCTAACTACATATTCCGGACAGAAAATTCCTGTGTTAGGACAGTGCAGCCTTCTTGCAACATACAAGGGACAAACAAAACTGGTGTCATTTTACGTTCTTCGTTCTTCTACGGCAGTGAACTTGTTTGGTCTAGATTTATTTCAGTTGTTTAACATGTCTATTGTAAATCAGGTCCTATCAGTGAATCAGACTGTGCCTACAGACAGTGTTTCTCGGCTGTGTGACGAATTTGCAGATATTTTTGCACCGGGCTTAGGTTGCGCTAAAAACTATGAAGCACATTTAGAACTGAAGGTAAACGCGCAACCGAAATTTTTCAGGGCGCGCAATGTTCCCCACGCATTGCGTGATGAGGTCGCAAGAACGTTACACGATCTCGAATCACAGGGTGTAATTGAACGTGTGCAAGCTTCTCTCTGGGCCTCACCCTTAGTAATTTTGCCAAAACCTTCCGGAAAATTGAGACTTTGCGTGGACTTCAAGGCCACAGTGAATCCACAGCTAGTGACTGCTACTTTTCCTTTGCCCCGCCCGGAAGATCTTTTTGCTAAACTGTGCCCGGGAAAATATTTTTCAAAGTTGGACCTAGCCGATGCGTACTTGCAAATACCGGTGGACGACGAATCCCAGCGCGTATTGGTGGTTAACACGCATCTTGGATTGTACCGCTTCAAAAGACTGCCATTCGGGTGTGCATCCGCCCCTGCCTTGTTTCAGCAATATTTACAAACTATTTGTGCGTCGGTCCCTACTGCAGCAAACTATCTGGACGATATAGTGATCTCCGGACAGACAGAAGAAGATCATCTTGCGAACTTACGAACATTATTTCAGGTCTTGCGGCAAAATGGTCTTCGCTTGAGGAAGGACAAATGTGTGTTTTTTGCTCGTGACTTACCATACCTGGGACATGTCATTAATGCCCAAGGCATACATCCGAGTCCAGAGCACCTCCGTGCCATACAAGAATTGCCTTCCCCTCAAAATGTGAAACAGCTACAGAGTGTGTTGGGTAAAATTAATTATTACAATAAATATGTGCGCAATGCCTCTTCCATTTCAGCTCCGCTTCATCGCTTACGCCGTAAAGGTGTTCCGTTCGTCTGGACGACGGAATGCGAACGCGCCTTTCGCCAGTTGAAATCGGCGTTGCTTTCTAATACTTGCCTTACGCCATTCGATCCCCAGAAACCCCTTTTGTTGATGGTAGATGCATCGGATTTCGGGATCGGTGCTGTGCTTGCGCACAAAGTTGGCTCCCATGATCGCCCTATTGCCTTTGCGTCCAAATAGCTCTCGTCTGCGCAAAGAAATTATTCACAGAAAGAGAAAGAAGCTTTGGCTCTCGTGTTTGGTGTTACTAAGTTTCATGATTTCTTATATGGTCGTCACTTTACCATCATCACAGACCACAAACCTTTGACATCGCTTTTTCATCCGACCAAGCCTGTACCTCCACGTACAGCGCAGAAATTCATTCGCTGGTCTATTTTCCTCTCGCAGTACCGCTACGATATCTTGTATCGGTCCACTGCTAAGCACGGAAACGCCGATCCGTTGTCCCGTTTGCCTGTTGCTGAGGATAAAGCATTCGATTCTTCCGAACTTGCTTGCATGTTCATTGATTCGGAAACCGATGAAGTGGTCGAATCGTTTCCGATTGATTTTCGTCGTGTCGCTACAGCCACAGCTGCTGACCCTGTCCTTGCTCCTGTTTTACGTTTTGTTGCTACGCAATGGCCTTTGTCAAAGTCTCGGATCGAGGATCCGTTGGTTCGCCGATTTTTTGCTCACAAGGACAGACTTTTTGTTCGACGTGGTGTTTTGTTGTTGCGTTCTGATAATGATCAGTCCAGAGTCGTGGTCCCACGTTCGTTACAGTCCTCTGTTTTACGGCTTCTTCACCAAGGACATTGGGGTATAGTGCGAACGAAACAACTTGCTCGTCAGCACTGTACTTGGTTCGGAATCGATGCTGCGATTACGAATATGTGTTCTTCGTGCCCGGCGTGTGCCGAACAACAATCCGCACCGCCGCGGAAAGTCTTTGCATGGCCAAAAGCCACTTCCCCTTGGCAACGCTTGCACATTGATTTTGCTGGTCCATTCTGGAATGCTCGATGGTTGGTTCTGGTCGACGCCTTCAGTAATTTTCCTTTTGTTGTCCGGATGTCTTCCACGACGTCCTCCGCCACCATCCAAGCGTTGTCTGCTATCTTTTGCATTGAAGGTCTTCCGCAGACTATTGTTTCCGACAATGGCCCACAATTCATGTCCGCAGAATTTCAGTCTTTCTGCCAGGCCAATGGTATTCAACATCTGACATCCGCGCCGTTTTCGCCTCAGTCCAACGGTGCCGCTGAACGATTGGTCCGGACTTTCAAGTCACAGATGTTGAAATTGAAAGAGTCGCATTCTCGGGAGGACGCATTGTTGCTCTTTTTGTCTTCGTATCGCTCTCAGCCCCGAGATGGTCGCTCGCCGGCTGAGTTGCTCCACGGTCGTCCTCATCGCACCTTGATGTCTTTGCTGCATCCGCCGCATCAGGTTCCTGTGCAGCGGCAGACTCCTGCTTTTGCTCCAGGCGACGTTGTATTTTATCGCAACTATCGAGGTTCACGGTGTTGGCTCGCAGGGCGCATTCTTAGCTGCCTCGGCCGCGCGATGTATTTGGTTTTGGGGGCCTCTGGTGAGGTGCGTCGGCATCTCAATCAGCTGCGCCTCTGTCGTCGCTCGGGTTCTGCCGCTCCCCGTCTGCTTTCAGCGACGGTGCCGTCCGGTCAGCGCCCTGGGGACCCATCTACTGGCTCGCCTCATCCCCAGGTGTTACCGACGATGCCTTCCATTTTGCCCCATGGCGACGCGCCGCCGCCGCTGCAGCAGCAGCAGCCGCCGCCGCCGCCGCCGCCGCTTGTTCTCCCGCCGGCGCCGCCCGCATTCGACGCTTCGTTGCAGCCGCCAAGCGCCTCCCAGGGTCACGCGCCGCCGATCGCTTCCCGTGACCAGCTGTCCTCCGCCATGGAACTCCCGCCCGCTCCGGACCACATGACGTCATCGCGCGTCGGCTACCCCGACGCAATGGAGGTTGATCCTTCGGTCCCTCCTGTCTCTTTACGGGCGCATACACCGCATGTTGACGTGCACCCTGGACTAGTTTTTCAGGCGTTTCCTAGCTCCCCTCGGACCGAATGGCCGGGTGCGGGTGGCACAGCCTCGCCTGTTGTTAGGCTCCCCACCTCATCGCATACGTCAACATGTGGTCCTCCCCACGGCGGGCGGAAGCCTTATCACACGACCGTTCGCCGATTTGCGGGGGAGGAATGTGGTGTCACCGCCAGACACCACACTTGCTAGGTGGTAGCTTAAATCGGCCGCGGTCCATTTAGTACATGTCGGACCCGCGTGTCGCCACTGTGTAATCGCAGACCTAGCGCCACCACCAAGGCAGGTCTCGTGATACAAGAGAGCACTCGCCCCAGTTGTACGAGAACCTAGCTACCGCCCTAGTTGTATGAGAACCTAGCTACCGACCAGTTGTACGAAGCCTTCTCTCTCATTAGCCGAGAGAGACAGAATAGCCATCGGCTAAGTTAATGGCTATGAACTAGCAAGGCGCCATTGGTATCAGTGCCTATAGCTTACGAGTATTCAAGAGAGATGTATTCCAAGGACTAATAAAAAGATAAGTAATAAGCATCTACATACTTTTCTTCTTATTCATTTATAAGTTCTCATGTTCCAGACTTCACGCCCGTCTGCTTTAGCCGTGCGTGCACTATCGGCTACAGCGTTAGTCTAGAGTTCATTTTCAGCAATCTCAACTTCACGGTGTCGGCCCAGCTACCGACACAACATTTACAACTTCTGTAATTTCCCTGTTTAGACACGTAAGTCTTTTCCAACTCTACTGCTTACTGAGCTATTCCTTACTGCTGTATTTACAGCCTTAGAGAATTTCAAGCATATCTCATCATTCCTTAGTATTTATGTATCCCACTTCTTTGCATATTGATCCTTCCTGACTAATCTCTTAACCTTCTGCCTGCTCTTCATCACTACTGCATTGTGATCTGAGTCTACACCTGCTCCTGGGTACGCCTTACAATCCAAAATCTGATTTCGGAATCACTGTGACCATGAAGTAATCTAACTGAAATCATCCCTTATCACCCGACCTTTCCCAAGTTTCCTCCTCTTCTTGCGGTTCTTGAACAGAGTATTGATAATAAATAGCTGAAATATATTACGGAACCAAAATCTTCTTTCTCCTCTCTCATATTACGGACCACAATTAGTCTTTCTCCTCTCTCATATTACGGACCTCAATTAGTCTTTCTCCTCTCCCATACTCTCCCGCAACATTTTCTTCTTCTCCTTTCCCTACAACTGTGTTCCAATCCCCCATCACTATTAGATTTTCATCTCCCTTTACCTACTGTATTACCCTTTCAATATCCTCATATACTTTCTCTATATTTTCATCTTCAGCTTGTGATGTCGGGCCGGTCGGAGTGGCCGTACAGTTCTAGGCGCTACAGTCTGGAGCCGTGTGACCACTACGTTCGCAGGTTCGAATCCTGCCTCGGGCATGGATGTGTGTGAAGTCCTTAGGTTAGTTAAGTTTAATTAGTTCTAGGTTCTAGGCGACTGATGACCTCAAAAGTTAAGTCACATAGTGCTCAGAGCCATTTGTGATGGCATGTGTACCTGAACTATCGTTGTTGGTGTTGGTGTGATGTCGATTCTGATAAGAACAACGCAATCACTGAACTGTTAACATTAACACACTCTCTGTCCTACTTTTCTATTCATAGCTAATCCTACTGCCGTTTAACCATTTTCTGCTTCTGTTGATATAACCCTACACTCATCTGACCGTAAATCGCTGTCTTATTTCCATTTCACTTCAGTGGCCCACACTACAGCTAGATTGAGCCTTTGAATTTCGATTTTCAGTTTTTCTAGCTTCCCTACCACATTCAAGTTCCTGACATTCCACGACCCGACTCGTAGAATATTATCCTTTCGTTGGTTATTCGATCTTTTTCTCATGGTCATCTTCCCCTTGGCAGTCCCCTCCCGGAGATCCGAATGTAGGACTATACCGGAATCTTTTGCCAGTAGAGCGCTCATAATTACTCTTTTTCAATTACAGGCCACATGCCCCGTTGACACACGTTATGTGTCTTACATGCAGTGGTTTCCATTGCCTTTTGCATCCTCATACCGTTGATCATTACTGATTCTCCCGTCTTTAGGTGCATTTTCCCACCCCAATGGCAAGAGATTGTTCTGAACCTCTGCCCGCTTCTCCTCCCTCTTTGACAAGGCCGTTTGCAGAATAAGGGTGACCTCTGTTAATGCGTCAGGATTAGCAAGGAGGGGAGAGCTGCACTCGTGAAGAAAACATTTTTATAGCCACGAATGTTTAATGCCGTAAACAGGCAGGCCTAGAGAAGCAGCCGGGACTGAATGGGCAGAGAGGCGGGGAGGAGAGGAGGGCGTCTGGTCGGTTTGGAAGCTGCCAGCAGGTGAGAGCGGACGGCGCCTCCTCTCCCGGCAGCAGGCCGCCGTTCCACCCCAACTTGACCACCTCAAAGCCTCCCTACTGCTGGGTCAGTTCGTAAGACGCGCAGTTCGGTAGCGTTACCTCGGCAGCAACACGTGAGATTAGCTGCTGATGGTTCGACACTTGAGTATTAGAGTGGTTCTATCCCGTTTTGGACAACGTGACTATGACACTGAAACTTACTGCGAGGCGGAAGGCACTGACAAACAGAAAGTGAAAAGTAAAAATCAAATTTTTATACTAGTAAACCCATTCAGCAACGGCCCCCACTGTACACTTCTTATGCCGGAAGTCAAAGATGCTAGCTCTACACTAAATCAGTACAGCTGTAATCGTTTCCCACAGATGGATACAGAGTTGAACTTGGTACCATTCTTCTGCTTTCTGGACAAACAAGCTATTTATATTTCGTGGTAATTGGAACCAATATTTTGTATTTTCACAAAAATACCACTGCTTTAGTGGATGCCAGCCTATAATCAAAGTCATCCATTTTCATTTCCTTAGTCAACACAAGCATGACGAGAACTATTTTCTGTGGATCCTTATTGTGCAACAATCTTGCCCAATATTCGTACACTTTAAGTATTTCATGTGTTACAATAGAAGTAAGAAGGTTATCATAGTATAGTAATCTGTTTTCATTCGAAATCGTCCTTGATAAAACTGCTATTTCTCCTGATGCATAATTTGGAAATTCCCACTCAAGAGCTTGATTTCTCCATTTATGTCCGCAGTACTCTTACGCAACAGTTAGAAGCTCCTTTTACTAGCTTCATTTGTTTGTGTTGTTTTATCACAAAAAGTGGTACTTACCTGGAAGAAAAACATTTAGAAAAATGGTAATAAACCTAACACTAAAAGGAGTCTGATATTTACGGATGTAGATCAAGGAGTTGTGGTCGCGTGAAAAAATATAGTAAAAAGGAGTAGCGTTGCTGCCTTTGAATCATGGGGTCCTGGATTCGATTCCCAGCCGGGTTAGGAGTTTTCTCTGCCTGGTGACTGGGTGTTTTCGTCGTCATCATTTCATCATTATGATTTGTGAGAGAGACTAAATTGGAGTGTGAAAACTAAATGGACTGTGTAAAAATTGGGACTTTGTACGGACGCTGAAGAACGCGCAGTTGAGCGCCACACAAACCAATCATCAGTGATTTAAAATAAAAATACACTCCTGGAAATTGAAATAAGAACACCGTGAATTCATTGTCCCAGGAAGGGGAAACTTTATTGACACATTCCTGGGGTCAGATACATCACATGATCACACTGACAGAACCACAGGCACATAGACACAGGCCACAGAGCATCCACAATGTCGGCACTAGTACAGTGTATATCCACCTTTCGCAGCAATGCAGGCTGCTATTCTCCCATGGAGACGATCGTAGAGATGCTGGATGTAGTCCTGTGGAACGGCTTGCCATGCCATTTCCACCTGGCGCCTCAGTTGGACCAGCGTTCGTGCTGGACGTGCAGACCGCGTGAGACGACGCTTCATCCAGTCCCAAACATGCTCAATGGGGGACAGATCCGGAGATCTTGCTGGCCAGGGTAGTTGACTTACACCTTCTAGAGCACGTTGGGTGGCACGGGATACATGCGGACGTGCATTGTGCTGTTGGAACAGCAAGTTCCCTTACCGGTCTAGGAATGGTAGAACGATGGGTTCGATGACGGTTTGGATGTACCGTGCACTATTCAGTGTCCCCTCGACGATCACCAGTGGTGTACGGCCAGTGTAGGAGATCGCTCCCCACACCATGATGCTGGGTGTTGGCCCTGTGTGCCTCGGTCGTATGCAGTCCTGATTGTGGCGCTCACCTGCACGGCGCCAAACACGCATACGACCATCGTTGGCACCAAGGCAGAAGCGACTCTCATCGCTGAAGACGACACGTCTCCATTCGTCCCTCCATTCACGCCTGTCGCGACACCACTGGAGGCGGGCTGCACGATGTTGGGGCGTGAGCGGAAGACGGCCTAAGGGTGTGCGGGACCGTAGCCCAGCTTCATGGAGACGGTTGCGAATGGTCCTCGCCGATACCCCAGGAGCAACAGTGTCCCTAATTTGCTGGGAAGTGGCGGTGCAGTCCCATACGGCACTGCGAAGGATCCTACGGTCTTGGCGTGCCTCCGTGCGTCGCTGCGGTCCGGTCCCAGGTCGACGGGCACGTGCACCTTCCGCCGACCACTGGCGACAACATCGATGTACTGTGGAGACCTCACGCCCCACGTGTTGAGCAATTCGGCGGTACGTCCACCCGGCCTCCCGCATGCCCACTATACGCCCTCGCTCAAAGTCCGTCAACTGCACATACGGTTCACGTCCACGCTGTCGCGGCATGCTACCAGTGTTAAAGACTGCGATGGAGCTCCGTATGCCACGGCAAACTGGCCGACACTGACGGCGGCGGTGCACAAATGCTGCGCAGCTAGCGCCATTCGACGGCCAACACCGCGGTTCCTGGTGTGTCCGCTGTGCCGTGCGTGTGATCATTGCTTGTACAGCCCTCTTGCAGTGTCCGGAGCGAGTATGGTGGGTCTGACACACCGGTGTCAATGTGTTCTTTTTTCCATTTCCAGGAGTGTACTTATTGTCATGCTGCAATTTTCATTATATGAGAAAAAATAATCAGTGCGTTATGTATTTCCAACACCAATCCACGTACCAGTACTTCATACAACAACCAGAGTAGGGGGGGGGGGGGGGGGGGGAAACCACATACACACATTCCTGTCTGCAAATACACATTTTAAATGTATGTCAGCGTCACACAAATAGTGCGTTTAGAAAATTAAAAGCTAATTTTGCGATTCCTTAATTTCTCCAGGCGTATTAGTTGATCAAACAATCCATGGGTGTACTGCCGGTGCGTAGTGTCCAATGGGCACAAGACAACAGTTTCCAGACATGTCCCGTCGTCAGGTGCTCTGACGAACTTATTTATTTATTCTTATATCTTTCATTCCACCTGAAGGAGACGGTGGCAGGAGGGAAGCATAGACCTTCCCAGCCAATAGTTGTTTGTGCACCTGTGACTATTTAGGTAACTGGTTGCTTATTTAATTTTGCAGGACTTTTCACTGCATGTAGATGGATGGCTGAGAGGAAGATGATGTTCATTAAGTTTCCTTCATACCGAATCCCAGCATTTTCCTTATGGCTGAACGAAAAAGGTCTGGGTCGATGAAATAGCAGTAAGGATTAGTTGCCTGTTCGTCAGGTATCTTCATATTATCTCAGTGGTCTTGATAACATAGCGTGATCTTGGAATTGTTGATGCAGAAAATTTATGTGTAATTCTGTAGAAGATGAGAAACTTTAAAATCTAGTCGATGTAGAGACTATTTTCTTTCTGTGGGTGTCCATCGAAGTAACTTGACTGAGTAGTTTGTTCTTTCTATATCAGGTTGCTACATCATTCCAAATCCTTGTACATGTTCTTCATTTGTGGACAATTTCACTGATTTCTTCGTTTTCCAAAGGATTATGTTGGGGTGCATTCGATACTGCATCGAGAATAATGTAGGGAGGAAAAGCATACTTCAGTTTCGGAAAATTAAACGTTGTAGGATCGTACTGGAAGAGTGTTTTTGTAAGTTTGTTGTTACGTAGTGATGTTAAACCTGAATCTGGTGATTTGTTCTTTTATTCCGTTAGTATTATCTTGGTTTCAAATTTTTAGTAAATCGGTGCATGGGTAGGAGCAGGAAAAGGTGAAAATCCCTCAGTACTGCAGTGTGAATTAAAATCACCTTTACTTTAGTAACAAGAGTAATACATAACTTTGCCCTGAGGTGCGACGCTGAAGCAAAGTGTCCCAGCCGTCTGCTCTTGATCAAATGGGCTGAAACAGGAGCAGAGCTCCAAGAGCTCTGCAGCTCCGGCCAGAGTGCGCTGTCGTCGGTGACCCGTAGTGCCAACTTATGAACCTATGCCGTGGCATTGTTGCTATTTATACCACATAACCTGAAACGACGCACCGTCGTTGAGCATGGCTTCCGACGGCGGGTGGCCGGCGGCGCAGCTGAGGGGCCGGACAGTGGAAATGCCGGGGCGCGCTGTCCACCCGCGACCCCGAATTGCTCGCGAGGGGGCGAGGGAAACGACTCGTGGAGAACCTGCCCAGGCCGTGCACCGGCACTGGGTATGCTCAGATGAGGAGACAGAGCAACTACCTCCATGGGCAAAGGTGACGACGGTGGCGTGACGTCAGCCCGTCGGTTCTGCCACTGCAGAGGAACACAGCGGCGGCGGCGCTGTGGACGTGCCCTTAGCGCTAGGATTTCACCCGGAACAAGTCCCACCCATTCACCCGCCTCCACGCCTATCCATAGTGTAAGGCCCTCTCCTGAACTGTCGCCAGTTCCGCAAACTCGAAGCTACATCAAAGTTGTTATCATCACAGTCCAACACATGTTACACTGTGATGAAATTCAGTAATGATAAGAAATTTAAGTTTTTCTGGGTAGTAATATAACATGAATTCGCATTATTAAAGAAATAAAAATATTTATAGAGAATTGAAACCATCGCCAGCAATAGAAAACAAAAAAATAACGTGATGTTATTTAAGGGCAATAAGGACAAATTTTCATTAACTAATTCACTTATTACAATACGTTTATTTGAGGGAAACAGAGCAAACACACAATGCTGAAACAATGGTCTTCAATCTGTCATGTTGGTAGTAAAGCCACGGATGCAGTCGACTAACTCTTGTCTGAAATCAACGTTATATAGAAATAAGTGAAAGTCGTTTTGTTTATGTAGGTCCTCATAGTAACTCACGAAAATAAAAGAATATAAGAATGCCATAAAGTAGAAATTCCTAATAAAAGCAGTAAGGTATTTTCTTATGTGACATATTTCGTTAGTATTTGCATTCAGTGAATTTTAACTTGTAAATTCTTCCAATACTATACCTGTGCATTACAAACGACGTTTAAAGATTTGTGGCTGTTTCTGTGTGATTAATGTCCTCTATGCTGTTGCAAACGTTGCGGGAAAATAATCTGTTATTACCTGTCCTGTCTATTTTTAACAAAAAGATTTAATAATGTCATAAATGTCAATCAAACCATTTTAAAAAATTGTAATGATGTGCATGTTTGTCACAGAGCAGTTATGGTGGAAATAAATGCTGCAGTGTTTCATGGCTTTAAAACGCCCTTCATGTTGTGCTAGCTCTTCTTCCACCCCTAAAACTTTTCAGCAAAACTATTCAATCAATAACACGCAAAAACAGCCTGGATCGATCTAGCAAGACCAGAGTAATTTTGATGCCCTCTGGAATTATAATGAACACTGGTGCTTGTTTCGCATATAGTGTCAGTTCCTCTTTCTCCGAGCAAATTATTCTTTGAGGGTAGGTTATCCCTGTTTTAGCTTCGGGTGCTTTTTCTCACACAGAAGTATGTTTCTTCACAGGCTATTCATCTGAATACTGAGTTGTCGTATTTAAAGAATTCAGTGCTTAATTGTTTTCTCTTATGTTTGCTGTGGAAGTACCGTACCGGGCACAGCTGAGGCCAACTGCACGTTTTTTGTAACGTGTCTTTTAATTATCTGGTAAAATTTAAGACCTAGCAAGATATTAATTTAACATTCACTCCGAGTGCAGCCGAACGCGGTAAATCACGTGGGTCAACTGAAATGATGCTGAGGCGCGGAACAGAGACCGGGAAAACCGGGGATGAGTGGGTGGGACTAGTTCCGGGTGAAATCCTGGCGCTAACGATTCCTGGGCGGTGGCGACGATGGCCGGAGTTGGGGCTGTGGCCGCAGTGAGAGGCGTCCGTCCGGTGCAGGGACCAGAGCGGCAGTGGCCTACAATTCCGCCGCGAAACAACCAGCGGCAGAAAACCGAGGACGGCACGACTGGATCTGGTGTTGCTTGAAATCGCCGGAGGGACCAGAAAAATAAGGCGCGGCCAAGCTGGCGAATAATGCGCCCCTGCTCCCGGCGCTGCCTGCCAGAGAAAACGCGATAGAACACCAAATCGTGCAGTGCAAAGCCAGAACGAGGCGAAGCAGCGGGAGCGCGCGGCGGCGGGTGCAATTGCTGCAGGAACGACCGATGGGCGCGGCCATGTTGCAGTTCCGCTGGGGAGCGGGTGCCGCGCGGCTGGGAAGGATATGGAGCAAGGAAAGTCCAGTGCGCGCGCTCGCAAGAATGCGTGGCGAGCAACTTGGTTGTTGTAATGGAAAACACGGCGGGAGCCGCGGAGAGGCCCGCGAACAACACAGTGGGGGAGTACGGACACGACCAACGAAGCACAGAACGACTGCAACAAGATCGAACAACACAGTCACAAGGATACAAACACGTCCACTCTTACACAGAACGAGGAAGTAAGCTGTCTAGCGCGAAGCGAGGTGTAAACCGACGTACGCGAGATTAGACTGGCTGGCTGAGTTTTTTTTTTTCTTTATTGATTTTCAATTCCCCCGAAAGGGGGCGGGCTGGCAGCAGCTTACTACGCTGCTCTACAGCCTACAGACTTTTTTTTTAAAAAAACGGAAGAAGAAAGAAACAAGAAAAAACAGGCGATAAAATGGTGACTTAAAGTGTTAAATGGCGTAAAAATGCGGAAAGTTAAAACAGAAAGCAAATGGGGTTGGCAATGTTGTTAAAATACACAGGAATCAGACAAGTAACATAGTAGACATACAATTAAAAAACATGGCGACAGTGTGGTTTCTGTTCGCAAGAGATAAAAAGAGCACACTCAGCGACAGTATGATGGCTGTTCGCTACACTTCCCAAAAGACACAACACGGAGCACTCCGTAAAACACTGCACGAAAATGGCGGCACAAAGATGGCACTCCCGATCCAAGGGAGAAGGGGGGGGGGGACCTGGAGTAGGGGGAAAAACAAGGAGGGAGGAGAGGAAAAAACGAAAAAGGGGGGGGACCAAGGAGGGAGAGGACTAATAAAAGGGGGAGAAGGGCAGACGCGAGAGGGAATGAGAGGGGGCAGAGGAGGGAAATGTAAAAGGACTTGGGGGAGAGAAGGGGGCAAAGAGAGGGGAGGTGTGGAAGAAAGAGGATGTAAGGGGGGTAGAGGGAGCCCGGGAAAAGGACAGAGGAAAGGAGGGGGAGTGAGGATCAGAGTTGATAGGAGGGATAAATGGAGGGAGAGAGGGCATCATCTGGGAGTTGATGGAAGCCACCTTGGGAAAGGAGATGTAGGGTGTAGAGATGGAGGGTATTGGGGACACAACGGTGAAGACGTGGCAGGGGGCGGGGACCGGAGAGGAGAGGAGCAACCAGGGGGTGAGGGGGTTCAAGACGGCGGGAGGTGTAGAGGATGTGGATATATTTCGAGGAATAGGAGCAGATGGGGGAAACGAATGAGATCATAGAGCATCCGCGTGGGGGACGGGAGGCGTATACGGAAGGCGAGGCGGAGTGCATGACGCTCAAGGATCTGGAGGGACTTATAGAATTTGGAGGGGGGGCAGATATCCAGGCAGGACTGGCATAACAGAGGATGGGCCGGATTAAGGATTTGTAGGTGTGGAGGATGGTAGAGGGGTGCAACCCCCATGTCCGGCCAGAGAGGAGTTTGAGGAGTCGGAGGCGGTTGTGGGCTTTGGATTGGATGGAGCGGAGATGATGGATCCAGGTGAGGTGACGGTCAATGGTGAGGCCAAGGTAGGTGAGGGTGGGGGTGAGGCGGACAGGACGAGCACAGACAGTAAGGGAGAAATCCAGGAGCCGGAAGGAGCGAGTGGTACGACCTATGATGATTGCCTGGGTCTTGGAAGGGTTGAGTTTCAGGAGCCACTGGTTACACCATGCAGCAAGAGGGTCAAGGTGATTCTGGAGAAGGCGTTGGGACCGTTGGAGGGTAGGAGCGAGGGCGAGGAATGCGGTGTCATCAGCATATTGCAAGAGGTGTACTGGAGGGGGGGGGGGGGGTTGGGGCATATCTGCCGTGTTCAGGAGGTAGAGGAGAGGGGAGAGGACAGAGCCCTGGGGCACACCTGCAGAGGGGTAGAAGGTGTGGGAATTGGCATTATGGATGGTAACATAGGAGGGGCGGTGGGAGGGCTGGCTGAGTGCGAGGCAGGCGCTTAAGTATGCTATTGGGGGCGCCGCTATTGGCCGCTGGGACCACGTGTTCTGCTGTGGCGCCCCCACACTAAAAGCGGGCGAGGAGGCGCGCGCCGCCACAGCTTACGGTGCGATGGCGCAGAGACCTCTACACGTCTTCGAAGTCCATGACTTCTGGCGCGGATTCAGATTGCGCAGCGCGCGGTACCAGATCGATCATCTGCGACATATGTACGCACAAAACGACTGGGGGTGGAAACGGGGTTGAGATCAAATGGCGAATGCCAGTAGCAGCACAGAACGCTTCAAACTCTGAGGACACGAACTGGGGACTACTGTCGGAGACAATAACTTCAGGAAGGCCTAAATTAAAAAAATAGACGTCAAAGCGCGAACAGTACGCGAACAGATGTAGTAGAAGACATAGGTACAACAAAAGGGAAGTTGTTGTACGCATCAATAACTATCAACTGGAGGGTGTCCCAGAAAGGACCCGCAAAATAAACATAAATGCGCTGCCAAGGCGCAGTAGGAGTCTGCCACGTAATGAAGCGCTGGCTGGAAGCAGATTGATGCTCCACACAAGAGCGACAACTAGCAAGCAAATTCTCAATGTGTTTATCAATTCCGACGCGCTATTTGCTTCGTCTGCAGGACACCCTAATGACCAGCGTGCAGCAATCTGAGGATTTCCCACTGCAACGAACGAGGTACAACCACACGAGACTGATCATTGTCAGTTCGTAACAAGATAACACCGTGGTGTACAGACAAGTTGTGATGTTGCGCAAAGTAACGTCGAACAAGCGGATCACAGATCTGCGTAGCGGATTGAGGCTATTGAGTACGAAAATACAGCAAAAGAATCTGCAAAGAAGCGTCGGCAGCTGTCACGGAAGCAACGTGACGAAAATCCACTGGAAAACAATCAGCTAATTCCTTATCTTGCTAATCAATAAACATGCAGGACAGTTCAGAAGAATTAAACACTTTGTAGGACTGATAGGCAGACGAGACAAAGCATCAGCATTGCCATGCTGGGCCGTAGGCCGAAACAAAATTTCGTAATTGTAGTTAGACAAGAAAAAAGACCAACGTTGCAACTTTTGTGCCGTACGGGCCGAAACTGACTTTGACGGGTGGAACAACGACGTCAAAGGCTTATGGTCGGTGACCAAATAGAACTTACGACCATACAAAAAAATCATGAAACTTTTGGCACTCAATATACAATAGCTCAAGCTTCTTCGATTTGAGAATAGTTTTGCTGGGTAGAATTGAGCAACTTAGACGCAAAAGCGATCGGGCGATCGACAGAATTAATGCGGTGCTAGAGAACCGCTATGATGCCGTGAGAAGATGCGTAGACAGCAAAAACAACTGGTTTGGAGGGATCGAAAGGAATCAAACAGCGATCACTCAACAAAGTAGATTTGAGCTTGTGGAAAGCAGATTCGAGATTGTGGAAAGCAGATTCGAGCTTGTGGAAAGCAGATTTGAGCTTGTGGAAAGCAGATTCGAGCTTATGGAAAGCAGATTTGAGCTTGTGGAAAGCAGATTTGAGCTTGTGGAAAGCAGATTTGAGCTTGTGGAAAGCAGATTTGAGCTTGTGGAAAGCAGATTTGAGCTTGTGGAAAGCAGATTTGAGCTTGTGGAAAGCAGATTTGAGCTTTTTCGTAGCATCACTAGAGCGGAGCACATGGAAAGACACTGTCCTGGTCGTTGCACCATTTGTGGCTTGTAAACTACACACGACGAGCACAGATTTTCTGTCCAGTAAATGCAGTCAGCGTGGAATGCGAACGGCGAAGCGGGGGCGAACCAAGCAAGTATACGTCGATCTGTTCAGTAAAGAAACTGATGCACCAGTGTCCAGCTGCAGGCGAACAGAACGTTCACAAATGTTCAAAGTCACAATAAGTTTCCTCGCATCGCGGTGAATGCAAGACGAAGTGTCCGGCAAAACTTGATTCACATGACAAGCTGTCTAAGCACATGAAGTAAAAGGCTTTGAATAAATGGCATTAACGTCCATAGGCTGATGTGAATCATGGCGGTTGCCGTTGCAGTGACGCCCACGCGAGTCACGCGAACGGGAGACAAGTTGGGAATTAGAGCTTCTCTTACTACACACAGCTTGCACATGTCGTTTCTTATTACAAAAATAACATTGTTCTTGACGGGATGGGCAACTATCCCGTGTGTGGGCACGAAAGCAGTTCGGACATGATTTGAGTTTCTTAGTGGGTGCCTGGTTTGAACCATGTTTACATGCGCGCCAACGGGGCGGCGTGGCTGGCTTGGAGGGCACGTGTTGTGCCGCACTAGCAGTACACACACCCGGTGTCAAGTCGAACGCGGAGGTAGCCATGTCTAATGTGTCTTGTCTGTCTAGCAAGTCCACTACTTTCTGCAAAGACGGGTTTTTAAATTTGAGGATTTGCTCGCGGATGCGGTGATCCGCCACGTTCTCCGCAACAGCGTCTCTAATCATATCTGCATATGAGCGTCCACACGAGCAATTAAAGTCACAATCAGAACTTAGTCCCTGAAAGTCCGCTAAGCAAGGTTTATTCGACTGAGTAAGGCAGGGCCGGCCAAACGCTGCACAGTGTGCAGACGTGAGGAAGTGCTGCACATGTGCGCACGTGTGCGACAGCGACATCTGTTATTAGACATGGTCCTAAATGAACGGCGGCGGCTCCACTTCCCTGTTTATGTGGTACAAGCAAGAGCGCCACATACTCAGTCTCGTTTACCCCTGGTAACCGTAACCTTAACAGAGAAGTACTGAGAAAAGGCAAGTACTGAGGAAAAGCAAAGGACGGGAGATCTATGTTCTCAGTCGTTTAAAAATTACTGGGAACTGCAGTTCTTTTTTGTAGCCGTTGGTGAAAACTCACAGTGTTTGCTATGCCGCCGAATAATAGGCGACCAGCGTAAGTTTTCAATTGAAAGACATTACAATACACATCACAAAGACGAGTGTAGTGTACTCAACAGTGAAGAACGGCAAGCAAAATTAAATGTACTTAAGAAAATGGGTGAGACACATCAACTCCATTATCATTTCTTATGACCCGTGAGAAACGTGTTTGGATTTATTCCTTTCATAATTAAAAATTATTGTTTACTAACTGTGCATTATTGCCTCATTCTGCTCCATGTTACATTATTATCAGGAAAGTTGGTCATTAAACCGATTGTTCCAATGTATACTTACATTTAGGGTTTTTTTTTTTTAATGTGTGAAGGGGTACGCTCAGCTGAAGTCGATAAAACGTAACATTCATCCAATTGTCGGTTATTATGCAGATTTCAGACGGAACTGATGAAAGATGAAGCAATAATTGTATAGAAATAGGAGGTGATCATCGAGAGCTCTGCGGTTATCATTCTGTTAGAGGTCAGTGAGACAGAAATTATGTGGGAGTAACTGAGGGCACCGAGAATTAGTTATGGGAAACCTTGCTTTAGTTTAAGAGTTATTTGAAATCACGAATAAGGTTCGTTGGAAGTCGCTCAGTGCTCTCTTTCTTAAATACTAGATCAAAAACATTACGCGTATTTACGTGCTGTCAGTCAAGGTGCCTTAATAAAAGCCACGGTTGTTAACTACATTACTTGTCTTACTGGGTTAAACTGTTAACATAAAAGTAGACGTCTCAGTGAGTAGACTGTGACGGTATGTTGTATGCTGCGAAGTGTGGCTCGACCTGGGCGACGTATTCTGGCCAGCGTTCAACGTCAGGACTGAAGGCACGAAATGGAGGCGCCGTCGGCGACTGCGTCGGTACAGGCGGTGGCGTCGGAGGCGCCCAAGTAGCTGCAGTTTGTAGCGTGACCAGTCCATTTATGGCAGCAAGCAGCTGCGTCAGTTGCTGTGTCTGAAAACGTTCAAGATCGGACAGCGAAGTCTGTTCCTGTGGCGAAGCCATGGTTTACACAAATTAAAGTCTTATAGTGAGGCTAGCACGAAAAGAAAGCAGTACCGAACAAAAAAGGAATTGATAGGAGAAAAAAAGGGGACACCTCGTCGCCAAATTTTGTATCCTGCCTGGAAGGCGGCGCGTATGTAGGAGCAGGAAAAGGTGAAAATCTCTCGGTACTGCAGTGTGGATTAAAATAACCTTTACTTTAGCAACAAGAGTAACACACAACTTTGCCCTGAGGGGCGAAGCTGAAGCGAAGTGGCCCGGCCGTCTGCTCATGGTCAAATGGGCTGAAAGTGGAGCGGAGTTCGTAGAGCTCTCCCGCTCCGGCTAGAGTGCGCTGTCGTCGGTGACTCGTAGTGCCAACTTATGAACCTATGCCGCGACGTCGTTGCTATCGATAGCACAGACTACATAATCCATGCTTGCGATCCATATTACAGAATGCGTCGGACAAATATTTTGTATGTAAGAAAGGAATTGGTTGCTCCACTCCACGTGTTCGGTATTTCACGAAACGCACTAAATGAAGTCGATTTTCAACTTATTTCATATTTCTAGTCGTGTTTCCCTGCTGATTTGAGGTCATCTAGATAGATTCCAAGATATCTGACGTTTAATTGTGGAGTAATTTCTTGTCCCCAGTGTCCAAAACGAAGTTTGTGAGTATCCTGTTTTTGGCGATTAATGATATTGCTATGTCTTAATACGAAAAGGTAACTTTTGGTTGGATTAGGTCGGATTCTTCATTTACTGAGCCAGGTTTTAAGTTTGTTGATGTAGCTGTTGGCTCGTTCATTAATTGCATTCCCGGTGGATGCATGACACCAATAAATGGTGTCATCAGCGCACGGGACCATGTCTTCATTCTGTCACCTAGGTATTGGGATGTCCGCTGTATATATCGTACATAAAGTGGAAATGAGGGCACCGTGAGGGACTCCCGCCTTGGCTGTGGAGAAGGACGATTTTTGACACCAACTCCTATTCTTCTGTTTCAGCTGAGGTTAGCTAAAAATTGGACCAATTCAGGTGGCCAGTTTCACTTTAGCATTTTGTGAAAACGCGCATTTTATATCTTATCAAAGGTACGTTCTGTGTCCAGAAAGAGGATATCAGTCGCATTTGTTAAATTGCAGGTTTCTGCTAGATTGATAGTCTTAATAATCGATCAACGGTACTGTCACTCTTTCTGAAACCAGCTTGTTCTTGTGGTATAACGCTGTTGTCTTCTGGAAACTGTTGTAGTCTCTTATTAATTATTTCTTTCAAGGTCTTGCACATTATTGGAAGTAACGTGGTAAGTATCTATGAGTAAGGATTGTTCTTGCGTTGTCCACATTTCGGAATCATGATAATATGTGTACGTTTCCACTGGAATGGTAAAGTTGTTTTGAGTTAAGGCTGAATTAAATATAAGTTTTAGTTCTTGAACAAGTCTCTGCAGTAGAAGTAGTTTAAGGTGTAATCGTCCAAACGCATCACTTCCAGGGGCTGTATTTTTGCCACTTAGTATATTCTGTTATTTCGGTCAGTAGTGGATGATCGGCTGGTGTGATATTTTTGTATAGAAGTGAATGAAGTTCCCTACTAATAATTTCCTCGTGGTTGTCGTCAAATTTGGTGGTCTGTGGATGGTCGTGTATTTTTTCGAGTAAATAGAGGAATATTTCGCCCGTCTCCCTTTCGTCCACCGTGATGTCCTCATCGAATTGTAAATCCGGTTCTTCGGTGACGGTTTTGCCCTTGATTCTCTTGAATGTATTCCAAAACAGAGTGGGGTTACGTTGGTCAACTGATGTTCCCATCTGTTTGCCCCGAGTCGACAAATCTCTGATCTAACTAGATTGTTAGGAGGGTTCCATTGCTGTTTAGCCATTTCATTAGGGTGCAATTTAATTTGGCTACATAATTTTCTCTTTTCTTTGATTAGGTTAAGAATACGTGTAGGAAGCCTGTGCATGTAGTCGCTTGCTTTAATCATAAATATACTCATGAGTGATGCTAAATCTTATTATCTTCACGCAAAGAAATGTATTACCTTCTCAATAACCTCCAAATCGTGAGCTCATCCATAATTTTGTATATGAAATTAGTGAATGTACTCATAGCAGTTTTGTTGCCTAAGACTCCTGGACACGTTCACAACGCAAACTAATAATCAAATTAATTAATGTAAGAAGACTTAGCCTTCAATTGCTTGTGTACCCATGTACCAGCACAATAAACTAAAAGCAGTGAAGAGTTGAGGAAGTATGAATGAGAACAGTGGCATATTTAAGTTTACAAAATAATGACAAATTTCATTAATCCTTTTATAAGTACAACTATCTGATGAAGCTTAAACAAAAATGACAAACACAGATCAGAAAAGGGAATAATGTTTGTTTGGCAAAGCATACATTGGGACGGAAGCTATACAAAGTCTCCCTTGAATGACTTCGTTGATATGAATGCACCGTGGGGCCCAACTTTATATTGGTCCGCAGCTCGTGGTCGTGCGGTAGCGCTCTCGCTTCCCGCGCCCGGGTTCGATTCCCGGCGGGGTCAGCAATTTTCTCTGCCTCGTGATGACTGGGTGTTGTGTGATGTCCTTAGGTTCGTTAGGTTTAAGTAGTTCTAAGTTCTAGGGAACTGATGACCATAGATGTTAAGTCCCATAGTGCTCAGAGCCATTTTGAACCCAACTTTATTCAAATGGAATAAACTGCGACCAAGTATACCACAAACTGTGGTTCACCTGATAACGGGAAGCTGTGAATACATTTAACAAACTTCCACCGGCGCAGCAGTGTTTCGCCCTTTGACTTTGATTCAGGCGGCAGCAGGAAACGGCGCGCTGTGGGCGAGGAGCGGTTCGCTCGGCAGCTGTAGTGTTCTGACGTGTCCGCGAAAATGTGCGAAGTGAGCGGTCTGGCGTTCTGATTATCAGAACGCGGGAAACTTCCCTTTCAGACCACTGAAACCCCGGCAGATTTCAGCGTGAGGTGCACCCGTTCACTGTTCTGGCCAAATCAATCTGACTCACAGGCGCCACGGTGTGTACTGGAATTATCAAACGTCAGACGACCGACTCAGGACGAATGCGTTCACCCTCATGACGCACAATATGTGCAATGTGATATGCAGTTCCACTGTCAGTACAGCTGGAAACTGACACTGACTCTTAGTCCACCACAAGATACAGACAACAGGTCTCACCCACTATGGAAAGGCCCGAAGTTCTCCACTAGGGAAAGATCGGACGACGACGAAGGCAAAGAATCACAATCAATTTCCGCGAAGCCCCGGTACGGGAGCCGAATCAGCAAAAACCAAACCGCCTCACATTGCAGAAACCAAGCGAACTATCCACTGTTCATTGAATCTTCCCTCTTGACTCTCCTATTGGCCTGGTAACCAATCCCCACATAGCTAGGGTGTTCCCGCGCTTGCTGAGCAAACCTCCATTTTGCACATGACGAGGGGAGCCAATCAGCGACTCCAAATTTCCCTTGTCCGAAAGAAGATGATTTCAGACTAGGGAGGTGTCGTTATCAGGGTAAGCATGACCATGATTTGGCGAAAAAGCATCTGCCTACACGAGGTCATATCCCTCATTTCCGGGGAGATCTAATCTTTCCACGCTAAACCTTTCCAATTTCTGAAAGAATGGTGTTAAGCTTCCCAAATAGCCGTGCCCATCAAATATGTTTCTGGCGCTGGCTAAATGAACACGGCGAGCTCCTGGCGTCAGGGGGACCTACAGTCTTTCCTCCTGTAGACAGGTACACCAGCTGTTCTGTCAGTATCGTCCCAGGATCTAACATGAGAATGCACAGACCTTTATGACCTTCACACTGTTTACACAATAGCTCAGTATACAGCAGTCTTTCTTACATGGCTTCCTCCACCCACTTTCTGCTAGCTGATCGCCGTCACTTGGCCGAAGACAAATGTTTTATGACCCGCCGCCCTTCAGTCTGGTCCTAAGTAGGAGGAGGAGAGGGCTCCGGTCAGAAATCTCTCTGCAAGTACGACTCACTGGCGCTGCTTCCAAAAATCACTCACAAAGACAGGTCACTGCACTCAGCATTTTGGTCCTAAATTCACCTCTCCCGTGTTCTCTGTCACCTCCACTGTGGCTGCTTGGGTACACGTTCTCTTCAGGTTACACATGCAATGATAAGAACACTGTGCCCACAACATCCCCGAGTAAAAAAAGTCATAAACCACACATAGCAAATGTAGTACTGGGGAACACAGAGGTCATGACCTAAAACATGAACGTCAATCTGACTGACAGTGTTGTTAAAGTGTGAGAGTGGCGTGCCACCACCCCTCAACCTGTCCTCAAGTTCTTTGATGGTTTTCTTTGGTGCCTTATTAATAAAAGCTGGTTACAGCTGACAAGGGTTTAATTGCTGTCGTCTTGTATTTCTTGCTTAAAAATTTTGTTCTAGTGTTTTCTGTATTAAGGTTTTTGGAGTCGATGATAGTTTTCCAGTTGTGGTTGTCATTTTTGACATGGATAACTGATGTCTTTTTTTTTATCATGAGGAGGTGGTATCTGGTAATGCTATCACCTATTTCTACGTCATTACAGTGACTAGCCATTTGCCTTGTGCAAATACAAGTTATCTATTACGGAGGTTCCAGCGTAATTGACGAAAGCAGTTGAACTATTATCGAAGTGGATTACACTGTTGTTTAGAGGTGCAGTGGGGAAATCGCAGTTTTTGTTGTTGGTTCCTTCGCCAGCAACAGTGGATCTGGTATTAAGCTCTCCTGTGATGATTTCTGGGCCAAGTATAGAAATGTAATCAGAGATATATTGGTAGATCCCTAGTGGAGTGTACATATACGGTTTCCACGAAGATTGGTTGCCTATGTTTTCCTACTTTTTACGACAATAGCTAGTTGTGTCTTCATGTTTTCCGGTAAATGAGGTCTTATAACAGCCAGTTCTTTTGTATGAAAGAAGGTGGCTCTTCCTTGTGTACATCTTCCTCTGCCTGTTTTGGGATTGTGACCCGTGGCATATGTAATCGGGAAGACTTATGTCTTTGGTGATGCATTTGGTTTCAGTAATTCCAATAAATGTAATGTTTCATTCCAGAATTAATTTTTCTAGGAGCTCATCTTTAACAGAAAAACCATTCTCGTGAACAAAGCATATAGTATCGCTGTCTTTTCTGAAAGTGAATGTGAAAAGATTACCAAATTTTTAGATTGTAGCAATAGGTTAGACTTGGGCAGATGAGTCTGACGTGTTGCAGATGTAGATGTATATGTTGCTCCACACCTGCGTAATTTTCACCTACACGCATCAAAAACGTTTTGTATCACCTCGGTTCCGAGAGTTCCGGAACCTGCACAGAAAATTGGAATAGAGATCCTTATAAACATCATTTCCGCCCTTTTTACTGCTCATTAAAACCACATATTGCATGTTGTACCACCATACAGCGTGACCTTCAGAGGTGGTGGTCCAGATTGCTGTACACACGGGTACCTCTAATACCGAGTAGCACGACCTCTTGAACTGAACCCCCTGCGGGTTCAGGGTTAGAATAGGCCCGTGCTATTCCTGTCTGTCGTAAGAGGCGACTCAAAGGAGCCTCAAACGTTTCGACCTGTTTGTGATGGTCCCCTATCGGGTTTGACAACCATATTTCCAAATTCTTCCGAAGAGCGAACCAATTGGGAAAGGGCGTCTTACGTGGTGCATTGTGTCCATCGTGCATTGAGACCTTTCGCCAGCTTTCTCGTCGTCTCATTGCAGTCCCGCTCATTCTCCATCTCTTGGGTGCGATTTCCACAATGCACTGTGCAGTGTTGCCTTTTGCGGAGACGACGACCATGGACTTCCTTGCACCTAATATCCAGTACGGTAGCCACCATGTACCCCGTTGGTTGTAGCCCTCTGACAACACAGGGACCGCTCTGCTGATGCCAGCGCCGTTAACTCCCCACGTATGCCAAGGAGTAGATGCCTATCTCCATGGGGCATTGGGACTCTCGGCAATGGCCATCCTGCCAGGTGGCCCTTGCTGAGGCTGGGTGGCGACCATGGGGAGGGCCCTTGGTTGGAATGAGTGGCATCAGGGCGGATGACCCGCAATGAAGCGTGGTACATCATCTAAAAAATGGTTCAAATGGCTCTGAGCACTGTGGGACTTAACATCTATGGTCATCAGTCCCCTAGAACTCAGAACTACTTAAACCTAACGAACCTAAGGACATCACACAGCACCCAGTCATCACGAGGCAGAGAAAATCCCTGACCCCGCCGGGGATCGAACCCGGGAACTCGGGCGCGGCAAGCGAGAATGCTATCGCACGACTACGAGCTGTGGACTAAGTACATCATCTCTCGCTGGTGGCCAGCCGCCAGCAGTCTCTAAATGTTCTCAGGCTCAATTTAACGCTCAGAAATACGATCCCAAAACGTTTCCCTCCCTGGCCACACTGTGGCAGGAACGTAAGTCTCAGGATGGCAGTGACAGTTATTCACCCCGGTTCCTAGTTTGTACAAGAGCTGATGCGGAGTCTTTCATGTCCACAAAGCCTCGGTTCTTCGTAGAGCATTTACAGGGCAAGTTTGGGGAGGTGGAGGGTTTGTCCAAAATGCACTCTGGGTCAGTAATGATAAAAACGGCATCCTCTGCCCAGTCATGAAGGTTACTTGCTTGTGACAAGTTGGGGGATGTTTCCGTTACCATCACGCCCCACAAGAGTTTAGATATGGTCCAGGGTATTATATTCCATAGGGACCTTCTTTTGCAGTCTGATGACGAGCTGCACGTCAATTTAGAGCGTTGAGGTGTTCATTTCGTCCGGCGTAATCATCGGGGTCCAAAGGATAATCATATTTCTATCAGTGCCTCCATCTTGGCCTTCGAGGGCGATAAATAACCAGAGAAGGTTAAGGTGATGGTGTATCGCTGTGATGTCAAGCCCTATATCCCTCCCCCGATGCGATGCATTAAGTGCTGGAAGTTCGGCCATATGTCTTCCCGTTGTACTTCCAGCCTCACATGTCGGGATTCCGGATGCCCATCACATCCCAATACTCCATGTGCCCCACCTCCATCTGTGTCAACTGCAGAGAGCATCATTCACCTTGCTCGCCAGACTGGAGGATCTTACAGAAAGAGCGAAAAATCATGGAATATGAGACCCTGGACCAACTGACCTATACTGAGGCTAAGAGGAAACATGACTGACTACATCCTGTGCGAATGACTTCTTCATATGCCGCTGCTACAACAATCGTGCTAGCCCAATTAGTCCAGAGAATTGCAGCCGGATCGCCGAGCCGTACAACTCCACATGCTCCCTTGCCCATGGGGGGCATTACCCACCGTGTTGCTCCTGAGTCACCTACCTCAGGAGCGATACCCCCCCCACCCCACCCCACCCATCTGGGATGTCCGTCTCTGCTACTAAGCCAGAGAAGCGTCCAACGTCTTCGGCTCCTCTCGCTTGCGAGGGGTCCCTTGGGTCCCTCCCTTCCCAGGTTTCCACAAGCAGGAAGGATGACGCCCGACAGTGGCATAAACGCCCACAAGCAGCTGGTCGTAGGGCTTTGTGATCCACCTCCGTCCTGGAGAGTGAATCGGTGAAGCCCTCCCAGCCAGTGAAACTCAAGGATCAGCGATAGAAGTCCAAGGGGAAGACCTCTAAGGCCAAAGAACTTGCTGTGGAACCCACCTCACTGCAACCTTCAAACTATACATGAGAGGATGAGGTGGAGATTCTGGCTTCTGCTGTGGACCTAGATCTCGCCAGTCCCTCAGACACAATGAACAGCACTCGCACAGGTGCTCAGTCGGTGGCAGCAGGTGACCCAGCGGCGTAATCTGCCTCCCCGGTCCCTTCACGCCTTTCTCGGCCATGGACAATGTCATCCTTCAGTGGAACTGCAGTGGTTTCTTCCACCATCTCGCTGAGCTCTGACAACTTCTCAGCCTTCACCCTTTCCTCTGAATTCCTCTTCAAGAAGCTTGGTTTATGGCAATGCAAACCCCTGCCCTCCATGGCAATCGGGGTTATTATAGGAACTGGGCATCTTATGAAAGGGTATCTGGTGGCATCTGCATCTATGTCCTCCACTCCCTTCACTGCGAGTCTGCTCCTCCACAAACGCCTTCAGAGGCTGTTGCTGTTCGGGTGTGGATGCCTATTACCGTCTGCAGTCTGTATCTTCCACAGGATGGTGATGTCCACAGCATGGCCTGGCTGCGCTGATAGCCCAATTGCCGCCCCCTGTTACTGGGCTACTTCAACGCCCATAACCCTCTGTGCGGTGGATCAGTGGCAACAGGCCAAGGCAGCATCGATGAGCAAGTATTGGCACAGCTCGACCTTTCCCTTTTAATTGATGGTGCCTTCACACATTTCAGTGCAGCGCATGGCATGTACTCAGCCATCGACCTTTCGATCTGCAGCCCTAGCCTCTTAGTGTCTGTCCAATGGAGTGTGCATGACGACTTGTGTGGTAGTGACCACTTTCTGATCTTTCTGTCACTGCCACAGCGTCGCTCTTCTGGGCGCCCCTGCAGATGGGCTAGGAATAATGCTGACTGGGACTTGTTCTCTTTCATTGTCACTATTGAGCCTCTTTCTAATGATGCCATTGATGCGGTGGTTCACTCGGTCACCACCGGCATCGTTACTGCCGCAGAATCTGCCATTCCCTGTTCTTCTGGGTCCCCTCGGCAGAGGACAATGCCTCGGTGGTCGCCAGAGATAGCTGAGGCGATTAAAGATCGCAGTTGGATGCTCCAGCATCACAGGCGGCATCCCTCAATGGAACACTCCATCGCCTTTAAATGGCTCCGTGCGTGGGCCCGCTGCATCATTCGCCAACACAAGCAGTAGTGGTGGGAAAGATATCTCTCCACCATTGGCCTCTGTACCTTTCCATCGCAGGTTTGGGCCAAGATTAGGCACCTCTTGGCTATCGGACCCCTGTCAGTGTACCTGCGCTTTCACTGATTGGAGCAGTCTGTACTGACTACGACTCAATTACAAACCGCTTTTGCGCTGAGTTCCGCTTCTGCGAATTACCCACTGGCCTTCTGCTGCGTGAAAGAGTGGTTGGAACATCAGAGCCTTTCATTTCACATGCGCCACCCCGAACTGTACAATGTTCCGTTCAGTGACTGGGAATTCCAAAGTGTTCTAGCCGCTTGCCCTGATATGGCTCCCGGGCCCGATCACATCCACAGTCAGATGCTCAAACACCTCTCAGTGGACTGCCAGCAACGCCTCCTAGACCTTTAAAACCGTATCTGGATTGAGGGTGAGTTCCCCACTGCAATGGCAGGAAAGCATCGTAATCCCCATTTTGAAACTTGGGAAGAACCCACTGCGGGTGGACAGCTACTGCCACATCACCCTCACCAACGTTCTCTGCAAACTATTTGAATGTATGGTGAGCCAGAGGTTGTGTTGGCTCCTGGAGTCTCGGGGCCTTCTGGCTCCATCCCAGGGTATTTCCGCTGAGGTCACTCAACGACAAATAATTTGGTGTGTCTTGAGTCTGCCGTCCGCACGGCATTTTCCAGGCGCACACATCTGGTTGCCGTCTTTTTTGGTTTACGGAAGGCCTACGACACGACCAGGTGCCACCACATCCTTGCCACGCTCCACGAGTGGGGCCTCCGTGGTTCGCTCTCGATTTTTATATGGAACTTTCTCTCCCTCTGTACCTTCCGTGTTCAAGTAGGAGGCTCCTTTAGCTCTTCCCATATCCAAGAGAATGGGGTCCCACAGGGCTCTGTTTTGAGCGTTCCACTGTTTTTGGTCGCTATAAATTGCCTAGCAGCAGCTGTAGGGCCGTCAATGTCACCCTCCTTATGCTCTGACGATTTCTGCCTTTATTTCAGTTCCTCAACCATTGGTGTTGCTGAATGCCAACTACAGGGAGCCATTCAGAAAGCGCAGTCATGGGCTCTCGACCATGGGTTTCACTTCTCTGCCGACAAGACCTGCGTTTTGCACTTCTGTCGACGATGGACAGTCCACCCTGACTCTGTCCTTTTTCTTGATGGCCATCTACTACAGGTAGTCGAAACGTATTGCTTTTTAGGACTGGTTTTCGACGCCCAACTAACATGAATCCCCCACATTCGTCAGCTTAAGCGAAATTGCTGGCGGCATCTAAACGCCCTCCGCTGCCTGAGCAACACCACTTGGAGGGCAGATCACTCTACATTGCTGCGGCTCTACAAAGCCCTACTTCAGTCATGACTCAAGTACGGGAGTGTAGTGTATGTTTCATCAGCCCCTCGGCCTTAAAGCTGCTTGATCCACCACTGCGGGGTCCGTCTAGGACGGGCGCTTTTCGAACTAGTCCAGTGGCCAGTCTCATAGCGGAGGCTGGAGTCCCTCCATTGCACATCAGGCGCCGCCAACAGCTCGCCCACTATGTAGCGCACGTCCATAGCTCTCCTCAGTATCCGAGCACTGTGTTTCATCTCCCGGAATGGCGGCCCCAGTCAGGGACAATGATCGCTGTGCGTGTTCCTTCCCTACTGTTGGAACTCGAGTCCTTACCTTTCCAGCGTCTCATGCGGGTCCATACACAAATACCTCCATGGTTTATGTCTTGGCCAAAAGTACGGCTGGACCTATTACGCTTTCGCAAGGACTCTGTTCCTCCTGAGGCATTCCGCATTCACTTCTTATCCATCCTTGACGAATATCAGGGTTCTCAAGTCATCTATGCTGATGGCTCGCTAGTTGATGGTCGCTTCAGCTTTGCCTATGCTCACTCGGCCCATGTCGAAAAGCGCTCCTTGCCGGATGGCTGCAGTGTCTTCACTGCCAAGCTGGTGGCAATCTCTCATGCCCTTGAGCATATTCGCTCCTGTCCCGGTGTGTCCTACATCGTATGCAGTGATTCGCTGAGTGGTTTACAGGCCATTGATCACTGCTACCCACGCCATCCTCTGGTAGTTTCCATCCAGGAGTCAGTTTATGCCCTCGAACGATCTGGTCGATTAGTAATCTTTGTATGGACCCAGGGGCATATCGGAATCCCGGAAAACGAGCTTGTTGACAGCCTGGCCAAACAGGCCTCTGGTAAGCCGCTTCTGGAGATTGACATACCCGAACCTGACCTCCTATTGGTGTTACGCTGCAAAGTTCTCAGGATTTGGGGTGCTAAATGGCGCAGCTTAGCTATGCCCAATAAATTCTGCGCCATCGAGGAGAGCACAAATGAGTGGAAGTCTTCTCTGCGGGTTTCTCATAGGGACTCTGTGGTCCTCTGCCACCTTTGCATCAGCCACACTTGGCTGACGCATGGCCATCTTCTCGGGCGTGAGGCCCCACCATGTTGTCACTGCGGCTCTGGTTTGACAGTGGCCCACCTTTTGGTGGACTGTCCACATCTCACCGCTCTAAGACGGAATTTTAATCTCCCTGACTCCCTTCCTTCTATTTTAGGCGACGATGCCTCCACGGCTAACTTGGTTTTACATTTTATACGTGATGCTGGTTTTTATTCTTCAGTTTAAGTTTTATTTCCTGTTTTTTTGTCTCCCTGTGCTTTCTATCCTAGTCCTTTTGGTTTAGAGATTTTAATGTGTTGCAGAGTGGCTGGCTCATCATTTTTCAGCCTCGTGATCAGCCAGCCCGGGTCATCTGCTTTACTGTTTTAAGCTCTTCTGCCTGTTTATTGTTTGTCTGTGGTCTTGTCTTCTCTTGTCCTTGGTGTGTTCAGTTTTGTGTTTTTTTTCTATTTGTCCCTCTCGAACTCCTGTGGTATCTGGTACGTTTTCCGTTTTAATGGAACAAGGGACCAATGACCATGCAGTTTGGTCTCTTTAAACTTCAAACCCACCACCACCTCTTGAACTGATGCATGCCTGTATTCGTCGTGGCATACCACCACAAGTTCATCAAGGCACTGTTGATACAGATTGTCCCACACCTCAACCGCGATTCGGCTTAGATCCCTCAGAGTGTTTAGTGAGTCACATCGTCCCTAAAAAGCCCTTTTCAATCTATCCCAGTCATGTTCGATACGGTTCATGTATGGAGAACATGTTGGCCACTCTAGTCGAGCGACGTCGTTATCCTGAAGGAAGTCATTCACAAGTTCGGCACGATGGGGCCGCGAATTGTCGTCCATGAAGACAAATGCCACGTCAATATCCTGCCGATATGGTTGCACTGTCGGTAGGAGGATAGCATTCACGTATCGTACAGCCGGTACGGGGCCTTCCATGACGACCAGCGGCCTACGTCGCCTGCACATAATGCCACCCCAAAACAGCAGGGAACCTCAACCTTGCTGTACTCGCTGGATAGTGTGTCTCCAAACACGTCTCTGACAATCCTAAGCAATCCATTCGGCATATTGCTGAGCCCATTTGCACGACGCTGCATGGTGTCGTGGTTGCAAAGAGGGTCCTCCCCATGGACGTCGGGAGTGAAGTAGCGCACAGTTTGAGTCGTAACACGATGTACTGTAGCTGCACGAAAAACATTATTCAACATGGTGGCGTTGCTGTCACGGTTCCTCCGAGCCATAATCCGTAGGTAACGGTCACCCACTGCAGTAGTAGCCCCTGCGTGGCCTAAGCGAGGCATGTCATCGACAGTTCCTGTCTCTCTGTATCTCCTTAATGTCTAATGTCTCCGAGACGCCTGGACACTTCCCTTGTTGAGAGTCCTTGTAACAATGCCGACGCAATCGAACAGCTGTATTGACTGTCTAGGCTTGGCTGAACTACAGACAACAAGAGCCGTGTACCTCCTTCCTGGTGGAATGACTGGGCTAATAGGCGCTGCTCGTGCATGATTGTTTACATTTTGGGCGAGTTTAGTGACATTTCTGAACAGTCAAAAGGACTGTGTGATACAATATCCACAGTCAACGCCTATCTTCAGGAGTTCTAGGAACTGGGGTGATGCAAACCTTTTTTTGATGTTGGTTTCGCAGAACCTTTCTGCAAATTGTTTTTATCGTTTCAGTAATGAGGGATCTACGTTCCGGTAGAATGTTGAGTAGTGCAGCGGCGAACACACGCAGAAAGTTTCCAGTTTGTAAGCATTCAGCGTGGGGTAAGGTGGTTCTTCAGTGCACTTGATCTTATCTCTTCTGTCAGTGTGAGCCGTGGTAAAAATTGTTGTTTTGAAGAGCGCGCCGCAGCGTGTAATGTGAAGCAGTCGCTCTCCGTTCCTGGCGGTGACGCCGCTGTGGCAATCGCAGCTTTGGTGTCTCCATTTGGTGGGAAAGGGGAAAGGTTGCCTGTTCACGTGTATTTAAGGGGCGCTATGAGCTCGCCAGTCGGAGTCTGGGTCAGTCTCTTGTCCGCATTTGTTAGGCAGCTAGTGTCTGTCTGTTGTTCGGGGGGCTAGTATGTCTGTCGTTCGGATCAACCCTTAAAGCCGGCAAGATGAGAGTCTTTCCACTCCGCCAGTAAGAGAACTCAGCGAGTGGTCACCCGGTCGGGGCTTAGTTCCTGCATCTGAGTCTGCACGTTAGGCCGCCAGTCTGCTCGAGTTTCCTCAGGCAATGGTCATTGGCGGTTGGATCGATGGGTTGGTCGGTCGCGCATTAGGACACCAGATGACTTGTCCGTCTTAAGCGTCGGCGCATGTGAGGTCGCCACGTGAGTCCAGTGGGCCACGGCGTATAGCGAGGGGCAGTGACTTCGCGGTCGACACGAGAGCAACAGGAGTCAACCCACGACATCAGTCTGGCCGGTGCGAGCTGCGACGCCGTGAGAGGGGAGATCGGCGCGTCTTCCTGCGTCCGTTGAAGCGGCTGGCAGGAGACGGTTCGGGAGAGCTATTTGGGGGTTCTGCGCCAGGTCTTCTCGAGAAATCGCAGTTTATTAGAAGTTAAGTGATTGGTGATATGTTGTTTGATTTACTCTTGTTAAATTCTATTTGTTTTCTTGGTGAGGTCGCCGGCAGTTTTGCTTTGGGGTTGTCCCACCATTCTTTTCCGTTTGTTTATAAATTGGGTGGTCAGTTTTTCCCTTGTGGAATAGGGGCGGGTTAGCGGAACCTGCTGTTCGGGTTGTTCGGTAATCTCCCTATCAATCTACCGTACGTTAGTAGCTGCCTCTGTCATATGTGTCGGATTTGGTGTGTTAACGAATTTATTGCTTGGAGAGTAACGACTTAATATCTCAAATATGTTTTGATCTTGGGAAATTTTGATATTATTGCCTATGATCTTGAGAGGCGGTATCTGTGTCCGGCGGAGCATCTTAATTATTGTCTGGCCAACCTTGTAGAATTTTACATAAGATTGCATTTCATGGCCTTTTATTTAAATGACCATTTTAGTAAATAATGTCGACACCTTTCACCGTAAGACTTTTCTTAGAAGTTAAAATCTAGTTGCACCGTCAGTGGCAAGGTTAATATTTTAATTGTTAGTGTTTTGTACCATTTTCATCCCTCGTACAGGGGGTGCATAGTTTGTGTCCTTGTGTAAATTGTTAAAACTCTTAGTTTAAAGTAATCTGGTGTGTTGCAGATTTGCACCAGTGTAGTCTTTCAGAGTCTGTTTTGAGCGGTCGTAACTACGGCTAAGTCAAAAGGGAGCGGCAAGGTTCTCTGCCCGAAAGCTCATACAGTCAAAACTTGTTTCTTTCTACCTATGAATAAATTGTAACTTTGATGTTTAGAGGGTGCTTTCTGATTATAATTTTAAATATGTTTCTTTTATAAAATTGCTTTTAGGCACTATTAAAGTGAATGAAATTCCCATTTGTTGAAAGGAATTTGGTTATGTTTCAGCAGTTACTCCCTGGCAACTACTTACATTCTTACATAGTGTGATTAAATGTGTTAATGTTCTTGATGAATAGCTAGTAAATAAAATAAATCCTTAAGAATATTCTTTGAAAATAAATCACGGTTCACAGTGGATATGGGTTGGTCCTGGCATTTTGAGCAATTTAGATCGTTAGCGAGGTGAGTATCATTACAATTGCTGCAGTCAGGTTTTTAGAATAAAATTTGCACTGAAAATCAGCTGAGATCCACTCCACTTCCCACATTTGGATTCGTTGCGACATTTTTCGAAGGCCTGTTGAAAATTGTTGCATTCTTTGAATTGTTTGGATTGCGAATGGAGTGGATTGTGTAGTTGAAACTTATGTAGTACGCAGTGCATCCTGAAATGCTGTGAAAGCAGTTTCTCTAAGGTTTCCTTGTAATCATAGATGACACGTAATGTTTTGCTGGGTCGTTTGGTGAGTCGTGAGTAGATGCGGGTTGCTTTTTTTGAATGGGTATCCCCGCATCTTTAGTTACTCTTCGACTTCCTGTTTGGTGACATCATGATCGACACTACTAATGAGGCCACTTAGGAAGGGTCCACGTGGTTTCCATTCAGGTTGCGATTTACTGCGTGAGTTGATAGTTGCTCCCAGTCTGTATGTGGTCCCAGTTGTTTTCTTTAGTTTGATTTCAAAATCAGTTTCGCAAGTGCTGAGTCTGACTTGGTTCATTCTAAAATTAGTGTCAGTCACAAATTACGCTAGGTTGAACTGTTTCAGTGAAGACATGAAAAGACTTAGTAGTTTCCTTGGGGTCCAGATTTTTAATGATAACAATTCTAGGTTGAATGTTCACATCAAACTTCAGAATCGTTTGTTTGACAATGAGTACCTGGCTGGTAGTCGGACTGAGAATGTTGAGGTGGCTCAGATTGTTGAGAGTCAGTTGGTGACTCTTGAGATTGGCCTCTGTGGTTGTGTCACATATGTTGTTTTTTTGTCAGGTTTCTTGTTTGGCGTGTACAAAGTCATTTCTGCATGGTAGAGATGGGATGACTGAGTAGCCTGCAAAACCTGCTCGCATTTTCTAGTTCTGGCCTTTGTGCCTTAGCTTTGGTACATGAGGGCTGACTGACCTAGGGATAGGACAGTGCCCTGCAGTAATTCTAACTTTTCGTCCTGGGTCTAGCACATCAATTGGGAGGCGCCACTGTGCTCCTCGAACCATTCCATCACACTTCTGGCACTGTGATGTGGCACATTTTGTTGAAAAATGCCACTGCCATCAGGAAACGTGATCGTCATGAAGTGGTGCACGTGGCCTGCGACCAGTGTACGATACTTTTTCGGCATCATGGTGTCTTTTACGAGCTCTACTGGACCCATGGATACCGATGTGAATGTTCCCCAGACCACAATGGAGCCACTGCGAGCTTGTCTCCTCTTGCAGTGCAGGTGTCAAGGAGGTGTTCTATTGGAAGATGGAGGATTCGCACCCTTCCATCGGCATGATGAAGAAGTTATCGCTATTCATCAGGTCATGTAACTCTCTGCTACTGCTCCAACGTCCAGTGCTGTTGGTCGCAATGCCGTTTCAGTCGTATTTGGCACAATCACTGGTCAACGCTGCAGAGGCCCATTGTTAGGAGTGTTCAATGCACTGTGTGTTCAGACATGCTTGCAATCTGCCCAGCATTAAAGACTTATGTCAGTTCCGCCAGAGTTCGCCACCTGTCCTGTTTTACCTGTCTGCACAGCGTATGATGTCCGACATCTGTAATGAGGGGAGGCCGCCCAGCTCACCAACGTCTGCACAAGGTCTCACCTTGGTTCCACCACCTGTTGTAGACATTCATCACAGCTCTCCTCGAACACCTGCCAAGTCGTGTAGTTTCCGAACTGCTTATGCCCTAACCTCCAGGCCACCACAATCTGCCCTCAGTCAAACTGGGTAGATGACGCGCATTCTCCATCCTGCACACAGATAGCAAGCTCACTGATACTACATTCCTCATGTGTGTGTCTGACTAACAGTCATTTCTCGACAGGTGATGCTACTGTCATCTGGATGAGTTTATAAGTATCGCAGGTCACTGGTCATAATGTCCTGGCTGATCGGTGTACACTCTTATACACTCACCATAAACACCCCCAAAAACTCAGTCATTTAGCTTACTTACGTGACCTCGACCTATATGGCACATCATGCACCATATGTGTCTCACCAATTCCAGGTTCCTGCTTATTACCTATTGTAGCTTTCTTCTCCTGGTTGGTTGTCGATACGTGCAGTATCCCCTTTAACATTCCTTTAAATGGCGTCATGCGACACACGTGTATAACAGACGTTTTTGTGTAAACTGGACCTTCACATTGACCAGTGAGGTCGTTTCTACAATCTAGTAAGGTCCTTAGTACTTAGCTAAAAATTTCTTTATATTAGTGTCTGGTATACAGGGATTTGTAACTTACCCATTGTCCCACGCAGTACTAAGCAGCTTGTCTATGCCTCTGTTCACCTGTTCCTGTCGTTCTAGCACCTTCGTGTTTGCCTTCTGTACATTCCTACAAACTTCCCTCATCCGGCCTTAATTTAGCAGACAAGACGTTAAAAGCGGTGCCTAATCTTTCTCGATGATATGTGAAATGATGAGAAATCTTGTAATAGACTAAGCACATGCGGAAGGTTTTTTTCGGTTTAGCATTTTCGTCGTATGCGTCTATAAAAATGTTCCCAACTCGATAACCCTAATACTCATTACCACGTATTCAGGATAAGGCACCGTACTTTTACCACGTCGAGGGAAATTTTATTCATGATCTCTCTCTTGCTCTAAGTGGGAAGAGTCCAGATTAGGCTATTAGCGGTACCGCAAGAGCAACGCCAGTACCGGATCTGCATAAACCAACCCAGCCGTAACATGAAAAGACGTAAAATCCTTCCGTCCTTACAAAGACCGCCGACATAATGCATTAATTAATTACCTTGCTAATCACAATGATTTTACAGGTGACTTGCAAACTATTCCTATGTGAGGGGGGTGGGGGGGGGGGAATTTCAAGTGATTGAAATAAAAGTAAATTGATACTAGTATTGCATCTTTATTAACAAAAGATGAGAAACAGGAAGTTTTACAAGTACAAAAAGTGAACCTCGTTATTCTTACTCGCTCTGATGGCGTTAGAACATGACCCTATGAAACGGGGGGTCGGGGGGTTGAAGTGAGGGAGATGGTCCAGCATGACAAGGCAGGTGTCCGGATACTTCCGATCGCATAGTGTGTCCCGCTAATTAGTGAGAGAGGATGAGTGCAGGGTATTCTACTTTATTTGTGCAGTCAGTTCAGCAGTTTCATTGTAGCCACGATGGCGCCACTTTTCCCGCCTCTATCGTTGTTCTATGGGGAGCACGTGGGACCAGTTTGAATGCTAGGTGATGAACAATGTTGTTCCTCTTCTTAGTCTCTCAAGCTGTCGTATCAATTCTGAAATTTCTCTTCTAGCTCACTGGGCCCCCTGATTGGCCAGTGTTGGAGGACGCCAGTGTCGGCTACCTGACACCCCCAGTGCCCCTCCGGAGACAAGGAATCGTCGGTCAGTGCTAGTCTGCTGCTGCTTATGGCTGGAGATCCGACGACGAGGTCCCGTATCGGTAACCGTGAGTGTTCTTTTTGAACTCCAGCTTCATTGGTTACAATATCGTGAGCGACTTAGAAAATGGATCATTTAAGCACGCTCATAATTATTTTTTCCGATGCTACGTCCCCAAATCTAAGGATTTCTTGCTCATTCTGTGTTTTGTATCCGACCTGCGTCCGTTAAACGTGAGAAATCGGTTGTTGTTCGTATTAGGGCTTTTCTTCACTGTTTCTTTGTGATATGGGCGTTGAATTAAGATTCTTTGAATTGCAACCTTTGTGAAACGGGCTTTGTTTTCGTGCTAGATCACGTGACCATGTGGCGAGTGGCTGGCCTTCCGTTCTGTTGATTCCATTGCAAAGGTTCACACTCTTTGTTGTTATTATAGACACTGAGACTTACTTGACTGACAACGGGAGGCCGCTTTGCCGGCTTCTTATCCTAATACTCAGCACTTGTTCTGTTTAGTTTACAGTAGCGGCGATCGTATGGAGATAACTTCATTCTCGCGTTAAAAAGTAAACTTTTAGTCACGATAGACAGAATTCTCACTTCTTTGCGCGCCAAAAACTAATGTGAGAAAATGCAAGAGAATACAGGACCTAATATGATCACAAATTTATCATTCTCTAGCTGAATCCCATACATTTATTCTATCAGGTGCTAATACGTTGAAATGTGGCATGTGAAAGGAAATATATATTCGAGCAGGCAGAAGAAATTTTCAAAACAATATTTAAACCACATCTGAATTTCACTGGCATGAAATTATCTTCATTTTCTCACAGTTAGAACAAGTTTAGCGACATTACATAATGGCTGCCAAATCCACCCACCAGTGGAAAAGGATACTATGCTAAACATACGTGTTACGACTTCTGCACCAATTGTTATCAGCAGACACAGTGGCTGCGCCAAAGGCTGAGACGGCGTGGAGTTGTTCAATTATTTATTGAACTTTCTTTACAATGTCTCCCTCGTCGTCCCTGCCCAGCCCTGCGGATCCCTCCACCTGGCTGCTGCTGCGTAGATTGTCCAACAAAAAAAATGCACGCAATGCGCGCTGCTGATCACAGTCGGGAGCCTCAGGCCACCAGTGTTCCGCTGAAGCCAGGATGCCCTGTGGTTGAGATGAACTCGTCGCCATTCGGCGCCCCAGCACGGGCACGCCCAAGGAGACGCGTCGCCGTGAGGTGAGCTGCCGACGCCTGCTGCATCGGTGGCTGGGAAATCATCAGTCGCGATGTCCTCGAGGTCCCGTCATAGATGGACCACGCGCCGTGGAACCGGGTTGCCGTGAACTACAGGCATCAGTCCCCCGGCGGCGCCTGTGACCGACACCACGCTGCGGCCGGTCCTGCTGGAAGTTCTCGCTGTAGTTAGTCAGCCAGGGTGCCGACCGAACTCGGGCCGACGTCCAGAGCTGAAGTAGACATCTGGCAGCTAACAGATGACTCCTGCGAGCTGGAACAGACTTCTGAAATTGTCACCTACGAAGATTGAACATTTGGTCACTGACCACGTCCGTCCTCAGATCCGAACTGCTTCCTAATGGCTTCTGTCTGTTGCTGCCTGCGCTCCACTATTTATATCCAGAAGGAGGACGTTTTGTACCCTCAGTGGTAGCGTTTTGTTATTACTCCCGCAGTATATTGCAGCATAACTTAGCGTCCTGGCCTCACTTCCCCTTACTCAGCACTCTCCAGGCTTCGCTCGGCGCTCGGTATGTATCCTTGCGTCAACCTGTTGGTAGACTACTCTTGTCAGCAAGGCTATTTGTGCCTGCCTTCTTCGCAACGCCTCGGTCGCCGGCGTGCGTCTGTTTTGCCATTCTCTTCTGTGTGAAGCAACGCTTACTACATGTGCACGCAACACTGCCTCCTCCTAAAAATTTAATTCGTCCCCTAATTTATCCTATACATTAACTTTAGTTCTATCCTGTATACTACTTCTTCCCTATATACATCCAGGTTGCCCTGGCTCATGTCCTACTGGTAATCCATTCTACAGGAATCTCGTGGAGCGGTCTTGCATTAACATGCTGAATCCTCCGTTATAATAAGACATATACCACACTGATAAATACAATCAACATGGTAATAGTACTGGTTGAAATACCAATGGTCACTATGCTACGTTTCCACCTGGTACCATACTCCTCTACATGCCTTAATAATTGCTGCATTGAAATTTGACCTGTCTCCAAATCAACTAGCTTATCTATCGTTTGCAATAGTATAGCATCCAAGGTGTTGTTAATATACGCCAAATTTTCTCCTGGAGTGATGCTGAATGACCCATCTGGCCAGTACAACGTCAGATGAGTATCTGTAACCTTGATCACTCCCGTGACTGTCGCTGGTAAGCTGAAACGATCCCCTACTATGTCACAATTTGCCCTGTTGATTAGCAGACCACTGTCTTGTGATTCCATCTCTGTGGTTGCTGTCCAATTCCCATTGTCATAACACTTGGCTGATATTCTCTCCGTAGCGAATACTGAAAACAGCCAATGCCTCCAAACTTGCTGAAAATGTGGCGTAGGCTTCACTATTATTCTCCGACACTCTGAAGCTTCTGCTTCTGCCCTAAATAAGTGGATCTCACACGACTCCTTGCCCGGGAAAAAAACTCATGATGGACAAATGAAAACTGACCCCGTTAGACATCTACTCAACTCTAAACTCGACATAGTAGCATGAGTATCCCCCTCCTTAGAAATCAATAAAACCTCCTGTGTCCTGAGCTATACGCCCTTCCCCATGCCCTCCCATCTGATCGGATAAGGATGCACTGTGTAACAGTGATACTGTCTCTCCACACTAGTTACTGGAAATCTTATCTCTATATTCATCTTAACTAGATCCGCTGTTACCTTAAACCTAGACATATGATAAAGTGACATACTCGCTTCAATTATCAGCACTATGTGCTCTACCCCCTCTGGAAACTCTCCCTCTGCCTGCTTCAGGCTCTGTCTGAATTTTTCTGGTGACATCATCACACTCACCCGCCCGTCCAAAGCATGATGTACTGCCTCTTGCAATTCATCCATCCTCACTCGTGCATCACCAATGCTGTTAAACAGTTCCCGCAGCAATTTAGCCAATTCCAGATCCTTTCCACTATATCCAATTGCGTTTTTACCTCTTGCAGATCTGTATTCAATAATTTCTGTGTTTGTTCTATATATGCTAGTAACCCTGTAGCCACCTAGCCATCCCACACCCTACAAGTGTCACATTCAACAACTCTGTACCTAATCCCCGTATCTCCGTTGTGCGTATATCCACCAATTTCCCTATGCTTTCCTCCCTGTCGCGAATAACTGTTAAAGAATTGTTCAAACCCTCAATATCGTCTCTAACCGCTGTTCCAAAAATTGTTTTCAGCAACTTCCCACCTGCATTCAACCAACCCCCTCTTACTCTCTTTCTCCTCCCTGGAATCATGCCCACGACTTGACGCAGTTGTTCCCTTATTTCCATACGTGACCTATCCAAAGCCTCGTACTCTTCTTGCACGTCCCGTAATACTCCGTTCTTAGATGCAACCATTTCCACACTCGATACCAGCTCCTGTAGCTGCCGCATCTCTTTCCTTACCTGCAGGATGTTTAGTGCCAGCTGAAGCGTCCACTCGTGATTCGTGAAGACCACATCCAGTTCTTTCCCGAACAACACCTCACTTTGCAACAGCATATTCTTTACCTGGCCAGCTTGTGTCAGCTGCCAGAGGACTACGCCCCATACTATCCACTTGTACCCATCCTGCGTCACCTACAGAATGGAGAGAGAAGGAAAAAACTCCCATAACTACTCTTTAATACCAATAAAATAACCCTAGTCCGTGCACAAAAATAATACACACATGATAATTATTGCTAACTACACATCCCTCGAACGCAACATATACTTAATACCCAGTTTACTGTCTGCTTCTGGCGCTTCTTTTCGCTTTCTGCCAGAAGTACATATACATGGATCTACTACCCCCTGGAACGCCTTAACGCTACTAACGTGAACCACTGTTGTCTTAGTAGGCAATTGTAATTTTACATTGACAGGTGATGTCATTTCCACCACCTGGTACGGTCCCTGGAACTTGTTTATGAATTTCTTGGTTCTCCCTTTTGGAGCATACGGATTACCTAGTAGCACACATTGGCCTACTCTGTACTGTGGCAACTTCCTCATTGTACCTCCCATCCGTTCTTGTCGTTCCAACGCTTTCATGTTATCTCGTCTAACTCTCTGCCATACCTCCTTAATGGTTTTCGCAAATTGCCTTACATGCTCGCCCTCCGCTCCCAGCCTTGGACGAAGAATGTCAAAAGGTGATGGCATCTTCATCCCATACACCACTTCGTACAGGGACAGTCCTGTCGACGTATGTGCCTTACTATTATATGCACTGGTTACGAATTGAAAGTACACATCCCAGTCGGTGTGTTGACTATTTACATAGTGACTCAACATCTTAGCAATCATGCGACGCACTCTCTCCATCCATCCGTTTGCTTGTGGATGGAATGGACTAGTCCGTAGTTTCTTTACCTTCAGTAACTTACACAGCTGCTTCATCAGATCAACGTGAAATTAATACCTTGATCAGAGATTAAGGACTGAGGTATCCCATACCCGAGTAAGCAATTATTAACTAAAGCTTGTGCCACCGTACTTGCTTTCTGATCTGGTAATGCGACCATGACTAAATAGCTAGAAAAGTGGTCAATCACTGTTAACACATTCTTATTCCCTGCTGCAGTCCTATTAAATGGGTCTAATACATCAATTCCGATTTGTTGGAAAGGTCTGTCTGCCTCTGGTAATCTTTGAAGCTGAATCTTTTGATGGCTCAAGTCTGCACACTGTGCGCATGGCACACAATTCCTGACATACTCGTCCACGTCTTGACGTCGTGTCCTCCACCAAAACTTCTCCGCTATCCGCCTATCCGTAGCTCTTCTCCCGCCATGTCCTGAAAGAAAATGGTCATGCACCTATTGCAAAACTTCAGATCTTAACGCTGCTGGTACGACGACGCGCGGGCCGCATTTCGTCGACCTGCAAAGTAACCCGTCCTGTACTAGGAAGTGCGTTTACTTTCTGAACAATTGGCAATCACTATCCACGGCTTGTGCCCTTTTCCACTCATCTTCAGTCACCTCTGTTACTTGTAATACTGCCACTTTCCTGCTCAATGCGTCAGCATTGGTATGTTTCACGCCTAGCTTGTGTATTAGCTCATAATCGAACTCACTGGGTTTCAGCGCCCATCTCACTAGCCTACTCGCTGGGTCTTTCAGACCTAATAACCATTTCAGAGCTGAATGATCCGTCACAACCTTAAACCTTTTACTGTACAGACAACATCGAAAGTACGAAATCCCGTATATTGCCGCTAACAATTCCTTCTCCATGGTGGAGTAATTTTGTTCCGCCTTGTTAAGCTGACGAGACATGAACGCAATCGGATGTTCTTTGCCATCAATTTCTTGCCCAAGTACAACCCCAAGAGCGTGATTAGACGTGTCACACTGTAGTATAAACTCCTTCGAAAAGTCTGGAAACTTCAAAACTGGATCCGATGTCAGTATACATTTCAACTCTTGAAACGCTTTCTCGCACTCTGACGTCCACTGGAAGGTAACTCCTTTTCTTAGCAACTTAGTAAGTGGCCTCGCTATTTCTGCAAACCCCTGTACGAATTTTTAATAATAGCTCGCAAGACCAATATACAATTGTAATTGTTTAACTGTTTGTGGAAACGGAAAATCTCGTACTGCAGAAGTGAGACGAGGATCTGTCTTTACCCCGTCCCGACTAATAACATACCCGAGATAATTTACTTGTACTTGCGCAAAATGGCATTTGTCGAAACTTAATGTTAGCCGTGCTGCCTCTAATCTTTTAAACACCTCCTCTAACTGTTCCACATGCTGCTCTATCTCTCTTGAAAAACTATGTCATCCAGATACACCGCGCATTTTTTCGGTTTCAACCCGTGAAGGACTACATCCAACAACCTCTGAAATGTTGCTGGAGCGTTTTTTAGCCCAAACGGCATTCTTTTAAACTCGAAGTGACCACAATGCGCCATAATGCTGTTTTTGGCCTGTCCTCTGGACATACTTCAATCTGGTGATAACAGCTTTGCAAATCCATAGTGGACGAAAATTTACACTGCCCTAGGTTGTCTAACGTTTCTGTGATATTCGGAATCGGATACACGTCTACCACTGTCCGTTCATTCCAATGTCTGTAATCGCAACAAAAGCGAAATTTTTTCGACCCGTCCGTTGTCATCTTCAGAACTAGGACCACGCTACTAGAACAAGGACTATTACTGTGCTGGATTATCCCATCTTCCAGTTGTTGCTCTATTAATTGCTCTAGCACTGGTTGTAATTGTTTCAGTAGTCCATATGGTTTACAATACACCGGAGCGTGATTCCCTGTCGGAATACGATGCTGTGTTATCGGTGTAGCAGGTAACGTACCCTGTGCTTCAAACAAAGCTTTATACTATAGTAATAATGTTTCCATACCCGAACAATCATTTCCTCTCAAATGATTTACCTTGTCACAAAGTGCAAATGTGCTGACGGTTTGCTTTACATCATAGTCTAGCCTCGAACTATCGATGTCCTCTTCATCCATTAACTCTACTGTGGCTATTACTAATCCCTTCGGCAGATCGACATCATCGCGTCCGAAGTTATCTTAACTCACCGGAACCATAAACTGCCCATTTATTTCCGTTACCCGTGATACACTCCTACAAATAAAGCAATGCTTTGTCTAAAACCTCATTATTCGGTAGTGGCTCTACCAAGAATAACCCCTGCTGTGGCACATCGACATCCACCGGTACCCAGATCAATTTCCCTGTACCTGTTCGTACTTTGTCACACGAAATCACCTTTAATGCACTTGTACGCAGTTTAGCTGGTATCACCTTAGCTATCGGTGCACCTTGCGACTCTGAAACATTTGCAATGGCTGTACCCATTGAGAACAAGTTCCCATCGAGTGCCAGCGTATGTTGCGAAAGATCAATTTTGGCGTCATGTTTAATCAGAAAGTCCAGTCCAAGTATCGCTGAAAATCCCTGTCCCACAGTTGACAACACCTTCATTTTCTCCCGGAACCACACATTCCCCATCTTAAACTTGAGCTCTGCTGTCCCTGGTGCATCTAATTTTTATCACCTACTGCGCACAATCTGTATCTCGGAGCTTCCAATGATTTATTGCCCTCAAGGTCCACACTGACAACTGATACATGCGCTCCAGTATCCACTAAAACTCTTCGCCACTTATCTTTTATCTAATCCATCAAACTACAATCCGCCTCTTCGTGCACTCTGAGTACCTCTTTTTACTGGGAATGCCTCCCGACGACAGGAGCACTCCCTTTTTCGTTTAACAGTTTTTACCTGCTGTATCATTAACCTGTTTCTTGGCTTTACACTGCTATGTCTTATGCACTATTTTCTGACAATTGAAACACTGTGGTTCCCGACATTGTCCCTTAAAATAACCTTGCTTCCCACAGCGGTAACACTCTTTGGAGGACGAAAAAATTTTCTTGTCATTGCGACTTCTAGTGGCGCTATCCACTTTCTGCAAATGTGTAGCTACGCACAATGCTGCTGCTGAGTCACTAGGATTTTCCATCCGTATTCGGCGAGACCCCTCGCAAAAATGCGTCTAAAGCTCCATTCTCTGCTTCTTTAAATATAAGTTCATTTGCACTCGCATCTTGCGTTAACTCTTACATGTGCGCATTCGTTCTCCTAATTCTGTCTGAAAATTCTTCTACCGTTTCACCCCTTTTCTTGCATCATCCTCCCCAATTTTTCTCTAAAAGGTCTGGCACTGTTTTGTTTCCTAAACCTTTGCAATAATCCCTCAGCCAACTCTGTGAACTTAGTAAAATCCCTAACCCTTCGTGGTATGCCGCATAAGTCTTTGCGTCACCTACTAACATTAAGCTCGCCATTTGCAAACAAGAGAGCAGTGTTAATTCCTTTGTTTTGCTTTATCTTGTCTTAAAAAGTCGATGCATATAATTTAAGTTCAGTAAATTAAATATTGTGTGTGCTCGAGTGCAAATGGTTCCTTAAACGCTGAACTATCTGCCACAGCCCCCAGGGACTCAGCAGTCATTTGCTGGGTACGGTCTTGGCGACCCCGGGGTTCCTGAGCTGGGGACTGGTAAGCGCCGCCCGTCCCCTGTCACCGTAACCTCTGAGCATACTTCAGCGACCACCGTGCGGCGCGGCGGTGGAACGTTGTGTGTCTCAGGGAATGGGGATCTTGGCTTGACCGCCCGGATCGCGAGGATGGAATTAACCTCTATAAAAAAAAAACTCAATCTCAAGATGTGCTGCGCGCTGATGAGATGCATGGCCGTTGAAGTGGAACAGTCGATAGCGGGCAACCTCTGGGGAACCTGCCGCACCTCAGTTGTATAAGGCTTACCTAGGTACGCGGGGCTCTGTCTAGGTGGACTTGTAGTTCCCTAGCTGCTCGTGGGACCGAGATGGATCCTTCGAAATCCTCTTTTCTTCCTCCCAGCGGAAAGGGTGGGCCGCTGGAAGGTTCTAACACCCAGTCTCTTAAGAAGGCCCGTGCAGTCAGTCCCCCTGACTCCGGCGCTTCTTTAAACAGTCCAGTCTTAGGTAACAGAATGCATTCTGGTAATCCGAATGTGTTTCTCATTGTGAAACGGAAGGAGGGTAGTTTTGAGAAGGTTTCGCCCGTCTATATACAAAAGGGATTGGAGGGAATCTGTGGCTCCTAAAAATCGGTGAAGCGCTTACGTAATGGGACCTTATTAGTGGAAACTTCCACTTCCCAGCAAGCAACTAACCTCCAATCTGCTAAATGCCTTGGAGAGTATGCCATAGACACTGAACTGCACAGCACCTTGAACTACAGCAAAGGTGTTGTGACGTGCCGGGATCTAGTTGACATTCCCAAGGAAGAACTGCAACGTGTGTGGACTCCGGCAGGTATCGTTGATGTTCAGCATATCATGAGGAGGGTTGATGGCAATCTTGTCAAATCCGACTCCTTTATTCTAACCTTCAATAGCACGAAAATTCCTGAACATGTGAAAGCTGGCTTTCTTCGCCTTAGTGTGAGGCCTTATTTCCCGACCCCAATGCGCTGTCTCAAGTGCCAGCGTTTTGGGCATATCACCTTAGGATGCAAAGGCGACGCGACTTGTGGCAACTGTGGTCAGGCTGCTCATGACGGAGTTGGTTGCTCCTCTCCAGCAAAATGTATCAATTGCTCTGGGAACCACCCTGCTTGGAGTAGGGACTGCCGAATATTTTTAGAGGAACGCAAAGTCCAGGAAATAAAGACAACTAAGCGTATCCCCTATGGTGACGCCAAGAAGATCTGTAAGTCGATGCAACCTCCCACATTTGCTACGTCTTTTGCCTCCCTGGTTCAGAAGCCTACTCCGAAAGTCGATGCCTCCACGCAGACAGAGGTGGTGAGTGTTGGCACTAATACATGCAGCTGTCAGTGCACTTACAACGCAGCCAGTGTTTCAGAGCCATTAGCCCCTATTCTAATGGCAGACAAAGGTACTGTGGCGAACTTGGGCCAGCCCCTGACGCCTCCTACAGCTGAGGTTGTTCCGAAGCCCTGTCCAGCCATTACTACTCCAACATCAGCTCCCCCAAAGCCCACCAAACCGCAGAAAGCTCCCGTACAGCAACAACAGCGGGTCAAATCCCGTAGTAAACCGTCTGACCATGCAGATGTAGTTTTCCGTGAGGCTTCTTCTGACTCTTCCCCAGAGTTGATGGAATCCGATGTCTGTGTCGGGAAATCATCTCGCCCCACGCCTGCCCCTCCACCTGCTGCAGTCTCCCCGCCCCGTCGGAGAGACAGGATGAAGGTGTTACCCCCATAATAGATGGCTCCCTTACTCCAGTGGAACTTGCAAGGGTTCAGGACGCATGTGGAGGAACTTCGTCTACTCTCTTAGGGTAGACCACTGTGTCTCTGTCTCCAGGAGACGTATTTCCATCCATCATACTCCCCTGAGATACGAGGCTATACACTCCACAAAAAGGACGACCTGCGTGGAGAGAGAGCTAGAGGAGGCGTAGGTATTTTCGTCAGGACGGACTACCACTCCTCGCCTCTCTCACTTACGACGACTTTACAGGCCGTCACTGTGTCCGTGCACGTGCGTCATCCATTGACTGCATGTTCACTTTACTTGCCCCCACGTGATGCTCTTGATGAAGCGGCCCTCACCGACCTTCTTACACAGCTCCCCCAGCCGTTCATTATTTGTGGTGATTTTAATGCCCACAATGTGCTTTGGGGCTCTGCAATTACCTGCCCCGGAGGTAGAGCAGTTGAGAGGCTTCTCCTGTCATCCTGTGCCTACTTGCTCAATGGAGGACAGAGTACTCATTTCTGCACGGCGACTGGGTCGTTCTCTGCCATTGATCTCTCGCTTTGCTCTCCAGCTCTTGCTGCCAGTGCTCACTGGGAAGTGGTTGCTGACTTGCACGGCAGTGATCATTTCCCAATCTGGATTCACCTGCCAGATGGCATGGGGCCCGAAAGGAGACCACCACGATGGGTGCTCAGTGGAGCTGACTGGACGCTTTATAGCCAGTTGGCCCAATTCGAACGCTGTGCGAATGTTGAGATGTGGGTGGATGATATTACCCACACGGTCCACCACGCCGCTGCAGCGTCCATTCCACAGTCCACAGGCCACCGGAAAAGGCCGCCTGTGCCTTGGTGGCGTGCCGACTGCCGCTCTGTAATCAGGACCAGGCGTGCGGCTCTGAGTCGGTTCAAGTGTCGGCCGACTGCTGAGAATCTTGCAGCCTTTCGGGTGGCGAGGGCAAGATGTCGCCGCATTATTCGTGAGAGCAAGAAGAGGTCGTGGCAAACGTTCCTGAACACCATTAATCGTTCCACCAAAAGTTCCATTGTGTGGGGGACCATCCGGAGAATTTCTGGCAGAGGAGGGAGGTGCCCCATAGCTGCTGTAATGACTAACGGCACTCTCCACACGGATCCGCGAGACATTGCCCAGACTCTGGCAGCGTATTTTGCCACAGTTACTGCAACAACCAGTCAGGATCCAGGTTTCCAGCGCCATAGAGCGGTTGCTGAGAGACGTAGTCTGAACTTCCAGTCCACCTCTCATGAAGTTTACAAATGCCCATTTTCTATGTGGGAGCTGGATTCTGCAACGTCTGGAGCTCGTGACACATCCCCTGGTCACGACAGGATCCATTACAGTATGCTATGGCACCTCACAATGCGCAACAGAGAACTCCTCCTCGCACTTTTTAATGACATTTGGGTGTCGGGTCAGTTTCCTGAGGCGTGGCGTAAGGCAGTTTTAATCCCTTTTTTAAAACCTGGGAAAGACCGCACGAGCTCAAGTAGCTACCGTAGTATTGCCCTCACTAGTTGCATAGGGAAGACCTTGGAGCGGATGGTCAACCGCCGCCTTGTCTGGATGTTAGAATCCCGGCAACTCCTTAGTCGGTTTCAGTGTGGGTTCAGGAGGTTTCGTTCCACCTTCGATAACCTTGCCCTCCTGGAGGCGGCTATACAACAAGCTTTCCTCCGCCGTCATCACCTTCTAGGTGTATTTTTGACATCGAGAAGGCCTACGATACCACTTGGAGGCGTCTCATCCTGGCGCAGCTTCACGAATGGGGTTTTCGTGGTTGTCTTCCTCTTTTTATTCAGTCTTTCCTCTCGCCACGATATTTTAGATACCGAATTGGTGACGTCCTGTCTGATCGCTTTGAGCAGGAGAATGGTGTCCCTCAGGGTAGCGTTTTAAGTGTGATTCTGTTTGCCATCGCTATTAATAGCATTACGTCCATAGTGAAAAGTCCTGTCCAGTGTCCTTTGTTTGTGGATGATTTCTCTTTGTTCTGCTCTCCTTCAAGCCTTGCAACGACAACTCGTCAGTTGCAACTTACGATTAGGCGTTTGGATGACTGGGCGCAGAAGAGTGGATTTAAGTTTTCCACCGAGAAGTTTGTAGGTGTTCTTTTTAACCGTTCTCGTTCGATTTTAACCTTTCCTGAATTGCGGTTGAGGGACACTATTCTTACTTTTAAAGACACGGTGAGATTTCTGGGGCTCATTTTTGACTCGAGGCTTACGTGGTTACCTCATCTTAAAGACCTGAAACGGCGGTCGCTTCAGGCCTTAAGTATTTTAAAATGTCTTAGCCACAGTACATGGAGAGCTGACAGGACTTGTCTGCTCCAGTTTTACAGGGCGTTTGTGCGATCTCGGCTCGATTATAGGTGCACGGTGTATGGGTCTGTGAGGCCTTCGTACTTAAAGATTTTGGACGTTGTCCACCATGAGGGGCTTCGGTTGGCCACTGGGGCATTCCGAACTAGCCCCATACCAAGCCTCTGTGCAGAGGCAGGTGAACCGCCACTTCATATGCGGCGACGGCTACTTACGGTACGCCAGGCGTATAAAACTTTGTCCACACCCTACACACCTGCCTACCATAGCGTTGCTCAGCCTCCTCTGGCACGGTTATTTCATACCCGGCAACGTGCGACGCAGCCCTATGGGATTCGCGCACAGCATTGCCTCGCTGCGATGTCTGTGGATGGTCTTCGTGTTTTACGTCGCGGTTGGAGCAGATCTCCACCTGGGCTCCTCCGGCGACCCAAACTTATTTTAGATTTGGCTCGTTTTAAGAAGGATGACACGCCAGATTTTACATTCCAGTCACTGTTTTTTAACATTTTAGATGTGCATCACGGTTTTACTGCCGTTTACACGGATGGCTCCAAACAGGAGAATTTCCTTGGATGTTCTGTGGTGTTCCCTGATAATGTTACCCGGATTCGTCTCCCTGCTGAATATACCGTTTTCGCAGCGGAGCTCCACGCGATCCTGAAGGCACTGGAGCAGATGCATCGTGTTCGGGGCGATCGATTTCTTCTCTGCTCCGATTCTCTTAGTGCCTTACAATCGCTGCAGAACCTATACCCGACTGAGGAGATGGTCCAGCTGATACAATACCAACTGTACTTGCTCCAACAGCGGGGTAAAGAGGTACCCTTCTGCTGGGTGCCTGGTCATGTCGGCATATGGGGCAATGAACAGGCTGATCGGGCTGCCAAGGAGGCCTGCAGGGAGCAGGATGTGGTCCAGTGTCCTATCACCTTGCAGTCAGTCATCGCTGCACTCCACAGGAAGTGCATGGAGTTGTGGGAGGACGAATGGCTGGCGGTGACGGCCAATAAACTGCGGTCGGTAAAGTCAACCACTCGGCCGTGGCGTTCCTCCTGCCGGTTGCTCAGGCGGGAAGAGGTGGCCCTCACACGCCTTCGGATCGGGCACTGTCCTCTCACACATAGCTTTTTATTACGGCGGGAGGATCCTCCGTTTTGTGATGCTTGTGGTGTGCCCATCTCTGTCCGGCACATTTTAACAGACTGCATTTTATACCGTGATGCACCGGCAGAAGCACAAGTTGATGGGGATCTACCTTGTGTTTTAGCTAACGATGAAGCGTGTGTGTCTAGGGTTTTTAAGTTTTGTGATGTGTCTGGACTCTGGCCTAAACTTTTAGGCTGGAGGTTTTAGTGTGTTGCAGAGTGGCTGACTCCTCCCTTTTTTCCTTGTGGTCAGCCAGCCACTTCCATCTGCTACATTGTTTTAGCTCCCTCTACCATTTTCATCCTGTGTTGTCCATGTTTCACTGCTGCCGCCCTGCTTCATCCCACGCTTCGGTGTGGGTGAGCACATTTTTTCAATGATTGTTCCCCGTGTTTTATGTTCCGTTTCATGTCAATGTTCTGAGGTTTCTTTTTTTTTTTTTCTTGACACCCACCTCACTATGATACTGCACGGGCGCTGAAGACCTTGCTGCAGTGCGCCCACAAAACCCCTCTACTACTACTACTACTACTACTATCTGCCACACCGGGAAAGACAATACCCTTGCATTCTACACTATCGCTTCCCGAACCTGACTGAGTATTTTGCAACAATTGTTGCTCCATCCTCTGCATTTGCTGCTTTTGCAACTTATTTTCTTCAGTCAGTTTCATAACTTGCTCTGTGAATGCGACTACAGCGTCACTTGTCCTGGTTGCACGTGTCTCTGGCATTTTCTGTGTGGTGTACCTCACCTCACAAAAATAAAATTATATTACACAGAAGCAAGTTAATTCCTAGCATGTCTAATGGCAAGCTATCTAGACATATCACATTGCCTCGTTACATGACCATAGAAGCCACACACATAATAAATGCTTGGTACAAATTTATGGCAAGGACTGACATGGCCTGTTAATCCACACACTACACATTTAGATGGTATTAAGTTAACATGACTATCATTCCCACCAAACTGTGATAAGTCTACAGGGCTGCAGGGCCTTTCAAATGACACTCTCAAATCCATTAACGTTGCCCTCAACATATCTAGCTACACATAAAGAAATTTAGAGAGAAGGCAGTTGCTGGACTCACCATATTTGGTGTTTCTCGGTTGCCAAAGGCTGAGACGGCGTGGAGTTTCACAATTATTTATTGAAGTTTCTTTACAATTTCTCGCTCGTCGTCGCTTGCCAGCCCTGCGGATCCCTCCGCCTGGCTGCTGCTGTGTAGATTCTCCGAGAATGCGCGCAACGCGTGCCGCTGATGGCACTCGGGAGCCTCAGGCCACCAGTGCTCCGCTGAAGCCGGGATGCCCTGTGGCTGAGACGAACTCGTCGCCACTCGGCGCCCCAGCACGGGCACGCCCACGGAGCCTGCTGGAAAACCATCAGTCGCGATGTCCGCGAGGTCCCATCATGGACGGACCACGCGCCGTGGGGACAGATTGCCGTGAAGTCCAGGCGTTAGTCCCTGGCAGCGCCCGTGACCGAGACCGCGCTGCGGCCGGTCCTGCTGGAAGTTCTCACTGTAATTCGTCAGCCAAGGTGCCGGCCGAACTCGGGCCGACCCCCAGAGCTGAAGTCGACATCTGGCGGCGAACGGATGACTCCTGCAAGCTGGAACAGACTTCCGGAATCGTCACCTACGAAGATTGAACATTCGGACACTGACCACGTCCGTCTTCAAATCCGAGCTGCTTCCTAATGGCTTATGTCTGTTGCTGCCTGCGCTTCACTATTTAAATCCGGCAGGAGGACGCTTATTTCCCTCGGTGGTAGCTTTTTGTTATTACTCCCGCAGTACATTGCAGCGTAACTTAGCATGCTGGCCTCACTTCCCCTTACTCAGCACTCTCCAGGCTTCGCTCGGCGCTCAGTCTGTGTGCGTCCTTGCGTCAACCTGTTGGTAGACTGCTGCTGTCAGCTACGCTATCTGTGCCTGCCTACTTCGCAACGCCTCAGTCACCGGCGTGCCTATGTTTTGCCATTCTCCACTGCATGAAGCAACGCTTACTACATTTGGCTGCAACATATGTTATGAAACATTGAGACATTATTTTGAATGAACAGATGGAACTACAAAAAGAACCATTGAAGATTTCACCAATGTTAATCTAAATGTTTAATTTTTATAAATACATTCCTTCCTTCAGATAATGTGGTACCATTGATGAAATTATTTACAGGTGAAGTTATGTAATCTGTGTTATAGTAAAATTAATCATTATCTTCGGATGTAAAGCTCACTGCCACTGAAAACTACGCAATAACCAAATTTATATGCTGATTGCACTGGCATATCAGAATATAGTTATATAACTTACTATAAAATGTCTCTGACATATGCTACAAAGTCAGTTTATGTAACCTGGAAGAAAATACAGCCATATGTTAATTAACAAGAAACGCTAATCATTCAAATCTTTTTCAAAAGATATGTTCTATTCTGTAATGCCAGTAGCTCTAATGATGGACAGTTGCGCTCCTTACTATCCCAGCAAAGAGTAAATAAAGAGATTCCCTACTGTTTATGCCAGTCAGCTCCAGTCTGTCACCAGCCCAGATGCTCCATACGTTTCGTAACTCAGCGCAAAACATCCTTTTGCCAGTTCAGTTTTTACAATCACCATCTCATAGTAAGTATATAAAATAGTCCCAGAAACCTATCCATTTGATAAATTTAAATGTAGCACAGTAGTCATATCACCACTAAAGGCTACAAATTATTCTCTTCCTGTAGAACCCAAGTTCTTACACACTGATATTTAGTTCCTGCCTCACAGATATCAGAAATCTTTTTCTTCAAACTTTATTTCCAATTCTGTCCTGATCATGATTCCTTACCTGTAGCTACCAGCAGTCCCCATAATCAGCAACTTCATTCATTACGCAAATAACTGGAATAACTAGATGAAAAATGGATGTGAAGAATTTCTTCCTTTTGAGTAACGCACGTACACTGAAAGCTGTTTAAGCAACATAAAAATCAAAGAATATTAAGTGTAAATTGATGGAAAACCCTTTCAGGTCGGTAGATTTATCGCTGCCGATATCAACCAATTTCTACATCTAACAAATTTTGTGGCTATGAAAAGCATTTTAAGCGCTAAATGTGAATGAGGTACAATTCTATGAATTACGCTGCAAGGACAGAAAACTGGAAAACTGATAAATCCAGTGCCTTGATACAGAGGTCCATCGATAATGGGTACTTTTTTGACCTCAAAATTATCTCTTATTATCAAATGAACGTTTCACATTAAGTCTGTCCTTAGCTGTATATACTCGTAAGATAAAAATCCGGTTTCTGTCGGTATGATTCCTTACTTTGTACAATAAAAGTTAGTTAAAATCGTAATCATATTCCCACCTCGATGTTTCTGTCATCACTGCCAATACAGAACTCTACAACTACTGTTTACTGATAATCAGTTGCTGCAATTCAGATTCTGGTATTCACAAGCACAAAAATTGAATTTCGGTAGTAAATAGTGTAATAAAATTATCTGACACTGACTGAAGCTAGCAGCACATAAATATGCAACACAGCATCAACTGCACTGGCGTAGTAACATCAAGAAACTGGCAATCGGAAAAGTTACGTCAGCACAAAACTTGTGGAGTAGAACAAAATTTCAAAAAAGAGGATAGAATGTCGTGTAAAGTAATTATGTTCGTTATGTGACTGACTGCTAACATTCTTAATATCTATTCCACAGTGAAGCTACAACAGAAACAAGTAAGACACAATACTGTTATTACATGGCGAATAATGTTTGGTCGATCTCGTTAAACATTCAGAACTCGCCATGTCATAATTGAATTTCGAGTACAGAAAGTCCCACTTCTAATGTCCAGCCATGTACTGTGCGACTGTTCGGTAAGTAGCTTCTACGTACTGGTTGTTTTCTTCTTTTTTACACTTGGTTGCTCATCTATGGAACAACCAAGACATTTGCCACAATGGTCTTTTAATCTTGTTAGTTTCATAGATTGCAGGCAGTATTTAAACATATGAGGCCAAAATCCAAACAATATTCTCAACTCACTTTGGGTTTCGCTTAACTCAATTACATTTATTGATTTCCCTTTGAGGTTGAATTGTCGCAACAATAGGGCCAAAGCTTCTCGAATTTATTAGCTAAAACGGTGCACCACATTATCTAGCATGTATTCCCAGAAAACTACCAAAGCTTCTTTTAAGACCAGTCACCTGTGTTCAAGCTCAAAGTTCCATAATAGCTAAACTTCGTGAAATTATTCTATGTCCAGCTCACGCTAAGATTGTTCAACATGGAAATACTTGCAACTCCAAACACTCGCTTACTCGTGGAAATATTCTATGGTAAATCTGTGCTACTTGCGAGTATTATTACAACTTCAAAACGCATACAGACTCACGAAAATGTACTACTCTGAGATTGTACGACTTGCTAGTATTATTGCAAGTTCGGAAATCCTCTAACTCGCGACAATGTTCTAAAACTACATGATCTGTTTATCAAAAATTTTGCATTTGCGCTGGTATGCTAACCATCTGCATATAAAAACATGTAGTGCACTTTAGCCAATTTACCGTTTGTTGCATGCCCTCTTGCTGGACAAGATCCTGAAATTCTTAATGGCAGTTATGTACATTTGTTTCTTCCCTGTTAAATTAAAAATTACGATAGTAGCAGTTATTCGTCATTGAATATTATATACTTAAGCACTAAACTCTTTACCAGGAGCACGTAGCTTCTTTACCTTGGCAATTACGTCTAAGAATTGTTACTACGCCTTCCTCGACAGTTGCAATCGCTGAAGTAACAACTGGGAGGTGACAGGTCTGTATGTTGTGTCTGCGAGGAACGACGCAGAGGGTTAGGGCTATCTCTCAACTGTACGCTCATGATGAGCGAGAAAGTGAGAAAAATGTGGACAAGGAACTGGTCTGAAATCGACATGATGTAGGAGGGAAGTAATATTTCTTTAAGGTGGCTGTTATTTTAATGGACATTGCAAGGACTGTCGAATCAATACAGAAGGGTAAAAGCCAGTCGCTTTCTCTGCTCCAAAAATTCTTTGTTTGTCTAAATCGATATTGTGCATTTTCTTAATCCCTTTGCTATCAGTGTCATATTTTACCGTGTTTCATGCTATCGGAATTAATTATCTAACGATTATGTAGCACCACACTTGCTCATACTCACGTCACGGGAGAAACACAATTGGCAACGAACTAACAGGCTGGGAGTTTGCATTTTCACTGCATGCAATGAGAACCTCTTAATGGGACACAGCGATGATTGTTACGACACTTATTTTGTTATTATTTATTTGCTGGCTATTTTTAGTCAATTAAACAGGGTGATTCAAAAAGAATACCACAACTTTAAAAATGTGTATTTAATGAAAGAAACATAATATAACCTTCTGTTATACATCATTACAAAGAGTATTTAAAAAGGTTTTTTTTCACTCAAAAACAAGTTCAGAGATGTTCAATATGGCCCCCTCCAGACACTCGGACAATATCAACCCGATACTCCAACTCGTTCCACACTCTCTGTAGCATATCAGGCGTAACAGTTTGGATAGCTGCTGTTATTTCTCGTTTCAAATCATCAATGGTGGCTGGGAGAGGTGGCCGAAACACCACATCCTTAACATACCCCCATAAGAAAAAGTCGCAGGGGGTAAGATCAGGGCTTCTTGGAGGCTCTGTCACGGGCTGCCTGGCGGCCGATCCATCGCCTCGGGTAGTTGACGTTCAGGTAGTTACAGACAGATAAGTGCCAATGTGGTGGCGCTCCATCCTGCTGAAATATGAATTGTTGTGCTTCTTGTTCGAGCTGAGGGAACAGCCAATTCTCTAACATCTCCAGATACTGTAGCCCAGTTACAGTAGCACCTTCGAAGAAAAAGGGACCAAAAACTTTATTGGCTGAAATGGCACAGAAAACGTTCACTTTAGGCGAGAGTCACGTTCATACTGAGTTGTTTCCCGCGGATTCTCAGTGCCCCATATACAGACATTGTGACGGTTGACTTTCCCGTTAGTGTGGAAAGTTGCTTCATCACTAAACACAATCTTTGAAACGAAAGATTCATCTGTTTCCATTTGAGCAAGGATAAAATCACAGAAATCGATTCTTTTAATCTTATCAGCTGCAGACAGTGCTTGAACCAATTTCAGACGATAAGGTTTCATAACTAACCTTTTTCGTAGGACTCTCCATACAGTTGATTGTGGAATTTGCAGCTCTCTGCTAGCTCTGCGAGTCGATATTCCTGGGCTGCGAACAAATGCTTGCTGGATGCGTGCTACATTTTCATCACTCGTTCTCGGCCGTCCAGAACTTTTCCCTTTGCACAAACACCCATTTTCTGTAAACTGTTTATACCAACGTTTAATACACCACCTATCAGAAGGTTTAACACCATACTTCATTCGAAATGCACGCTGAACAACTGTCGTCGATTCACTTCTGCCGTACTCAATAACATAAAAAGCTTTCTGTTGAGCGGTCGCCATCTTAGCGTCAACTGACGCTGACGCCTAGTCAACAGCGCCTCAAGCGAACAAATGTACAACTAAATGAAACTTTATAGCTCCCTTAATTCGCCGACAGATAGTGCTTAGCTCTGCCTTTTGTCGTTGCAGAGTTTTAAATTCCTAACGTTGTGGTATTCTTTTTGAATCACCCTGTATTAGCTCTAAAATACAACATACATTACATGTGAAAATTCTCATATAACATGTAATGTATTAAGATACAGTGTAAAATGTATTCATTTTTGTACCCATCCTTATTACAAAACAGCAAAAGGTCTCTTGGCCATAGTTGCAGTGTGTCTATCCAAAGGCCTCCAGTGGTAACAAAAATCGATTAGCAACGTTTAATACAATTACTGACATATGTAAGCAGTTTAAAATGCTACCGCATTATACTGGGGAGATGAGTATTGTTACATTAAATGTTTAGCAGAGTATGTCAAGCAGTAACTCATTTGTAAAGTAAAATTACTTGTAATGGAAATGAAGTAGTTTACTTAGTATGGATTGCTCTTCTGACACGTAATTTTTCAGATCCAGAACTCAGGAAGCACACTACGTGCTAACGCTCTACAGCACCCTTCCCCATTGCTACACCACAGGTACTACATCACACTGAATTTCATAGCTGTAGTGAGAAATTTAGCATCTCGTTGATGCCGACCTATTTGAAAGTCCCATTTTTTTTACAGTTTTTTGGCAGATTCAAAACAATTTTAACTTTCCTGTGTATTTAGTAAATCTCTTTATATTACAGAATAACATTTTGATGTCAAAGATTTGACTGAAAATAAAAATACTTACTTGCCCTTTTTCTCTCTTGACCTTCTAAATGTGCCATGCTCTTGCATGTACGTTAGTGGCACTGATAAAGTCTGCTCCAGTTACTATCTGTGTGACTTCGTCGAAATTCCGCGACGTTTCGATGAATGCCACTTCCATCATCTTCTAGCGAAATCTCGAGGTTGTGTGAGTGACCCATATAGAAAATCTAACGCCCTTAGGTGCAGATATTTTTGTATGTGGTACCTAAATATTTACGCTTATCACTGTTTTGGTTGTTTCTCTGCGTCGAACTGTCTTCTCGCAAACATGTCACGAATTTTCGACATAATGTTTTCTGCACAGTCGTGAGTACACCATTAAGCAGACAACGCTTTTCGTTATAGACTAACCGTTTTCCGTGCACGTGTTCACACTTCAATCCCTGACCATTTGCCCAGGGGAGTATAAGCATCAACGGCTCACCCTTGCCACACCTACTTGGAGATACCAAGCAACCTACAAACATATGTGTTGTAACAGCTATAATACTGTTGTAATGTCGATCGCCGCGCCGTCCTCAGTCAACAGTACAAATATCGGCACTTAACAGCCATTTCACCCTGTGTATACCTGAACGGTGGCCGACTCTCCCCAGGCGCGGCGTGTGGTGCGGGTTGTGGCCCTCTGTTCGACTCTCGGTGCATTCAGTGCCCAGATTCGCAAGGAGTCAACTGCTGAGTGCACGCTTGGCGTAAAGGTGCTAGAACAGGATCTCTTGCCGAACTCAGGTGATAGCTGTCATCTCTGCTTACGAGATAATCATGGAGCCTTTTCTCACTAAATTCTTTGATTATACTGTCCCAAAATCCACTCGCTCGGCACATAAAATTCGCTTTCTCAAATTTTAACATATGCCCCTCGTTGAGGCTGTGTTTCGCCAGTGCTGATTTATTTCCAAAACGTACGCATCTAATGTGTTCCATCCAGCGTTGCGGGATGCTGTGCTATATTTGCCGGATCTATTGGGAGCCACACTCGCAAGGAATGTCATATATACCCGAACCAAATACATTATTCGTTTTTCGTAGTGATCGGAAGGTGACTCTGATGTTATCTCTTTAGAAATATTCTTGCAGTTCTGGCTTAGGTGAGGCTCTGTTCATCTTTCTGTATATCTTATTTCCTGATGGCTGTATCATTCGCTCTTTTCGATGCACGTCAGTCTGCGCTTCTCTCTCTATCTCACTCTTCTTTTTTTTTTTTTTTTTTTTTTTTTTTTTTTTTGTTTTGCTACATACAGTTCTATAGTGTTGCAGGTACATATCTAAGCGAAGCGAGTCCATTTTATAGATTGCATATCCTAGCGTGCCGTCTTCATTTCATCTTATTAGAATGTCCAAAACTGGAAGACATCCCTTACGTTCTAGCTCTGTCGTCAACTGTACGGTTTCATGGAAGCTGTTCAGGCGGCATAGGAACTGAGTCATGGCCCCTCTGCCATGTTCCCGAACGGCGACGGCGACGGCGACATGCGCGTAACTTATTGGTACTTTATTTGGAAGAAACTGCAAGAAGTGGGGATTTAAGGAGATGGGACCAGGATAAACTGACTAAACCAAAGGTTGTACAGAGTTTCAGTGAGAGGATAAGAGAATAATTGACAGGAATGGGGGAAATAAATACAGTAGAAGAAGAATGGGTAGCTCTGAGGGATGAAGTAGTGAAGGCGGCAGAGGATCAAGTAGGTAAAAAGACAAGGACTAGTAGAAATCCTTGGGTAACAGAAGAAATATTGAATTTAATTGATGAAAGGAAATAATATAAAAATGCAGTAATTAAAGCAGGCAAAAAGCAACACAAACGTCTCAAAAATGAGATTGACAGGAAGTGCAAAATGGCTAAGCAGGGATGGCTAGAGGACAAATGTAAGGATGTAGAGGCTTATCTCACTAGGGGTAAGATAGATACTGCCTACAGGAAAATTAAAGAGACCTTTGGAAAAAAGAGAGCCACTTGTATGAATATCAATAGCTCAGATGGAAACTCAGTTCTAAGCAAAGAAGGGAAAGCAGAAAGGTGGAAGCAGTATATAGAGGGTCTATACAAGAGGACAATATTATGGAAATGGAAGAGGATGTGGATGAAGATGAAGTGGGAGACACGATACTGCGTGAAGAGTTTGACAGAGCACTGAAAGACCTGAGTCGATACAAGACCCCGGGAGTAGACAACATTCCATTGGAACTACTGACGGCCTTGGGAGAGCCAGTCCTGACAAAACTCCACCATCTGGTGAGCAAGATGTATCACACAGGTGAAATACCCTCAGACTTCAAGAATAATATAATAATTTCAATTCCAAAGAAAGCAGGTGTTGACAGATATGAAAATTATCGAAATATCAGTTTAATAAGTCACTCCTGCAACATACTAACGCGAATTCTTTACAGACGAATGGAAAAACTGGTAGAAGCGGACCTCGGGGAAGATCAGTTTGGATTCCGCAGAAATGTTGGAACACGTCAGGCAATATTGACCCTACGACTTATCTTAGAAAATAGATTAAGGAAAGACAAACCTACTTTTCTAGCATTTGGAGACTTAGAGAAAGCTTTTGACAATGTTGACTGGATTACTCTCTTTCAAATTCGGAAGGTGGCAGGGGTAAAATACAGGGAGCCAAAGGCTATTTACAATTTGTACAGAAACCAGATGGCAGTTAGAAGGGTCGAGGAGTATGAAATGGAAGCAGTGGATGGGAAGGGAGTGAGACAGGGTTCTAGGCTGTCCCCAATGTTATTCAATCTGTATATTGAGCAAGCAGTAAAGGAAACAAAAGAAAAGTTCGGAGTAGGTATTAAAATCCATGGAGAAGAAATAAAAATGTTGAGGTTCGCCGATGACATTGTAATTCTGTCAGAGACAGCAAAGGACTTGGAAGAGCAGTTGAACGGAATGGACAGTGTCTTGAAGGGAGGATTTAAGATAAACATCAACAAAAGTAAAATGAGGATAATGGAATGTAGTCGAATTAAGTCGGGTGATGCTTAGGGAATTAGATTAGGAAATGAGACACTTAAAGTAGTAAAGGAGTTTTGCTATTTGGGGAGCAAAATAACTGTTGATGGTCGAAGTAGATAGTATATAAAATGTAGACTGGCAATGGCCAGGAAAGCGTTTCTGAAGATGAGAAATTTATTAACATCGAGTACATATTTAAGTGTCGGGAAGTCGTTTCTGAAAGTATTTGTATGGAGTGTAGCCATGTATGGAAGTGAAGCATGGACGATAAATAGTTTGGACAAGAAGAGAATAGAAGTTTTGAAATGTGGTGCTATAGAAGAATGCTGAAGATTAAATGGGTAGAGCACGTAACTAATGAGGAGGTATTGAATAGAATTGAGGAGAAGAGGAGTTTGTGGCACAACTTGACAAGAAGAAGGGATCGGTTGGTAGGACATGTTCTGAGGCATCAAGGGATCACAAATTTAGGAATGGAGGGCAGTGTGGAGGGTGAAAATCGTAGAGGGAGACCAAGAGATGAATACACTAAGCAGATTCAGAAGGATGTAGGTTGCAGTAGGTACTGGGAGATGAAGAAGCTTGCACAGTATAGAGTAGCATGGAGAGCTGCATCAAACCAGTCTCATGACTGAAGACAACAACACCAACATTATTTGGAAATATTTGCCGGCCGTTGTGGCCGAGCGGTTCTAAGCGCTTTAGTCTGGAACCGCGCTTCCACTACGATCGCAACTTCGAATCCTTCCTCGAGCATGGATAAGTGTAATGTCCTTAGGTTAGTTAGGTTTACGTAGTTCTAAGTTCTAGGGGACTGATGACCTCTGATGTTAAGTCCCATAGTGCTCAGAGCCATTTGAACCATTTTTGGAAATTTTTGCTGTGAAACTGATATCTACCATTGAGTTTCTGTGGTTGAAATATAGAGGAAACGTTTGGTTTCTTAACCAGTTCGCTGTCATTGAGACGTTTGTGTTCCATGATAGGTTATCATAGAACCAGTGAGCATTTGCCCCATGTCGTTGTTACGTATTAATGACCAATTGTTGAAGAGAAGCCTACTAATAGTTTGCCGAATTCTTAAAATTAGAGATTCCGCCTCAAGGTTGCGCTCTCTTAAGTTTCGTTGTAAACGCTCTGCTCCACATTGTTGCATGGCTTCAGTTGGTGCCTGCAGATTGGCACCCTAATGAACGTATTTGCTAAACGGTTTGCGATCACACTTTCCTGGACAATTCGTCAGAATGAACTGCTCACACGTACAGACATGTGTCGCGTCACGAGCCGCACCCGCACAGAGAACCTGTAGCGTGAGTTACAAACTTGTAGCGATGTGTATCTTCCTTCTCCGTGTCTTGTCGTTTTCGCATATCTTTGTTCTCAAACACCATATGTCCCCGAAAAACACTGTATGCTATATACCTTCCCTGCAAACAAAGATGATGGAAAATATATATATTTTTTTCATATTAATGGTTTTCAGTACATCACGTCTTGCAGGTCTCGAATGTTCAAGGGAAAAATTTTTTAACTGTTTGCACCCAAGCTGCTAATTATTTATTGAATAACTAGTTTCGGATGTTGCCCATTTTCACAAGCCATGTATTTTGTACGTGGGGAATGCTTGTTGTGTGCAGCTGTACTGATGTCATGATACTTATATGCAGCTCAGATATTTATTATTCTGCACGATGTGATCCACATGACTACCTCGTTTAATATAAAATAGAGAATATGTTGCCATTTCGTACTGACAAATAAGCCTATGTGACACACAGTGTACTCCAGTGAGAACATATTCCTGTTATACATAAATTATTGTTATCACGTGGACAAGATCATCCTGAATAATGAAGCTCTGAGCTACTCTTACGTATGATAACATACCCTAGAGACAAAACGCATAGCTTGTGAGAATGGGTGAAACCCAAAACTAGTTAGCCAATAAATAAAGAGCAGCTTCTGTGTAAACATTTAAAAGTGTCTTTCATTGTTTTTTCCATATTGTTAGCTCTTACTATAGTTAAAATAATCTTGCATTAATGCAGACCATTCCGAAAAATAAACAACAATAACAACTCGTCAAGAGAGGATAAAACCAGTCTCCCTTCACCTGTCCGACGGTGCAAGGAACACGCCTCTTCCACTTTTCGTTGTAAGCTAACTGGACTAATTAATTCGAGAACGAAAGCATTTAATGATTTCTTAGATACATTGTTACTTAACTACAAGTCTAACAATTTCTAGAAAAAATTTCTGGGGAAATATCTTCAGTGAGGGTTATTGGTGATCCGTTGGAATTTGTGAGTAATGCGTAGAGGTCGAGAGGCCAAATTTTGCTTCTTATGAATTACAGACGCAAAGGGTAGGCTTTATGATGATTGTAGTGAACTGATAAAATAATGAATGGTATAATTTTGAACGTGGCCGATAATGCAGCAACCGTAGACGAAATTTATAATATTACTTGAAAAGACAGCTCTTCGGTTGCACAGGTAAAAAAATTTTTCAACTTTACCTAGGTTTCAACTGCTCCAAGACAGCCTTCATCAGGAGTAAAAAATTTTTGCTTTACCTGTAACAGAGTTTTGGAATAATATAAAAATTATTAAATTAAACATATGTAATAAAATTACATCATAGCTAACTGCTACGGTACAGCAGTCAAAGAAAGCCTGTTCCACACACCCACGACCTCACAAAAAAGCATTTTTTCACTCTGCTGTTGATAGAGCAATCTCCACCCCTCTGTCCTCTGAAAATTTAAAAACCGAATTGAATCTAATTAAAACCATTCCAGTTAATAATGGTTACGAACCAAATATAGTAGATGATGTCTTCAGACAAAAAGCCAATAACAGATTTACCCCGCTTGGGACCACTATTGACGAGCCTAGCGATTTGAAGAAATACTTCTCTTTACCGTATGTAGGGCCACTAACCTACAGATTGCAACGTCTCCTTAAAAATAAATATGGCTGCAGCGTAGTTTTCTCTACCAACAACTTTCTCAAAAATAATCTTATCCATAATTTAAAACCAAGACGGTCGCCTCTGCAAAACTCAGGCGTTTACAAAATCACCTGTGACACTTGCTCAGCTTATTCCATAGGACAGACTGGACGAGCTTTTTCGATTAGATATAAGGAGCAACTATTAGGGAAAAAAGGTACGAACGTACATAATTCGTCATTCGCTGACCACTTTCTTATCACAGGACACAAACCTAAAGATGTTCATGCTATTAGTATCTTACATACGGAAAAGAAAGGCTTCAGACTTGATATTGTTGAACAGTTGGAAATTTGTAAACATTTTTCCCGTTACGACCATTTAATCCTCAATGAGCAATTACAATTACGTGATAAAAATTTCTTTGATGGTGTAAAGCCCTTGCTTAAAATCACTTAACGCGGAATATTGCTATTATGCTTCCCGTACTGTAGCCTTAAATATTGTTCTCTCTCTCCCTGTTTTACAGTATAATATTTTGTTCAACTTTCGATCTGATACATACTATCTGACATGATGTAATCAGCACATTACGTGCACTCCTGTTCCAATGCTTCTGACAGCTGTTGTCACTGTAAATTAAAAGCATTCAATACTAGACGGCGCGATACAAGGTGCCAACTTGCTAACATCGACGGCGCGCGCGCCTGTCAGTCTGATGCTGCTTACAGTGCCGCCAGCACACGCGACCCTTAGCGGCGCGTCTTAATCAAGTTGTGCATTCCTAGGAAAATTTTATAATGTACAAATATATTTTTATCTTTAACGTGAGCACTGTTGCTCTAAACCATTTCATAACTATTTACTATGTGTAAGTATGCTTTCTTTGTCTACTGTACCGTAGCAGTTAGCTATGATGTAATTTTATATCATATGTTTAATTTAATGATTTTTTTATATTATTCCAAAACTCTGTTATAGGTAATGTAAAATTTTTTTACTTCTGATGAAGGCTGCCTTAGAGCAGTTGAAACCTAGGTAAAGTTGAAAAATTTTTTACCTGTGCAACCGAAGACCTGTATTTTCAAGTAATATTATAAATAAAGAATGGTATTTTTCAAAATAACCTCGCCAGTCTCAAAGTTAATTGCGTAGGTAGAAACTTCCCTTTTTAATATCATTTTACATTTTGAGGGTGATAAACTTTCATAAGTTCGGAAATTATGTAGTGCTTGTTCCACTGTTTTGCATGATAGTGAAATGGTCTAATGAGTACAGGAAGAATATCACTTAAATGATAAGATTCGACTTTCAGCTGTACACAATCTTATGTTTGATCGTTTCGACTGAAAGTGACAGTTTACCGACATATGAACCTTAATGAATTTAGAAAATTTGGAGAAGTCTGTTTAACGCGCTAAACCAAAATTCTCTATTTGTATTTTCGCAATAGCATTCCTACTAAGATTAATAATAAAAGGTTATAAGCTGACAACAAAATTTTTAGGAAAATTAAGGGCTAGTTTTGTGCGACACTATGATCTGATAAAAATTGTACAAATCTACTCATGAAAGTGTGGTTAGGACACTGGTCTGAATTTGACCATTGCTTTCCTGTCAGCTGTCAAATGTTCATCAAAACGGCCAGTTACATCCGCGTAGTTCATAGAATGGCTAAAACATTGAATAGTATTTTTATGTGAAAGAGTTCTGAGGCAAGGTAATGACTGTTAATTTACTATGAGGATTTCTCACAGTACTTCAAGATACATCTTATTACTCGATATCTGTGAAACAATGACACATTTTATTAAAGTTGTGGCCACCAAGTAGAGTGGCCAATCATTACATCAGAGAGCAACTGACAACTTCTCATCCTTGTACTGTCTTGTTCCAGATACCTCACAAGTGGCAATCGATGTGCTCTCTTATTTTGTACTCTTACAGGGATTCTTTAATATTCATCCTTCTTGAATCTATACGTTAGATAGCATTAGGTGTACTTTTCATTCCCAGATCCCTATCCAGGCTATCCTCAAGGATATAGATTGTCTCTGGGAAACAAGAATGCACAGTACACATTTACAATGAAGAAAAGTTAATAACCTTTCCACATATCCAAATCGATACAGTCATCGTGCATGTGGATTAAATCGAAGACACCTAAACATATTTTGATTTAAAGGATAATAAAAAAACTCCCACAAAACCTGTAAGTATATAGTACTGAAGGGTGTATACGACAATTCTTAGGTAGTTGTCACCACACATCACCCAAGACAAAAATCAGATTTCAACATTTATTTACATTGATCACATCACTGCACTGGAGATATTAGATATTAATAATACATGCACAGCTCTCCATTTTACCAAGAAAAATTGCAGAAGAAATTAGCCACCAATAACAGGTTCCAGTAGTTAATGTGGTACACTCCACCCAGAGGAACTTATTATGCCTATAATTTCACACCACCAAACACTGACGTCTGTCTTTCGTCGTCTTTTAGGGGTATATTGTGGTGGAACATTTTGCAAATTCCAAAATGAACACAAAGCGTTTTTTCAAAGTTTCATGATAAAAAAATAGCCTAGAAGTACTTTATTAATGTCCTCGTTACTTTCGTTAACCGATCATTGTAAATTATATTTATTTTCTGTTTATTGCAATGGTCATATCATCTGTTACTGATGAGAGGTCATTAATGTCCACTAGGAAAACTAAGGGTCGTAAATCGAATCTTGTGGGACTCTACATGTAAATAGTTCTCAGTTGGATGATGCATGATAGCTTAAAAAAGGACACTTTATCATTGACACCCCATGTTTCTATTCAGAGGGATACGGTTTGAACCACTTTGCAGCATTTCCTGTTACGCCATAATGTTCTATTTAACATAAAGTATAGTCATTTAACAATAAAATGCCGTTGATATATATATATATATATATATATATATATATATATATATATATATATATATAATGAGTTGTGTACATTCCCACTGTATGCATAAATAGAACTCATAGTACCACAATGCAGTCGATACCCTGACAGTGACTTTGAGAATATTTTATCTACCGAGCGAGGTGGCGCCGTGGTTAGACACTGGACTCGCATTCGGGAGGACGATGGTTCAATCCCGCGTCCGGCCATTCTGATTTAGGTTTTAAGTGATTTCCCTAAATCACTCCAGGCAAATGCCGGGATGGTTCCTCTGAAAGGGCACGGCCGACTTCCTTCCCCATCCTTCCCTAACCCGATGAGACCGATGACCACGCTGTCTGGTCTCCTTCCCCAAAACCAACCAACCAACCAATATTTTATCTGTGTCAATTGTTTAAGAACCATTTAATCAGTTCTTATACAAAGGCTTAGCTTCAGTATATTTCAACAAATTAGGAACATTTCACTGATAACTGTCTGACTACAGGTATGGCTTAGTACGTTACTAAACTCAGATAAACACTCTTTAGATAACTTTGAAGATATTTTACCATAACAGGTAGATATTTTTTTTAAGGCTTTTGTCACGGATATTATTTCAGCTTTCATGGTCAGGATCATGTTCATACTACACGAGCTACTTGTAGTGACGGTCTAAGACATTCCATGTTAGCACTACTGGACTCGACAACACCATCGGTTCAGTAACAGTGATGAAATGCTTGTTACAATGTTTTGAACACTGCATGCATCGTCCAATGTTCCATCTTTATAGTATCAGTGTTCTTCATTTGTAACTCTACCAGTTTTCTCCTTCACTGTGTGGAATACTGCCTTCATTATGCTATCTTATGTCTCCATGTATTTCTCATAATACCTTTGTGTAATTTTCTGTATTACTATCTTCTCAATAACTTGAGAACCGTTTCTGACTGAGAAATATTGTTTTCTTTTTGTTTTGCAAGATACCTTTATTCCCTGAGAAATCTGTGGATTTTTGTAGAGTTTGCACTAATCTGGATTACTTTTGCGGAAACATGATTTTAAAAAAAATTAATAATTTTATCAGTAAAAGTACCATATTTGTCATTCGTGCATACACCTTCCAGCTGATTCCTCTGAGGAGTTTCTGAAATAACGTAATTTTGCGTGACTGGCTATCCTTTTGAAATACGATTTTGTATCCTGATAGGTAATCTCATTTAACAGAAGGAACTGCAACCCTGAGGGGCCATTGACTGTTGGTTTTGTAGTATACGTCTTGTTTATTAGACCTGTCCCTAAAGCGATTATCAATGGCTGTTTTTGGACAAACGCTAACCTGATTGGATAGCTTAAAATATAGACTATGTAGAATAATAATGTTACGGAATGCAGTAAATTCTTACTTCCCCGTTTCGAAGTGATTTATGAACAGACTGAAATTTATTGCAAGTGTTGGGTATACACTTACTAATACAACGGGTTTACTACGTAATTACATGGAGTACAGGCAGCTCGACACGGCTCCCGATTTTGATTGAGACGTTTCTCAACTTTGTAAATAACGAACCAAACGTCTGCTACAACGGTTTTTACTTATAATGACGAAATATTAAATCACTAATCATTTCATCATGTGATTTCGCTTTCAGTTTTTTTGGTACAAATCTTTAACTTATTATCTGAGAATGTCCATGTTTTGAAAGCTTCTTTGATATGTCCGACGACAGCGTGAATATCACAGTGTGGTCGAAACTGGCGAACACCAGAAAATAAGATACTGAACAGAAGTGCCGTTCTGTGAAGCATTTACGTTCTGTAACGTGAGGCTCCAGAGCGAAGAAAATCTGTTTGGTCAGTTATTTAAATTGGTGGTGCTGCATTCCCGTATCAAACGAATCAAATGGCATTCATCTCTACTTTCGAGACTAATACAGATCTAATTGTCGTAGAAGTAGGTATTTTGGGTTACAGTATTTCGTACGTTGAGTGGTCGTCGTATAGAAGACAGCCTGTGGGAAAGCTCACTTCGGCTGCTGTGTGTATGTGTGTGTGTGTGTGTGTGTGTGTGTGTGTTTGCCCACCTTCTGTTGCTCCAATGGATCGGCGCACCGCTGACGGTTCCCGTAACTCAGAGTCGATTTTCGCCCCCTCTGGTGACCTTCTGGCAAACACATCCTCCCCACCGGCTCTGACACCGCTCTGTCCACATCATAAACATCCTGACTGCTGCTCCTGTTCATGTCTCTTTCATTTCAGAATATTAATTTCTCTTGTGGTTCAAGGTAATACCAAAAGCGTGCAACTATCACTGTAATTTAAAAGAAAATCACTTTAGTCTTTCCATTTATAATTACTAGTAGCGCAGAGTTTAACGTAGTAAAGTGAGTCCCACAATTTGAATTGGCCTCCTATGGTTTCTAAAACAAGCGAGCCTCGAGTGAAGATAACCCCACGGCTCCTGGGTGTGCTGCGCAAAAGACTCGAACACATCTGTCTTCGTACCCCTTAGGTATGCTGTGCAATATTAAGTAAGGAGACATGGCCAGAAGATTAATATGCCCTCACAGCAGAATCGTTAGTATATTAGAGACATTAAATAGTGACCTGTGCTTAAATACAAATTAATATAACTGGAAATGTGTTCTACAAACTTGAAGTCATAGCAGCACAATAGTGAGTACAGAAAAACCCATGTTAAGCAATAGCCCTACTATAATTTTTAACAGAAGTGGTTTCTCAGAACACTGCCCAGAAAGTCAACAGAATCACGGTACAAGTTGCGGTGAGGGGCGAAGGATGTCACCAACGTCAGTAGATCGAAGCGCATGATGCCACGTAGCTGCGTAGCGAGAGCAGCAGATCCCTACCACTGAGCTGGAGAAAAGGTGAGACTCCAGTATAGCGCTGTCCCGATAAAGTAGTACAATAAGGATGCAGTTTGTCACTACATAATCAATCAGCCAGACAAAGCTAAAGGAATCCTTCTGACTCCAGCATAGCGCTGTCCCGATAAAGTAGTACAATAAGGATACAGTTTGTCACTACATAATCAATCAGCCAGACAAAGCTAAAGGAATCCTTCTTTCGCACGTTCAAAATTTGCAGCCAGTTTACCACAAGCGCTGATGTTGCCAGGATCATGAAGAAAACGACGGCTGCATAGCATGTACCAGCACGTGTCCTCCTTAGTTGACACCTCTTAGTGTCCACTGTACATGGTGTTAGTCCAAAAACCTTTCAGATGGCGTCGTGTCGGGACACTGAACTTACTAGGTCTTTTCTATTCGTCATTTCAACTTCGGATACCGTTTGAGGAACCTTCACTATGTGTGATGAAAGAGATTCCTCAGTTATAGTAAGCAGAAAGATTGCTTGAAAAACAGAATTAATCTGAAACTCTCAACATGTAACTCATTAACAGAGTAAACTCAGCCATGACGTTGCACTTCCATGTCAAATGCGTTTTTCTTAACACACATTTTCACAAACCATTATGAGAGTAATACAGTAATGGAGTAACCATAGGCATAAAAAATAAACGCAGCCACAATCATTATTTTTCGAGAGTTCAAATCAATAGAAATATGTAACCACTTAAAACAAGACAAGAAATGTCCATACTGTAGTGCTGCTCCATATCTCCACAGCGCCGATGCTAAAAACTTAGATAACTCGAATTTGTCATAAATTGTTGCGTGTTAGGTTACGCAAGCTTCGGTAGTTTTAACGCAATTAAAAGGACTGAAGTGACCGTATCACGTTCATTAATTACTATAAATACTAGAAATGAAAAGCACAATGATATCCTACAGCATTAATTTATTTAGTGAAGTGATTTTCGGCTTACAAGACCATGAGTAGTGTTATGCAGCTTGCAGCAGCTGCACTACAAAAGACAAAGTACCTTTCAAAATAAATTTGTCTCCAGCGTATATTATTTTATTTTAGTCAAAGTCACTACCATTTTTCATGTAATGTAATTTATTTACATTCAGTATTCTGTTTTCGCAGCTCATATTAAAAACGGTTTTCCGTTAACCTACAAGTTATCGCATTATTATATGCAAGTGGTAATGAACTATAGTTTTGGATGTTATTTAAATGCCAACGGCGGTGTGCTTTATGTCCAAAGATCATAGCGAGTTGTCTGTAGCAGAAGTTATAGATAGATAATTGTAATATCTGTGGTAAAATGGAATATCTAAATAAAGAAATATATTTCGACAATTAACATTTGCAAGGACATTGATGTAATTTTTAGTAAATTTTTCCGTTTTTAGATCGATCATTTCTTTCAAAATAGTATCACTTTGTTTCATTACATATGTGAAACTCACTATTTCATCTAAAATATTTAGCAACCTACATTTTTCTGGCAGTGGTTGGGATTCATTTATTAAGACTAGACGTATTCTTCATCAGCATGTGCCTGCAGTTACCAATACAAATCTGTCACCTGTCCACATTCAGCCTACAGAGAATTTTATTTGTTTCCACATGAGTGGTCTCAGGCCAGCTGCCCGTCTTCAGATCTATTACAGAAAATTTCCATTCCATTTGGCTCAAATTACAAATATTTATGATTTATGTTTAGAAAGCTTAAAATTACTTAAGAAATTAGTTACAACAGCTGTGCAACTTACCACTTTTCGAATGTGGAACTGAAAGTCCACTGTCATAACTTGCCACACACTAGTCTCTTGCGGATTTATAATTATTTTTTATGAAACCTGATTGGTGAAACACAAACAGCACTGAAAAGCGCCCTCTATCTGTAGAGAGTGAACTGGTGTGTAAACCCAGCTCCTAAGTATGGGATGCAACCTGCTGTTGAATATAACAGCATCAAAATATTTTAAAAGAACTTTTATCAAACACTGGTCTTGTATCCTAACAGTTGCATAATTTCTAGCGAGCATTCAGAAGTGTCCTCCATGGACATTATATCTTCCTAAATGTCTGAAACATATGAGGAAATTATTATTATTACTAAACTTTAAAATATCGTTACAACATACCAAAAGTGGAAGAGGGAGAAAGACAATGGATACCAAAAGACATCGCACATCACTGCTGTGGGGGAGGCCTGAAACGGCTGCATTCCTGAGGCGAGAGCGCACGAGGATGGGAGCAGCATTGGGCTTAGAGCCAGAACGACTGGTCGACGGGCTGGTGGCCCTGGTGTGGTAAGCGTGGAGGCTGCTCCAGCCACAGGCGATGAGAGTGACGTGTCAGTGTCTGAGAGGACAGCACTGGATGGGCTAGCAGTGGACAGGCCAGGGACGCTGGAGCGCCAGAGCGAGTAGTGCAGCAGCCGGTTGTTGCGAGCACTGGAGCGTGGGCAACTGCGTCTGTTGCGCAGGAACCGGCAGAGATAATGGCACAGCAAACGGCGAGACTGAGGCACAGAAACCAACGGGGCCAGAGTAGGAGCACCGGGACCGACAGTGCAAGAATAGTAGGCGCCGGGGTCATCCGAGCTGCAGTAGGTGGCGAAGTCTGCTACAGTGGTGTCTCGGGTGACTGAGTGGATGACGAGTTCAGAGAGAAAGAACAGGTGGAGGATCCAGTCAGGGGTCCAAATACGACACGAAAGGAGACCCAAAAAGGAGAGGTTGTGCAAGAGCAAGAGATCCACTGGGGACTGTGTATTGAGCAATGCTAGACCATTGAGGGGCCCATTTGTGACAGTACTCAGTTATGGCGAAGGATACCGAAAAATGCTCCAGCTAGTTGAGGCAAGCGGACCATGGCTCCGAGGTGCTTTCGAAAATCTGGAACGATTGGCGCTGTTTCGTCGATTTTGGAGAAAGGGAAACAGCCGAGGGAGTGTGGTGCTGGAGAAGGACAGCTGTGAGCTGTGGTGTTGGCTTTCCTGACAAGGCCTTTGCTAGATGGGCAAACCACTGCAAGAAGAGTGCAGTAATGTGCTGCTTGGTGTAGAACGGGAACGATGGCGCCGAGACATCGGAGGGCAGCTGCAGAATGTGCAGAACACTGTCTACAGTCCAAAGAATGCACAAAGCAGAGGTGACTCCAATAAACTGTGAGTCGGCGCTTTGGAGAACAACACAAAACTAACAATCGCCGTCATCTCTTTTATGTCACTAGTGGAAGATTTTCACGCAAATGATTGATGTTTCTGCAGTTAGTTTTGACAATATAAGTTTATTTTAACGTCATCACATAAGATTTAACTTCCATGAAATACAATAGTCCCAGAAATTACCTTCCTTGATTTATATGATCTGCCAGTGCGAAGAGACTGTCATCGCTTGATGTAGGTCGTGACAATAGCCCATCTTTACAAAGTTGATGCATAATCACTGGTGAAGAACTACACTGTAACACTGTGTAGTGATCATGTCGTGATGTGGTGGTGCGCTACAGCGTGGCACAGTGTCTGCTGAAGCTGGAAGAGATGGGAAACTGCAGGGGACCTGGAGAGGAGCTGCATCAGCATCTGGCTATTGGAGTTCGCACTATGCCTTAAGTACACTGCGGCGGTGAAATATCCTCAGACTCTTGAGGACCACGTGACCCACAGACAGTCCCTGATAGCAGAACTGCTGTCTGTGTGCACGCTTCATATGGACGATGGTAGTGGTAGTTGGTGGTGCCTGCTAGCATTGAGTCTGTAAGCAGAATGTTTACAATTTGCATAGAATACAAACAAGCTAAGTACTGGCGAGGTGCATAACAGTCTACCCGGCGACGATAAAGAGCAGAAACCTCCAGGGTGCAGATTTCTTGCCAGAAACGGGAGTTGACAAAGATGCTGGGGCAGAGCGCAGTGTCTAGTCCACAAGGCACCCTCCTCCATGCATCATATGATGGTTTCTGAAGTATGTATGTAGGTGCAGATTATCACTGGGTGTAAAACTCATTGCCATGAACAGTTACACAATGACCTCCCACTTCATATCCTCATTTCCACTGGCATATAATCAGATAATAACTTATCGTGGTATTCACAATGACAAAAATTAAAATCGGAAAGTGATTCGAATCACTCACTTTTGGTGAAAAAGCTTGATAAAATATAATCTATATTGACGTTTTGCAAATTGAACATCTCATATTCCTGTATAATAATCTCATTTAAGTGTATTATGCAGCTGCAAGCAGTATTCTTTTGGCAAGATGTATTATCACATCTGTGAATGCCTGGAGCATAGAGTTGGATGTAAGTTCTGATGGGTTGTTACAAATGAATTGGGTTCCAAAAGAGGTGATAATTGACATGATTACTACACATGGAAAATTTAAAAATTGAAATACACCGGTAGTCAAAATGCAGACTTATCTTTCGTTATACAACTTCTTCTGTGTTGTAACTGTGTTGAAATTGACTGTCTCTTTTGATACAACTGGAAGGAGAGTTCAATAGAAATTCTTTCTCGAAGCCCTGTTCAAAGACAAAGTTCACAAGCACGTGCAAGAGCTTGCAGATTAACCTGTAGAGTATAACTGGCTGTCTAACTCTGTTGTCACCAGACAACACATCCTGGCGTAGAATTGACCTCGTGACTATGTGTCAGTCTATTTTAAGTCATCTGAAGCGGACGACGTGCCTTTGTTATTTAGATGACATTATAGTGTTCTCAGAGACATTTTATAAACCCATAGAACGACTGAGGGCCGTTCTTAACTGTCTCCAACAAGGCGGACTGAAACATAATACAAGAAAGTGTCTCTTTGGAGCAAAAGAAATCAAAATACTTGGGCACCTTGTATCAAACGAAGGTGTGCTGCGAGACCCAGAAAATGTGAGATCTGTAACGATATTTCCTATCTCTAAAAGTATTAGGGTGTGACAAGCTTCCTTGGATTATGTTTTTATTACCATCGTTTTATCAAAGACTTTTGTATCAAAGCCAGTTCAACCCAAGAGTTGTTAAAAGCCGATGCTAAATTTATCTGTGGTGGTGCTCAACAAGATTCTTTCGATGTGCTGCGAAAAGCTCTGACGACTGACCCTGTACTTTGTCTGTATGATGAGAGAGCACCTACAAAACTACACACAGATGCCAGTGGGTATGGGATCAGTGCTGTTCGGGTGCAAATTTCTGATGGATAAAGGAGGTTACAGCCCATGCTTCTAGGACACTTACAAAAGCAGAGAGAAACTACTCGACTACAGAAAGAGAATGTCTAGCTGTGATATTGGCCATGTGCAGATTTCGATACTATCTTTATGGAAGGCCATTCACGGTTGTTACAGACCATCACTAACTTTGTTGGTTGACAGGTCTTAAGGATCCAACAGGACGACTCGCCAGTTGGGCACTACGTCTTCAAGACTATGAAATTACCCTAGTATACAAAAGTGGAAGAAAACACCAAGATGCCGACTGTCTCTCAAGAAACCCTGTGCAAGACCACCAAGACTTTAATGAAGGTAGTGACTGTCTCGCTGCACTCCAGGATATCTCAAATTATGTTTGTCTCAAATCGGTCAGGAGATGTGAAAGGACAATTTAAGGTAGATAATGGATTACTTTGCAAGAAAAACTTGATCCGTTTGGAAGGAGGTGGCTACCAGTGATTCCTAAACATATGCTTTTAAATACGATATTTCACCATTGTATATTACTTGTCCAAGCATGATATAGTGAGTGAACGTCACAGGGGTGTTTAGGCAATCTCAGAGACAAACAGTAGGCTGCACCACTTAGTTGAAGGTGGCCTGTGGGCTGAGCAAACCACCTACTAAAATGAGTCATACAAGTCTGATGCCCCTGAAACGCCTGGTTAATCCGCAGGAGAGAACAGTAGTTGGAATGGTGGAAAAGTGGTCAAAAATGAACTGGTCTCAGTTACACTCAAACACATATAACATTATTTAGTTGCCCGAACATTACAGCGCAATTTTCCGAGCTTAAATATCGACAGAATATGTAACACAATCTTATGTCTTAAGGGCACAACCTCTTTCATTTTTAAAACGGCTGAAGGCCCATGACTCAAAAAACAACTACAACAAATTTTTATAAGCAGAAAGCCCAAGGCTTTATCCTTAAATAATTTTTGTAAGTGAGGCTGAAGGCCCAAACAATGTAAGATTTAACAAGTAAGGCATTTAAATTTTAAGACAGCCGAAGGCCCATGATTAAGAAACACAACTACAATAAATTCTCAAAAGGCAGAAGGCCCAAAGCTGTATCCAGAAAAAGAAATTTAAAATGAGGCTGAAGGCCCAAACAATCTAAGACTTAACAAGTAAGGAATTTTAATTTTAAGACGGCTGAAGGCCCATGATTGAAAAACACAACTACAGTAAATTGTCAACAGGCAGAAGGCCCAAAGTTTTATCAAAAAAAATTTTTTTTGAATGAGGCTGAAGGCCCAAACAGTGCAAGGCTTGACAAGTAAGGAACTTCCAATTTTAAAACGGCTGAAGGCCCATTATTTAAAACCCAACTAAAAGCATACAGATTCAAACCATCGACTATGGGCCATTAAAATACACCATCAAACACCAATGAGAAAAGGCAGTAAAGCCAGCGGCGCTCAGAAGTTTCCAGAGGTCGGTCTGCACTTGAAATATTAACGTTCGCTTAGGGGAGACAAGTAGTCAGCCCAACTATATCCGATCTGCTGGCAACCCATCCAAGAGACAGGCAACAGACCCACTGACAAGGCGACTTGCTTTCCACCCGACCAGTACACGAGGAACTCCAAAGCCAAAATGTAAAAGGTATAGCCATCCACAACCAAGTACGCATAAGCTGTCAAAACTACACACACGTGTTGGACAGCGACAACATGGTGAGGAAACGACACTGCCTGAATTTTACGTCAATGGCCAGGGCAGGTAACAACGCTAACGGCCACAAGGCAGAAAATTCTGCTGGTGCACTTGGACTCCAAACCATGAAAATCAACGGCACAATGTCAACAGACTGGCTTCGGCAATTAAATCACCACTCTACTTTGATGTCCTGGGTCGGTGACCTATGAACCTCGTAGCAATCAGAACAGCTCTCACAGGCTCTGACACCATATAAAGAACGCCAGCAGGCCCAGCCCACTGCGGTGCGTGGAGACTTCCTGGCTGATGCACACCAGCCGACCGACTCCTCAAACCCAGTACACCGACAACATTTAAAATAACTTGCCAGTCAAAATCACACAAACTACACACAGTGTCACGAACAATTGCATGAACTAGAGAATGCTAACGGCAGTGACTGTACAATAACAGGAAGGAATCACTAGTCGGCACACACAGCCAGCCAATAAGTGATCGTCGGCCAAATACACATCGTCCGGCAAGACGACCGACCGACAACCAACCAAAGTCACCCCCACTCCAATCATGTGTGTCAGCAACCATCGGGCGAGTCATGGCAGTACGGACGACACTGCTGCCACACCCCAACTGAACTTCTGCTACATGCCAACTCAAACACTGCCAGGACCGAACTAACTACTGGCACATTCCAACTGAGATTACGACACACGACGACCTGAAAGTCATAGCAGTCAGCAAAGATAACACGCCAGGGCTTATATTGGTAAGTGCCGCTGCTGCCACTCACGGGCAGGCAAGACGGCAACTCAGTGATACCAGTAATTGAAATTAACATAACGAGTTGGAAGTACAGTAAAAACAGGATGTCGAATGAGATGAACACAAGCCATGCACAGCTCAGCCCCCTAGCGCAGTTTCCGCTGGTACGGATTCCGAGGAGCGCTTTCTTCTGACTAAAAATTGTATTTCTAGTGGCATACATACTGTCGCCTATCCTGAGATGTTCTTACAATTTAATGAGGTCGAAAATGCTGTTCACACAACTACAACCAATAATCCACATCGCAATAATGCAGAAGCGATTACCATCGTCTTAATAATGAGGAACTAGACTACAACAGCTTTTTCTTACAAACTTTCATTTTTGTAAATGTTGGGTATTACATTTTATAATTATTTCTAGTAGATACTTGTGAACTGCTATTTATCTTAACAATCTCGGTGTCCGGCCATTTACATTACACCACCTGTTATTCCCCAAGCCGTGTTGTTCAAAAAGCAGGGTTGTTACCCTGAAACAGGCAAATAGAGCCATTTCTCAGATAACCTAGTGACAAGATGGAAACATCTACTCGTTTTGCCTTCCTTTCAATTGAAATTCGAGAACCGTGCCATAAGTCTACTGAACCACTAATGCAGTACCTGCTAAACACTTTGTCTTATTAAATTTCTACGAGCGGCCCCGCTGGTATAGAAATAACCTCCGCACATGTAGTGCTCTAAATCAAGAGAAAAAAATTAGTACAACGAACTTCGCTTAACACGTTATGTGAAACACGCCAAAGCACATGGCGATACGCTTTTGCTCCATATCAGACTACACTTTCACGGCAAGAAAACAACTAAAATGAAACAGGTGATCATAACACGTTGTAAGACAAAATTCGTAGGTAAGTGTTATATGTTAAATCCAGCCTAGTCGTCGAATATGGGGTGTCTAGAAAACCTGCTTTCTCGGATTGCTAGACAATATTCAAACAAATTGTGTTAATGAAATTTATTTCCAAAAGGAACAAATATAATAATTAGCTCTGTGTTAAACAGATGTGTTGTAAGCAAAGAGCGACAGACAAAATAAGAAATCTCTTCAGTATAACAATTCCCAATGCCAAGTTATATAGATTGTACAAGCAAAGTAACTAGTGTCAATGTTGCTATAGATGTCACTAACCGTGAAACTACTCTTCGACTGGGGCTCGATCAGTCGGGCATGGCGCTTACGTTCTCTTCACATAGAGACCGCTGCTGTAGCGTTGTCGTCCTGGGGAGGGGTCAGTCAGCGTACGATTGGCTGATGTCCTTTCACAGCCCTCTCTGTTCTATTGTTGCCGGCTGGCGTGCCGGCGATCGACTTTATGCCGCAACATTACGTGCATAACCGTCCGCCCCTGTTAGCTGAGTGGTCAGAGATGCGGAATGCCACGCCAAGTGGCTGGATTCAATTTTGCGGCTGGGGTAGGAGATTTTCTCCGCTCAGGGACTGGGTGTTGTGTTGTCCTCATCATCATTTCATCCCCATCTCCGACGCGCAAGCCACCCAATGTCGAATGCAATAACTACTTTTTCTCGGCGGCCGAACTTCCCTGAGCGGGAGACTCCCGGCCCACAATGCCGTACGCTCATTTCATTTCCACATGCATAACCCAATAAGAAATTAGCGTTTAGTGTCCTGCAACATTTATGAATTCAACGGGTACTGAATCGTTGCGAACCCAAAGAGGTTAATTCCTTATACATAATTTATCTTGAGCAGTGGACACTCTTCATGCTTAGTGTTCAGTTTTAATCTCCCATTGCAAAATTTAAGACATGTTAATAATGATAATGATAACAACACAATACTGCCAAAACAGTAATGCAGTGAGTGTAGATAGTGTTAACTTCATACTACAGTATAATCATAAAGGAAACTTTGTTATTTTGCTGATAGTTAAACTTTGCTTTGGGATAGCCCATTTGCATTTTTTCTAGTTATTGCCCTTCATTTGGAAATGAAAAAACTTGTTTTCGATCCTGTTCCATAATTTCCTTTACATTTACCGACACAAATTTGAAATATGCTTCACGCAAATAACATTAAAAATTGTGCAACATTCGCGTATTCCTAAGCTCAGCCCAACGTTACAAAACACTAATCGCTTTCTGTTGTTATAACTACTCTAGGTACGCCCTTCATGTTGTTCGCAGGTAGTGCACGGGTCTTCTTAATACAAGTGGGGTTGCAGGACACCCGTGATATGGACTCTTTTCTCCGACCAGAGCTTCCATGTCTTTGTTCCGTGGCAGCAGTGTCCACTGTGACCAGGAATTGTGATCGTTCGGTGTTTCATGGCTGTGACGTGTATGCCGGGCGACATGGGTACTGCACGGGTACAACAGATCCTCAACGCTATCCTGACCCATAGACATAGTTAAAATTACACTTCACATGTTCTCTGGGTTTATTCTTTACCTGACCCCACCAGTTTCGCCATCTTAGAGAGTTTATAACTGACACGCATGTTATTTCATATGGACGTGCACAATATATAAGTAACCTTTGGCCTGTTTTTTTTATGTATGCTAAATGTTAATGCTTTGTATATATCGACATGTATACATTCTTTAAACAATGGAAAATTCTCGTATGAAAAGGGTAGTTGCTACTCGCCATACAGCGCAAATGCTGTGCCACGTATAGGCACAAGAAAAAGAGTGTCAGAAACTGAGCATTCGGCCAACAAGCCCTTCGTCAAAAAAAAAACACACCCACACACTGCCAAGGACTGTGGTAATGTGTGTGCGTGCGTGTGTGTGTGTGTGTGTGTGTGTATGTGTGTGTATGTGTGTTTTGATCGAAAGTTCACCTTGCAGTCTTTTTGCTGTGCCTATATGCGACTCAGCTTCTCTGCTGTATGGTGAGTAGCAATTATCCTCTCCACACGCTATATCGTGAGTAGCAACTATCCTTTTCATAACATTGTATACATCGTTTGTTTGTCATGTATACCGGACGCCACTGATGATGTACTGTCGGGCCCGAATGGCGGTCCGACAGTTAAATACCTTTCATTCTGCTCTTGGTGTAGAGCAAAATGACTTTTAACAAATACTTACAAGCTGCAGAACACTAAGCACACGAGATTTCACCATAAAAAAGAATTAATAAGTCGACTCAGCACCTGAAAGCAAACCAACATGCAGAGGAAACCTAACACATTACAGTAGTTTTATGAGTTTTGTAAGTCTTATTGTTTTATTCCCTGTTCCTCCTACAAAATTGGGTGACACACCTTGATAGCTAAACAGGTAATGGAACAGATATTCTGAGCAGTTGTCTAGACGCGGTTATAGTCGAAGAAACGGATGTGACGAGATTTGTTATAGTAGGAACAAGGTGCCCCTATCTGAGGCAAAGTGCAGTGGCTGGTTATCGTGTGACACTGTCCTTGTTTTATTCCTATGCTCAGCTTTCCCTAGAACGTCGGAAAGAACGTTTGCCAGCCCAGCTGTCTGATATTTGAATTTATCTGAGTGTAGTCGGCTTTTTAACGACTCTTCTACACGTATCTACCATAAACACTTTTTTACATCGTTTTATGCTATAGTAGTGAACTCGACAGTACAATCTTTCTTATGAATTACAAATGTATCTCTTCGGTCACAGATTTTTCAGTGATTGAATATGTAATCCTTGCTATGAGAGCTTATACGGCAGACGAGAATGAGCAACCGATATTGGAGACTCGGCGTGAGTTTGCGAGGTAAGCACGCGGATGCAGGGAGGCGTCGTGACTCGCGACCCACCGAAAAGATGCCGAGAGCAACGTGTGAACTGAAGTACAGCAAATGGTAAGTGGCCAGTTATTAACGCAAGTAACCTGTGAACGGTTACATTTCACCTGATTGGACAAAGACGGTTTCGCAAGTACGTTGGGCAAGGTTCATCTTTGTTTATTACCGATCTGTAGCGTCAGAAGCAGAAGGGAAGGTCCCGTAGAAATCATGCGATTGAGACGGAAGTCGGCAGTATGACGTACTGGTACAGACAAATGATTTCAACTTTAGAAAAGCTGGGTTATTCATATAAGAGAAAGAGCTTCACAAATTGAGCAAGGCAGTAACGCGTTGGTCCACCTCGGGCCCATACGCAAGCAGCTACTCGTTGGCATTGGTTGATCGAGTTGCTGGATGTCCCCCGCGCCAAACTCAGTCCAACTGGCGCGTTACATCGTGAAAATCCCTAGCTGCTTGGAGAGCCCTGCCCACATAATTGCAAACTTTCTAAATTGTGGAGTGATCCAGCAACCTCGTTGGCCAAAGTAATTTTTGGCATGTACGAAGACAAACAGTAGAAACTCTCGCCGTGTGACAGCGACCATTATCTTGCTGAAATGTAAGCCCAGGATGGCTACTCCAGTCAGTCAGATTCCAGGCCGAAGACGCGTCTGGAGACGAGGAAATGTCTCGCATTCATCATCTTTCGATAAAGCTTTCACGATCTGTTTCAATGAGCTCAACATAATGTGTAGAGATCTCAATACAATTTTTTCGTATACAAGATACAGCACGAGAAACTTTAGGTACGAAAACAGTAAATGTAATGGGAGGCGGAGCTACACACAGAACACCGTAGTTTAACCGAGACGTTCAAGAATTACTTGTTCAACCAATCGCAGGCCGGAAGACTGCATGGAGTGTAAGATTAATCGTAATAGGTTTAAATCGAATATACGAAAAATAAAACAGCATTATTGCAAGTGATAGACAAAACGCATGAAACGAGACCTTTATCGAACACAATGTGTGGTGAATGCCCCTGGAGCAAATGAACTATGCTATTGAACACATTCGGATAGAGAATATGTAATAAAATTCAGTAGGAAAATTATTTTCGACCTTTCTTGGTCTCTATTGATTGGTGTATCACACCACCAGCATAGTCGTCTATACCCTTAACATTATTATCCTGTCCGCAAGGGTAGTGAAAGAAAAACGACTTTTGTAGATGTTACGCTTAAACTAACTACACTGACATTTCGACCCAAGCTTAACCCTTGCAAGCACAGTACATTCGTAGTCTGAAAGCCACACGCAGTCAACGATGTAACTGTTTTGTTTATTTTGTACTGTTAGAATTCACTAAATTGCTAGGTAAAATTTACGCAGTTGTTAAGTGCTCAACTAATCCAGTGGTGGAATATAGGAATAAACTTTATTAGGCTTGAAGCCCATTTTCGAGCACAGAACTGTTTACGAAGATGGAAACCACGGGAAGATAAGTGAAGACCAAAGACAGATTGAATGTGGGAAATAATTCATGCAGTCACAAATGTTTGTCGAATAGTAGGAGCGAGTGCCGTGAACAACGTACTAGAAATCCCGACTGATAGGGGCTGAGTGTGGGAGTGAGGATGGATTTGAAGGTCACTTTTGTACGTTTTTCTTGAGTAACTCGAAAACTACGGCCTCTAGCGAACACGTACCCCAGTGTAAAATTATTCCTACAAAACTGTCCTGTTAATTGTTTCTCCAGGATTTGTAGTTTGCGCGTGGCGAGCGAGAGAATATGAAAATCTCCCGCATGGTCTTGGAAGGCCAGCTGTAGCACTGCGGGCTGCATAAAACAACATCCGTAGGGGCAGCTGAGTCACCTTGTATATCATACAGCAACTGAAATATGTACAATGCGAAATATTTAAGAATGCTGCACGAAACATAACCTTCTATCAGTGCTAAAAACTATAGAAAATGGCAGAAAATGCTTATGGTGGTCTCCAATAAGGATTTCTTCATGTGAGTCTAAGATTTGTCATGTGACTGAAGTACCGACCAAAAGAAAACCACGTGTTCTTAGCTACTATCCGCTAGGTACAACACACTCCCTACCTAAAACTAGAGTAATGGCATTTCAGAGAATATTCCCATTCTGTTCAAAGACAATTATCAACACAAAAGCTATGGAACAAACCCTTTATTTCTCCTATCTGGTTGCCGAAACAAGTGACAAGGCTGATATATTGGAACAACGTTTCAACGTTTTTGAACACATTTGTGGTGACGGTGAGTGACAAGACAGGAAAGGGCATGAGAATAAAAGTAAATAAAGGCATCACCAGGTTTAATGAATGGGAGTGAGACAGAAGGACGTCAGTAAGACCGAAAGGGCGGAAATGAGGATTTCAAGAAATGTTAGAGGGTGTGCAATAGATTACACCCAATACGTAACGGACACGGAAGAACAGAACTTAATGTTTAGAAAATTAGAGTGGACGGTTAACAGAAGAAGATCGAAAGAAGTTATTAACAGAATAAATGAAGACAGATGGCCAAAACGCATAGGGCTAATAAGCCACAACCAAGAAGAGATTCGGGAAGGCCCAGGAAACGATGGAAACAACTCTGTGTATGAAGTCGGAAGACGTATTTTTCCTTCCTAAATCGTGGAGTGCAGAAGAACAAACAGACTTTTACTCATGTCGTTATTTTATAGCAGGTATCTTATCCAGTGATTCCAGTAATGATTTACTACATTTTATGATGTATGTAAAATTTTCCCGCATGTCTCAGTTACAACATACTCAACAAGGAATGCAGGAGTACCATCTGGCCAACAATTGTACGGGCGGTGCATGTGTGAGGCAGGGAGGGTGTACGGGATCAGGTGCGACGCTTCGCCAATCTTCACAACGTTCGTTTGCGGTCCGTTCGCTTGGAATTCACTTGTTTCCAGCAGTCGACTTACATCAGTTATTCACCGATTTTAGAAAATGTTGCAACTAGAGGGGGAACCTTTGTACCATCTTTCATAAATAAATAATCACAGAAATATTCATTCCTCTGCACACAGATCTACACCAGTTCGCTTATTCATAGCTGGAATAAACACTGTCCTATTAAATGTCATAAAGTTGTTCGATGCAAATACAAACGTCAAAATAGACATTTATAGTTTAAGACGAGATTTCGTAGATTAAGAAGTTGACATGCATTTACCTGCACGTGGTTTTCATCTTCGGAAACGAATCTGTACTCGAAAATGGGCTTACAGTCCTAATAAAGTTTCACGAAGCAAGGCAAAAAGTGTCCCGTTTCATAAGCACAATAGGAAATGTTTTTCCAAGAACCTACAATTAAATCAGCCTCTTGCAGCCAGAAGTGTGGGGTATAATATGGTGTACTGAAATCCTAAATAAAACCCACCTGCTTTCAGAGAAAAATGCTTTTGCATTACTTTCTGGACGCCCCTCGTAATTCTTGATCAGCTTCGAATGTGAAAAGCTTCTCCCAGTGGAAGCGACAGTCACTGGCATGGTTAGCAATAATTGTTGGGTTATGGGTTTCCAATTTCATTTAAGTATTTCAATATTAGCACTGAAGTTCTCATATTCTTGTTCACTTTTTCTCTGAACACTTTGATTTCTGTCAAAAGTTCTGACGCAACAATGTCTTTTGTTTATTCACCATTTACCTTTTATACTTAGCTCTCTGACACGTTTATTTCAAAGCGTTTCCAGTTTTTCATCCTATAAGTGTCTTAAACTTTTTGGTGAAAATATTTCGGAATACTTAGCCAGTTGCCCAAACTTTTGTTTCAAACTTATTAATACTGTGTCGACGACAGGGTAGAAAAAATCAGTTTCGTCTTCTCCTCTGGAAGCTGTGCCCTGCGAAGTACATCGTCACTTTTACAATCAAATTGGTTTCTTTTCGTGCCAGTTCTCTTTTGTTCAAATTTTACCCGATCTGTAAAGTTTCAGCTATCACTTTCACAGTTAAAAAAACCTTCCTCACGGAATTTCTCACTTAAAATTTATTTAACTTTCGAGCGATTTGGTTGCCAATTTTACGTCCATGTTTTCTGCCTGAAGGGCCTTACTTGCTGCTTTAAGGGCAAAGAGAAGCTCATACCGTATGACAACACCGTCAATAAACTCGAAGTTATCTAATTCATTCACAGCAAGTAAGTGTGCTTCGCTTTTTGTTTTCAATTCATCAGTGCTGTTGCTCACCTCAATAAGGGCATCTGTGACTTCTCTTGATTGGCACGTCATAGCTTCGACACTCTCCACCCAACTTTCCCATCGAGGTTCTGAAAGCTTCTTCACTGTTAATGTTGGTACTCTGTTCACTAAGATTTCCGCTCTCTGAAAGGCTGCACAGAAAAACGATGTATATTCTTTGAATTACACGAAAATATGTGACTGCTTTTGTTGTAGGTTTTGCCGCATCTGATAAAACAAGATTAATATTCCAGCTAGCACATGGCAAATAAAATGCTCTTGGATTACATCGGGATTCTGGTTTGAACACCACTTCAGTTACCGTCTATATTTGTACCATTTTCGTAACTTTGGCCTCCGCAGCCACGAATATTGAGACCTAATTGGTCTACTTTCGATAAACGGGTTTTAGGCAAACTTTCTCCTGTTGTTGAATAGACATCCATAAAGTCTACAGTCATTGTGTGTTCTTATAGGTTTACAAACTTAACAATCAATGTCATTTGTTCATTGTTGGTTGTATTAGGAGTACAATGAGGGATGACTGAAAAATATTTACTTTCTTCTAGAAAATTAACAGTGTTGTTTTGTAATTTGAGTGCAAGGAAATTTAAGAGTTAATGTTGAATGCTTTTGCACACAAGAACGGTCAGGAATTTCTTAAGTTTTTACCGCGATTAAATTTTTCTGCAAAACGGTCAAATTCTGCAATCATTTCGATTAAACCAAGAAAATATCCATTATTATATTGATAGAGCTTGTAGCTGGCTCCTTTGAAGGCCATATTACGCTCAGCCAGATACCTGATGGCGCGTATAATTCTGTTTGGAGCCGAAAACCAACGTTCCTTCTCTCTTTCTAGTAATTCACTTCGATAACTACCACTTTTTTGTTTCCACTGTATCACACTGTATACATCTTTTTGCAGAGTGTTTGTGGGCAAATGATTGTTCATGGCCTGTAAGCCGATCTCCTAAATGAACCCAGTCACAGAGTCTGTCATGCAGAGTGTTTGTGGGCAAATGATTGTTCATGGCCTGTAAGCCGATCTCCTAAATGAACCCAGTCACAGAGTCTGTCACTTGACAGATTGTTTGTAGGAGATCGAAAATTTTTACAACGGAAACAAAGAACGTTTTTGGTACATTTCGAATACACAGTCCATTTTCGATCCCTTTCTTCTCCATTGGGTAAAGCTGTTACGTAAAAATGGTTGAAAATTTTCTTCCCCTCTCGTATTAAAGATAATAAAAATTTACAATTTTTCTGTACAGTTTCATTTATCATAGAGGATGTTAACGTATTAGGTCAAGTGCCTGGGTCTGGATTTGTCACTATTTCACGGTCGCTATCAGTAGACCAAGCTGAATGTGGGATAGCAGTTGGTTCTAATAACAATACATTTTCAGTTTTATCTAAAGCGCCACATGATGAGAGGGTAGTGTTAATGACATCACCATTTGAGCATAAATTAGTTTTAATTTGTGAAGATAAGATGTTTGTCGAAGAACCTTTTCGATAGCTCCTCTTTTTGCAGTTCAAAAATAATGCTTAATTGTTTGCCACAGCAGTGAGTTGCAAGAGTGCATAGAAGGGCTAAGAGACAACGAATAGCGTTTCTCTTCATTTACGGATGAGAAGATGTTAACAGAAGATACTAGTGTCGCGCATCCCTACTGGGGATGGTGGTCATCGTTGAAACAACTGGTTTTCCGTTATGTCGGCTTGTTACAACGTCAATGCCACAGCCACCTGACCACTCAAATTTTGAGGTAACCGAGTTAAGTAGTAATAAAAGTAGAAAAAAATTGACTTCCTCAGTTTCTAGATAAATAGAATCCAAGTAATGAATAGGCAATAAAAGAAAACTTAGTCCGACCATTGTTCACTGATTTTCTCGACAAGTGTTAAGTGGTTGAATAATACGAAAAATTTCTAGTATTATCCTATTGATTCTAATTTTATGAAACTCAGCTCAAAAATCATGTTGTTATCGAGGATCATACCACTATTTGGGTATTATAAATAGCCAGCGCTAAAGGATGAAAACTGAAGTTGAAGAGCTCGTACTTTGTGTGTTGGTTTGTCCTTTTTCAAGGGCTACAAGCGGATAATGGTATATTATGTAGACACAGATAGCAGATCAGCTACTTTCTACTCTTTTTGTATACTATGAACAAATTATTGTTCAGTTTTTGATTTATTGGTGTTGCCATAATATCGTTCGTCTATTATTATTTCGTAGAAATCACAGGCAGATCTTCAATTATTCTAAAGAAAATGAAGTATTGCTTTTCGTTCTTGTGTCACTTCACAAAAGTATTTCCAGTCTATAGATGTAGTCACGATCGGTGGCTTTCGACTTTAGGCTCGTTCTGTGCACCTACGTCGCGCGTTCTCCGGCAGCCAATGAGTCTGCAGCAGTGTCCTTTGCGCTGTGCTGTGAATGTTGTACGCAATGCGAGATCATATGCGATCGTAGCGAGTTATATAACGAAATTTTAATCCATTTGTTTCGAGTTGTCATGGTTGATGGTGGTAGTAGGCGACTAACTCTGCACTAGCAAGCGAGAGATATAATTTGCAGGATACACGCTTTCATCTGATGCAAAGCACGTGTATGCGAGTACGGCAACTGCCACTTGTAACCGGCAACAATGCAATCCCCGTCCTTGACCTGCGCGAACCGCCATCGTTCGTGGATGGGACTCTAGGATCGGTGCCATTCTCCAATAGTATTGATGTCGGGTGACGACAGGGAGAAGCTACCATATAGACCAAGTGGGGGTAAGTCTTCTACACTGTACGCACACACGTTTACATTAAGCCAAGACACATGGCAACAGGGACAGTACTGTCTCAGCAATGCTGTACCATTTCTTATGCCATGTGTTTGTTGGTCGTTTCTGTCGGCAGTATTATTGAAATATCGCTGATCACTTTTCTCTTTTTCTACAATAATGCAGTATTTCAAAACAGTGGAAAATGTCTGAATAAAAACTACTCGTTTACCAAAAAAAAGATTTATTTAAGAACAAACAATGGGAAATTCCAAGTAAGAATACCAACAATGCAGGAAAAGACAGGTTGCTACTTCCCGTCAAGAAGACATGCTAAGATGCAGACACAGAGTTGTGATATGTACGAGAATTCTCGTACGCATACGAGAACTTCGTCATTTGTATGATGTACGAGGCAAAAGTGAATATCGTACACGAACATACGAGAATTTTGCCAAATTGTTGTTTTTTAGCGTTTAATCCGGTCGATAACTAGAGTCGTTACAGACGACTTACTCTACCCTATCCTATCCTAATTTGGTCTACAGACATCACACAAACATACATGCGCACGGGGGAACCCTTAGTAGTTGCGGGCTCGTGGCTCGTGCCACCACACCAAGTCGTGTGGCTATGGAGACGGGTCCAAATTTTTTACCAAATATACATTATACACATTTGTTTGGAAAATAATCAAGTCATCTGTCATATTTTAAAAATGATTAGAAGCTGTTACGAATCCATGCAGTCTCTGACAATCAACAAACTTCAGGCAGGAGAAAGAGCGCCAAACTACCGATATGACAAAACGATTAAAGTCGAGAATGAGGCTTAGTTCAAAGCCTGGCCCTGGAAAATAAATTAAATAAGCTAACAACAACGAATCACTTTGCTTTGCATGACATATTTCACTTAGTTCGAATTGTTAAGTTTCAGAAATAGAGCGGCCAACGAATCTCAAAGCACTAAATGGAACTTAAATCGAATATTATTGGAAAGCAATTAACAGTACACCTAATTACCCTACAATACTGTGGAATTGTTAAGTACAAACGAAAGACATTTCATCAGAGGGTATTATTTCGTCTTCAGCAAACGACACTCTTAACAATGCGTATTTCGCGTATAGTCATTACGAGTACGTTTAGCTGAATTCATGTACTGTGTAGTTTCTTTTTGTAAGTGTTTCGGGTTACTGTGTGTTACTGTGAGTTGAGAAATGGGAAGTGACAGTGAATATGAAAACACAAGCACGAAACTTTCGTGCACGCCGGAGAAAAATCGTCTAAAAAGAGGTGAAATCTCGAAGACAGAACGGCCTGTCCATCGACAACAAAAATTTCGTGATGATATGTCAGGTTTACGTAATTGGCTGGTGCGCGATAGTGATCCGCCCAGAGCGCGATGCAGATATTGCAATACCAGCATGGTTTCCGAAATGAAGAATATTAAAAACCATTCCAGAAGTAAGAAGCACCTAAACATGGTGCAGTCTGCTACCGTGCGACAGCCTTCTGTTGCTCAATTTGTCACAAACGCAAAACCTGTTAAGAGGAAGGTTGCTAAAGCTGAAATCAAATTATCAGCATTCTTAGCAGAACATAATGTGGCATTTTTAGCTGCTGACCATTTATCCGGTTTGTTAAGAGATATTTTTCCAGACACGGATTTTGCAAGGGCAATGGCTCTTAAACGGCACAAAGCACGTGCCATTGTTTCTAATGTTATTGGGACGTCACACAAAGAAGTGTTGGCGAAAAAACTACAACACGCCAAATTTAGCATAATGACGGACGAGTCCATCGATATCGAAACTGTGAAAAATTCGTGCGTGTCCATCCGCTTTTATGACAAAGATTCAGGTGAGTAATAATAAGAGCTAGTTTTGAAATAATAACCAAATTAATTCTAAAATAAATTTTCCTGTTAAGTTACCACTTTGTATCACTTCTCCTTTTACAGGTTGTATTGAAAGTAAGTTTTGGGAGCTATATAAAGTTTATGAAGATGGAGACTTAAATGTTAAGAAAGCTTCTACTGCAGAAAATCTCTACAATAGTGCAGTAAAAACGTTTCAACAGCATAACATTCCATTTGTCAATATTATTGGCTTTGGAGCAGATGTTTGCAATACTATGATGGGAGTTGGTAATTCTGTAGCAAACAGATTCCGAGATAGCTGCCCGGGAATTTTTGTAGTGAAGTGTGTTTGTAATTCGGTGCATATATGCGCAAGCGAGGCGTGCAAGAACCTTCCAAGAGCTTGTGAGGAAATCGCGAGGAATATTTATGGTTTTTCAAACTCCGTGAGAAGAGGCAGGCAGAGTTCAAGGAATTTCAGGTATTGTAGCATTTTATATCTCATAGACTTTATTTTACGTCCGATCGTGTGGAAATAGGCTAAGCATTATGTTTTATTGCAGGTATTTTTAAACATGGAACCACACAAATTACTACATCTTTCACAGACACGTTGGCTGTGAATGATAGCGGTTGATAGGACAGTGCTGGAAAACTGGGATGCTCTAATGCTGTTTTTTAACCAAAAATGGCTTTCTGAGCGAGTTCTAAGTGCTGAACAAGTTTTTAGCTGTTTACATGACTCCTTTGCAAAAATGTATTATATGTTCTTAGAGTGGATTCTACCAAAATTTACTACTTTCAGCGAGTATTTCCAGTCTAGAGCAGTAGTAATTGTTGACCTTCATGACAAGATTAGAGCTCTCTATACAGAAATACTTCTGTATTTCATGAAACGCACTTATATCGTGGGAAAAAATCTCAGTGATATTGACCCAAAAAATGCAGATCATCATCTGGAAGATTCACAACTGTATTTGGGTGTGAAAATTGTAAAGAACGTTGGCTCACCAGAGATAAAGAATCACCCACATCTTATCAAGGACTTTTATCATCGATGCAGGAACTTTCTTGTGGTGAGTACACCTCGTTTGCCTGAAATCATATGTAATTTGTGTTTTATTGTTTTCTATACATTTGTGTGTTTATGTGTGGCATACCTAATGAGAGCTATTAATTCTCAAATATTACAGACAGCTTCGTGCTAGATCAAATTACGGTATGATATGGAAGATAAAGTGCTGTCCAAACTAGCGGCACTCAAACCTACAAATGCCCTGTCACAAAGTTTCCGAGATAGAACACCTTCACTCATGCCTTTAATGGAACTGTTGCCACGTATAATTCCTCCCTCAGATCTCGATTTAGCACAAACTACAGATGACTAGTGGAGGCGTCTCCCTCTGGTTTTGGCTTGTCTCCCAGACCCACTACAAAAGGAACAATCACCGGATAAAATGTGGAATATATTAAATAACGAATCTGAAGAATTTAAGGAATTGAGCGTTTTCTCTCTCTCAATTTTAAGTTTACCTCATTCAAATGCAGACTGCGAAAGAGTTTTTTCTAAGGTATGTAAAGCAATGAAGCTAATAACTAGTTAAAAATATGATTTCATACTTGTCAAGTTATTGAAGTTTCATGTTCAGCTTCAGGTAAATCTCATGAAAACCAAAATTAGGAACAGACTCCAAACCAGTACACTGAATGGAGCACTTCTTGCCTCTGAATGCATTAAAGAACGACCAGGAAACAACGGAAAATGTATAGCTTTTGAGCCAACACACGAAATGTATCAGAAAATGACGTCGGACACTCTTTATAAAACGAAACAGGGAGAAGAAGATGTAGACATCGAATTTGTTTCATAATTACAAATTCTTGTTCATAGTTTTATTCATTTGTAAATAAGGTTATATATATATATATATATATATATATATATATATATATATATATATATATATATATATATATAATCAGGTATTTTCCTGTCTAGATAACAAAACTGATCCACTACTTTCAGTCTCGTTTTCCTAATCTAATTCCATCAGTATCACATCATTTAATTCAGCTAAATGTCCGCCCGTGGTAGCTGAGTGGTTAGCGCGACGGAATGTCATACCTAACGGCCCGGGTTCGATTCCCGGCTGGGTCGGAGATTTGGTCCGCTCAAGGACTGGGTGTTGTGTTGCCCTTATCATCATCATTTCATCCCCATAGACAGGTAAATCGAGAAAGTGGCGTCATCTCGAAAGACTTCCACCAGGCGAACGGTCTACCCGACGGGAGACCCTAGCCACACGGCATTTCCATTTTCCACTCATCTAAATTCCATTATCCTTTTTTTATTTTCGTTAATGTTCATCTTATATCTTCCTTTCAAGACACTATCCATTCCGTTCAACTGATCTTCCAACCATTTGCTGTCTCTGACAGAATTACAATGTCATCGGGAAGCCTTGAAGTTTTTATCTCTTCTCCCTGGACTTTTTAACTCCTTCTCCAAATTTTTCTTTGGTTTCATTTACTGCTTGCTCAATGTACAGCGGTTCTAGGCGCTTCAGTCCGGAACCGCGCTGCTGCAGCCGTCGCAGGTTCGAATCCTCCCTTGGGCATGGATGTGTGTGATGTCCTTAGGCTAGTTAGGTTTAATTAGTTCTAGATCTAGGGGACTGATGACCTCAGATGTTAAGTCCCATAGTGCTTAGAGCCATTTGAACCAACCATTTCAGAATTTCGAAGAGAATATTCCAGTCGACATTGTCAAAAGCTTTCCCTAAGTATATAGTTGCTATATACGTAGGTTTGTCTTTCCTTGAACTATATTCTAAAATACGTCATAGGGTCAGTATTGCCTCATGTGTACCTACATATCTCCGAAATCGAAACTGATCTTTCCTGAGGTGGTCTTCTACCAGCTTTTTCATTCTTCTGTAAAAATTCGTGTTAGTATTTTGAGCCATGATCAGTTACGACATTTTAATTAATTATTTATTTACTACTGACTCTATTCGCAACTTATTTTGCAGGCAGTATCCACATATATACCACTACACGGACCTGCAACAGTATATCGTTGAACGACCTATGACGTCATATACATTGAGATGGGTGAACAACTAGCTTAACATATTAACTGATTTGTAAAGCAATCAGACGTTTCCAGCTCTTATACATAAGGGAGTTCGATCCTGTGGCGAATGTGGAATTGGATTGGAGGAGGGGGGGGGGGGGGGGGGGATGGGAGGGGTCACTGACAATTTTAAAATAATCACGTATTGGGTAAAACGGCGCACTAAAGGCATCGTTTGCACTTTTACGCTGCACTTAAGTATGAACACAACCAAGTAACTGCCTTTTACGACTAATGTAGACTCTTCCACTTCGTCACTCGTTCTGCAAGGGCGGCAGGTTGGGTGAAATAGGCGGTGAAGTGTTTTATGCAAATATTTCATTGTGAAATCATTTTTGAAGGTAAATCTATGAAAACTGGTACGTGGCGTCTTGTTTGGAAATGAAAGAAAAAACGTGTTTCACTGTTTTTGGAAAACCAACCCCTAAGGGGGTGAAATAGGGCCACGTTGAGATTGTCACTCTGCAGCGGAGTGTGTGCTGCTATGGAGCTTCCTGGGAGATTAAAACTGTGTGCCGGACCGAGACTCGAACTCGTTACCTTTGCCTTTCTCGGGCAAGTGCTCCACAAGTTCTGCAAGGTTCGTAGGAGAGCTTCTAGAAGTTTGGAATGTAAGAGACGAGGTATTGGCGGAATTAAGGCTGCGGGGACGGATCGTGTGTCGTGGGTAGCTGCAGAAGAAGAAAATGTGCGTACTGAACTGCCACCAGTTGAAGGTGACAGTGAAGGTGCTAAATTGTGCTACTACTAAAGACTCATTTTTTGAATGCTGTAATTCATGACTGCAATTATCTGTCACCTTATTTACGTCATTTCATTGTAGTCATTTTTGTTACTGTTTCTAGTGAATAAAAAAAAAAAAATAGTTGGTAGAGCACTTGCCCACTAAAGCAAAGGTCCCGAGATCGAATCTCGGTCCGGCACACAGTTTTAATCTGCCAGGAAGGTTGAGGGCCAGACTGAATCACTGACTCATCATCGCCCAGCCGAAACCTCTATGAATAGAAACTTGAAATTTGGAGAGGGAGTGAATCTTATTCTGTAGATATCGTTTAAGTAGGGATTCTTCGAAATTGAAGACAATAAAGGTGTGAAATAGGGGACGGAAGGCTTTCTCAAAACATGCCGCAATGAAGGCAGTTCTGAAGCTAGAACTACTAAAATTGGTATTTGGTTTCTCAGTTAGAAGTAAAAAAATACACGTTTCAGAAATTTTGGAAATTCAACCACTAAGTGGGGAAAATAGTGAGTAAACGTTTTCTGGAAATAATTCATTATCACTATTTAAAAACAGTCGTAGGTTGCACAATATTCATTATTAAAGAACAACTAACGCATTTTAAAGCTAAAACTATGAAAATGGATGCCTTAAGGGAGTGAAATAGGGGATGAAAGGTTTTATAAAATTGTTTCATTATGGAAACGTTTTCAATGCTAAATCTTTGGAAATTAGTACTTGGCTTCTCTGTTAGAAATAAAAAAATATGTGTTTACTCTTTACAGAAATTCAATCCTTTATGGCATAAAATTGTTGGGAAAATATTTCGTTACATTAAAAAATTTTTGAAACTTTGCCTACTAAATTGGTACGACTATTTCACCTCTAGGTTAGCTATAAAGAAGTATGTGTTTCAATGGAAATATCATCACAAGAACGCTAACGGCATGATTAACAGAATCCTTGAACTACAGCTACCGGAATTGCTTTTTTGTCAGAATTACATTCGGAAAAGACCATGCATCTATGGCCTCAGTTAGCGTGAAAAACAAAATAAAAATTTGATTAAAGGAAAAAAAAAAATCTGTGCGGACGATACAGACTACGCGTGAAAAGTATCAGGCGCTAAGCTAGTATGTGATACAGATGGAACTGCGGTTCGTGATACAAACACGTGGTGTCACAGAGATTAAAATCTGCTAAACCCGAATGTTGAGGAGACTTCCTCAGTTTTACAACAGAATAAATACCGTTCGCACATTTGCGTTGAACGAAACGTTGAACTAACTTTACCGAATTGTCTGTGCAGTCGAGGATATGGCTCTTGGGGTAATATTGTATAAGATTCTTGTAAATTCCTGTAGTCGACTGAGAGCTCGTATCAGCTCAAGTGGGAGGTAATGAGGAGGTACATCAGCAGCCACAACCATGAACGGTCTGACAAATAAATCGAAACCAGTCTTCGACGTGCAAAGTCTTGATATTTCTTTCAGAACTGGTGACGAAAGTTTTCAATTACTGAAACGAAGGTAATCATGTCTGGTCCAGAAATGACTGCCTTGAGCTTTGATAAATGTTCCATGTCATGAACAAGAAGCTGATTTTTCCACAGGATTAACTTTTGTTTTATAGCATCAATTTAGTCGGCCATATATGTAAATCATTCTCCCCTTGCATTAAAAGACTTGATGAAATCAAATAACTGGTGACGTCGACCATAAAAGATTTTGTCACTGCCCTATTTTTCTTTTAACTCTTCTTTGCCTAATCAAGTCGTCTTTGTGCCTGGTGGTGTAACGACGTTCCAATGAACGTTTTTCGCAGCACATAATAGTGTGATGGTGTATAAGCAGTTTGCATGGCCTTCAAAGAGCAATTCCCATTTAGCACTGAATGATGCGACTTGTCCACCTTTCTTTCAAGTGCGTAAACGCAGTGGTGTTCCTAATTCAGAACGTAAATCTAATTTAGCAGAGTCGGCGACAAGGCGACTGGCTCTCTCTAGCGGCGTCCGGCTGCTGACTCGCTTTGCATTTCCTGTTCCCCACCGCTCGCCCCTCAACGCCATCTGCCCAGACCGGCTCTAAATATAACCAACTCACTTTTCTTAAAATATATAGAATTCAATCAGTAACTTTCTTCAGTTTGGTGCAAAAATGGCTTATTAAAATAATGTTAACGTTTCCTTTGTCTTACAAGAAATTATGAAAAAGATGTAAGAAATGTTTTCAAATGTAGTTTTAGACATGAGCTGTTAGCATATATACTAGGTGTCGAAGACTTTCTCACACCAAACGCTGACTGGAAATATCTTGTATGATGAGGGGCCCCATAATCTGCAGGTTGACAGAAACTGTTCCGTCAGTGGAGGCGCGTCTATTTGGTAAAACATCCACACCTTCACCTCCGTGCGACTCATCGCCTGCCCCGGGTGGGTCCTGAACCCGTCCTAGAGAGAGGAGGCGTGTTTCAGCCCGAATCAATGGAGCGCTCTGTTAGTTCAGAGGCAGGTCTCCGTGCCGGCGCTGACGCACGGCGTGGTAGGAGGTCCACAAAACCTCAGGTGTTGGTGGGGATGTTTTGCACTTTTCCTGAGAATGGGTGGGAGGAGGAGCAGGAGGGCTCGGTCCGTCTAAACGCCAAACACATCCAATTTGTCGCTCGGCCGGTTGGTACGTGTGTAGAGCGCTTTGAAAAGTTGTGAGCTGCGGGCGTATTGGCTAAACAGCTCTTGTGACGCCACATCCCCTAATCACGTGTCCGCGGCGCCTCAGTTAGCGGGTTGTATTCAGCGACTGCGGTTCGAAACTTCTAATCTGCACAATTCCGGGTTCCTCACTTCTAATTTATCCAGCCGGGTTGCTGTTTAGACTTCCAGAGAAAGGTAAACCTCCCTATGACGTAACAGTTACGTGTTGTATACGTTTCTTACGATATCTCTTACAGAAATCGAATTATTCATGTTTCCATGGCGGTTCAGTAACTCGTTACATGTTGGACGACCTCTGGAATTGGTAGGCCGAGTAGAAAGATTGCCAGCTGTGTATCGGTTAGCTTTCGTTAACGAAGTGGGTCCACGGAAGCGTCCGACTCCACCCTTCGGCTTTGGCCCGCGACGTAAGGCTGTTGTGGTGTGTGACGTCACGACGGCGCGGAATTTAGTTTGTGAGAGCGGCGTGTTTGTAGGTGTCGTTTTCATGGGATCGATGGTGCTCTCTGGTGGTGTGTTTATGTGTTGTGTGTTAGGTGATGTTTTTGGTTTAGTTTGCATGTTTGTCGTGTTTATAGGGGGCGTATTGTTGCGGTCGGTGGTTCTCTCTGTTGGTGTGTTTATGGGTAGTGTGTTATGTGGCGTATGGGTTTCAGTTGCGTGGTAGTATTGCATGTATGTGGTGTCGGTAGTGACTGTGCTTTCAGCGGAAAATTTTTCAGTGAGTTAACGATTTTGGTTTTGTTATGTCGACGTTATTGTAGTTTCTTTCTGTTCGTCGTGTGTGAATTTTGGTAAGTTGCTTTGTTTATGGCTTTGGTAGGTATGCATATGACTGACAACGTCAACAGTTTTCGGTAGTCGGCGATGATGGGGGACAGTGCGTTGTCTCTAACAAAATTTCTTCAACTATTCGGATTTTTGGATGAAGTCGTGGAGAAATGAGGCTTACTAATGTTCCAGCATCTCGGACCAGTGACGGCTATATGTGGAGATGCCGTAAGAATAACAGGTCAAGGGAAGTGTTCGATCCTATTTTGATTTTCTAGGTGTCTTTATGATAGTGTTAAGTGTGGTGGTGGCTAAAGTTTTGAGATTTATAGTCTGATATCGGTAGTTGTTGTTGACCTATATAGGTCAAGAGAAGTGTTCGATTCTATTTTCATTGTATTGTTGTGTTTTTTGACGTAGTAACGATTGTGGACGTGGTTTTAGTTTTGGGTTATATGATTTGGTCTCGGTAGTTTCTGTTGACCTATATAACTCAAGGCAAGTGTTCGATTCCAGTGGATATTGTTTTTAGTTGATTTTGGGAAGGTTGTTGTCATTTTACTGTATCGTTTTTGTCGTTTGGTTTAGTGGCGTGTGTTTATTTTTAGTTTGTCCTCACCCAAAAACCCCCTAGTTCCCCCGCTTGTCCAGTTAGTTTCACTATATTTTTAAGGAATATGTGTTTGATGGTTTTTCGATCTATTTTTGTGTTTGTTGACATGTTAACGTAATGACGTCATAGTCGGGATATGGGAGTTGTTGTGAGTGGTCGTTTCCGCCATGTTGGTGACGTCATTGACCAAAGCAGACGGGTGGAATCGGAAGTTTCCGATAACCCATGTTTCCTTTATGGGCTCTATGGAACGCGGTGAATGACCGACAATATATGGTACACTTGCGAGAATTTGCTACGTACACGCATACAATACAAGGGGGTGTCACAACATAGGACCTTGTGTATTTAGTTATTTCGACAACATACATTATTTTCAGGATACATAAACAAGTGCTTTGGCTTGTAATAATCATGCTGCCTCGTAATAGCGGCATGCTCTTGTTAACTGAATATCATATTTGCATCATATCGTACACTGCAGAATGGTACTGTATGACACTAATGTTCCTTGTACGTAATACAACCAATTCTATTCAATACCTCCTCATTAGTTATGTGAACTACCCATCTAATCTTCAGCATTCTTCTGTAGCACCACATTTCGAAAGCTTCTATTCTCTTATTGTCCAAACTATTTATCGTCCATGTTTCACTACCATACATCATAAAAGAAAGTTGTATACCTGGAAGAATCCTGGAGATACTAAAAGGTATCAGATAGATTATATAATGGTAAGACAGAGATTTAGGAACCAGGTTTTAAATTGTAAGACATCCAGGGGGCAGATGTGGACTCTGACCACAATTTATTGGTTATGAACTGTGTATTAAAACTGAAGAAGCTTCAAAAAGGTGGGAATTTAAGGAGATGGGACCTGGATAAACTGAAAGAACCAGAGATTGTACAGAATTTCAGGGAGAGCATAAGGGAACAATTGACAGGAATGGGGGAAAGAAGTACAGTGGAAGAAGAATGGGTAGCTCTGAGGGATGAAGTAGTGAAGGCAGCAGAGGATCAAGTAGGTACAAAGACGAGGGCTAATAGAAATCCTTGGGTAACAGAAGAAAAATTGAAATTAATTGATGAAAGGAGAAAATATAAAAATACAGTAAATGAAGCAGGCAAAAAGGAATACAAACGTCTCAAAAATGAAATCGAGAGGAAGTGCAAAATGGGTAAGCAGGGATGGCTAGAGGACAAATGTAAGGATGTAGAGGCTTGTCTCACTAGGGGTAAGATAGATTCTGCCTACAGGAAAATTAAAGAGACCTTTGGAGATAAGAGAACCACTTGTACGAATATCAATAGCTCTGATGGCAACCCAGTTCTAAGCAAAGAAGGGAAGGCAGAAAGGTGAAAGGAGTATATAGGGGGTTTATACAAGGGGGATGTACTTGAGGACAATATTATGGAAATGGAAGAGGATGTAGATGAAGATGAAATGGGAGGTATGATACTGCGTGAAGAGTTTGACAGAGCACTGAAAGACCAGAGTCAAAACAAGGCCTCGGGAGTAGACATTATATTAGAACTACTGATGGCCTTGGGAGAGCCAGTCATGACAAAACTCTACCATCTGGTGAGCAAGATGTATGAGACAGGCGAAATACCCTCAGACTTCAAGAAGAATATAATAATTCCAATCCCAAACAAAGCAGGTGTTGACAGATGTGAAAATTACCGAACTATCAGTTTAATAAGTCACAGCTGCAAAATACTAACGCAAATTCTTCACAGACGAATGGAAAAACTGGTAGAAGTGGACCTCGGGGAAGATCAGTTTGAATTCCGTAGAAATGTTGCAACACGTGAGGCAATACTAACCTTACGACTTATCTTTGAAGAAAGATTAAGAAAAGGCAAACCTACGTTTCTAGCATTTGTAGACTTAGAGAAAGCTTTTGACAATGTTGACTGGAATACTCTCTTTCAAATTCTGAAGGTGGCAGGGGTAAAATACAGGGAGGCAAAGGCTATTTACAATTTGTACAGAAACCAGATGGCAGTTATAAGAGTCAAGGGGCATGAAAGGGAAACAGTGGTTGGGAAAGGAGTGAGACAGGGTTGTAGCCTCTCCCCGATGTTATTCAATCTGTATATTGAGCAAGCAATAAAGGAAACAAAAGAAAAATTCGGTGTAGGTATTAAAATTCATGGAGAAGAAGTAAAAACTTTGAGGTTCGCCGATGACATTGTAGTTCTGTCAGAGACAGCAAAGGACATGGAAGAGCAGTTGAACGGAATGGACAGTGTCTTGAAAGGAAGATATAAGATGAACATCAACAAGAGGAAAACGAGGATAAGGGAATGTAGTCAAATTAAATCGGGTGATGCTGAGGGAATTAGATTAGGAAATGAGGCACTTAAAGTAGTAGTTTCCTTTACTGCTTGCTCAATATAGATTGAATAACATCGGAGACAGGCTACGACCCTGTCTCACTCACTTCCCAACCTCTGCTTCCCTTTCATGCCCCTTGACTCTCATAACTGCCATCTGGTTTTTGTACAATTTGTAAATAGCCTTTCCCTCCCTGTATTTTACCCCTTCCACATTCAGAATTTGAAAGAGAGTGTTCCAGTCATTATTGTCAAAAGCTTTCTCTACAAATGCTAATAACGGAGGTTTGCCTTTTCTTAATCTAGCTTCTAAGATAAGTCGTAGGCTCACTATTGCCTCACATGTTCCAATTTTTCTACTGAATCGAAACTGATCTTTTCCGAGGTTGGCTTCTACTATTTTTGCCATTCGCCTGTAAAGAATTCGCATTAGTATTTTGTAACCATGATTTATTAAACTGATAGTTCGGTAATTTTCACATCTGTCAACACCTGCTTTCTGTGGGATTGGTATTATTATATTGTTCTTGAAGTCTGAGGGTATTTTGCCTGTCCTATACATTTTGCTCACCAGATGGTAGAGTTTTGTCAGGACTGGCTCTCCCAAGGCTGTCAGTAGTTCTAATGGAATGTTGTCTACTCCAAGGGCTTCGTTTCAACTTAGGTCTTTCAGTGCTGTTGTGCAGGCAGGGAGTGTATCATACAGTTGTGGTGTATCATACAGTTGTGGTGTGTTCTAGTAACTATTCTACCCTGAGGCAATCACATTGAGCACCTACTGCAGAAACGTTTGGCCAATGGCCGACGATGCTACATTATGTGCAGAGGGTGCTGTGATGGAGGCAGAGATACATTTGTGTCTAGCTGCTGTGAACCACCTGTCTTCTTGGAACATTGGAACCTTGTTAATCTCTTACCAATTGTGTTCCCAGACAGTAACATTGCCTCCCAAATGCAGCTTTAAGTCAAAAGTAAATTACAGTATTGTGTTCAAACTGAGCCATTTTTATCCAAACAACTGTAGGATACTGTTGCTGCCTGTGAGATGGTAGCGACTGAGTTTGATCTATTTGTACATTTTTGGATTAGTGTTGGGCCAGATTCAGAGCAGCTGCCTCACTTCAATGTTTTGGAAAAAAAAGTGCAGTAAAAGAATGTCGGATTTGAGGCAGGTGAATGCTAGTCTGAGGTAAAAGTGAAAAGACGAGTTGTTAGGTGTCTGTGGATGGCCCTAATGGCATTCCCAAGAGAGTTAAAGAGCAAGCTCAAAGTCTAGGGTAATCCAGAGGATCCTGCATTAATGGACTTCAGGATATGGGGCTTACATTTGGTGCATGCTGACTTAGATGGGTTGTACTAATGTGTAAGAGCTTTACATGGTTTATTTAAAAATATTCCATCCTGCCTTGTTGATTTCAACAATATTACAATCACATTTGTTTTCCCACAGATGTTTTGCACTGTTTGGTGAATGGAAAATAAAATGGTGAGTGTCTGGGCTCAGAAAATATTAAGGGCTGTTTAATAATGTGTGAAGGAAGTAGGAACACAAGTAAGTAAAATCAGAACCTAAGGTAACTATCGAAATTGCTAAGAGTCTTAGCTGCCTCTTGCTGACAGCTCATTTAAAATGTTTTTAAGACTGGATGCACAGATTGAGTAATTTCTGACTAAATTTGAGTCATTTCTGACTAAATTTGAGTCTTATACTCCCTTATCTCAATTTACCTATACTACCCTCCAGTCTGTGGTCAGAATTTATGAGAAAATTTGTCAATCAAGGAGAGTGGCTTCAAAATAGATCTGAATAACGAGATTAATTAGTTGCAACTTCCATGAAAGTGGACATGAGGCACAGAACCATCAGGCTTATTGTGCTTGGTTGGAAGTAGGAAGTAGCTTGCCATCAGAGACCTTGGCAGTCATTGGCAATTTTTTCACAGTGGGCCACTTACCTTCATCTCAGTCTCATTCAATGAAACATAAATGGTATGAGGCTGAAGAATCAGGCACTCAGAGTTGCAATTTGGTATCTCATGATATCATGTACCGAATATGGTCATTCTTTTGCTACAGTTAATCCATTCATTATTCAGAAAGGTGTTGATGTAATTGCTGACCCAGTGAAATCTTGATTTTGTCTACGTAATGAGATTTTGTTTTTTGAAACCAATAATTATTTTAAAGCCCAACAACTACATAAAGCTTCTCCCCACCATAGTTATACTGTTCATGTTGAGGGCCATCAAACACAAAATTCTTCTTGTTTTGTTATTTACACTTGGATGCGTTATGGTCTGACCGAGGGAGAAATCCATACAGACCTCTCTGATCAGGTCATCACTGCAGTGCATTGGGTAATGTAAATGGTTAATGCCATCTTACCCCTATACACTTTTTATCAAGTTGTGCTTCCATCAAAGATCAAAGCAGGTTATGAAGTTATTACAGTCTGACCATACATTTCAAATGTGATGCTTTGCTACTAGTGTCAATATTAAAATAACTCTCTAATGTCCTGTAAAAACACTGTAAAATGTGTTACTTGTAGTAGGGATGCTCATGGGGATGATTGCCCACCTCTTCCTCCCCACTGTATAAATTGTAATGGAGACCATGACACCTCATCACAAGAATGTCCTGTGCCTCTTGATGAGCAGAATGTCCAGGAAATCCACGTGAAGGAAAAAGTACCTTACCATGTTGCTCAGAGGCTGTTGGCTAGTCAAAAGCCCTGTGATTTACCATCTGGCACTTACAGTACCATTCTTGCAATGCCTCGCACCACAGATGAAATGTCCATGCAGACTTGTGACCTTACACCATTGAAATACAATCCACCATCATGGAATCCGTTTAGTCGCTGACACGTTTTAAACTAGCCTGGTTGAAAGTACCTATGCAGAAGCTGCCAAACTACTGCGGTCATACTGGCATGATCTTCCAGTCAGCAGCTACACATGCTATTTGTTTGCTGTGCTCGGCCACTCTTCCTATGCCTCCTTCAATGAGTCTTTTGACTGCCAGTTTGGGGAGTGTCTCTCTTCTGTTACCTCCCGCAGTTCACTTTTGGCTATTGCTCTGACAGCTTAAGTTCATGCTATCCTCCACTTTCCTGATTGGTGTGAACCATTCACCACCTTCACTTTGTATGGCAGCCCATGTTCACCTTGGACTTCATTGGCTTCCTAAAGAACCTGACCCAAATTCTATCTATTGATGTAAGTTTCTTGAACATCACTGGGAAATTAGTGAAAGTAAATGTGTGTACACAATGGCTCTCAGACTGACTGTGGTTCTGGTGTGCCTTCATCATTGTCACTGAAGATTTTTGGTATTGGCTTCCAAAGCACTGCTTAGTATTTACAGCACAGCTCTTTGCAATGTATCAGGTCAAGCTGTACATCCGGCGACACAGGCTTTTCAATTGTGTCATCTGTTCAGGTTCTCTCTGTGCCCTTCTGAGCTTGTGTGTGTTGTATACAGTTCAGCCTTTAGCACAACAGGTCCAAGAAAGGTTCCAGTTCCTCAGTCTCGAGGGAGCCACTGTGACAATTAGTGGGTCCTCGGTCACGTCGTCTGACTGGAAACGAGGCTGCTGCTGCTGCTGCCGAGGCTGCCGTCCTCCTACTTTGGCCCACTAGTTCTTCCAAACTGATGATCTCCATGTTGCCATCTGTCAGAAGGTGGTATCGCTTTGGCACCACCTCTCATGTTCCCTTTGGGGCAAAAAGGTCCAGGTGAAAAAACCTCTCCCAGTGGCTTGGCAGACCTCCTCTTGGCACTTTCTGAAAGATGATTTTAGCTACGTTCCATGTAGGCACTGTTGATTTAGCCATCACCTTTTGTTAATTGGACAACCCTCACCACATTCTGTCATAGTCATCAACCATTGACAGTTCGCCATTTTAGGACCGAATCCCCTTTCTTTTAACCACTTCAATTCCAATGTATGTTTTCCATCTGAGTTATCAGCCATTTTAGCAATTGACGCATTAGCTGTTGACTGCATTTTACATTTATCCATCCCAGGTGGCTGGCCACTCTTTGGTGGGTTTGTGCTTGGCTGCGACAGGGCCCCAGCTTTTGCAGCATCTTTTACCTTCCATGCATCATATCTGTCCTCTAGCAGTTCTTATTTCTGTCTCTTGGGTGACATGTCTGGGCTGTTTTAGAAATGTATTCTGCATTTTCAGCAGTCATAATAAGAATACTCTTCACTGTTTTTTGTTCTTTTGTTTTTCTTTGTTGACCACCTCCTATCCGTCCCCCACTTCGGCATTTGAGGATCTTCTTCTTCTTCTTCTTCTTCTTCTTCTTCTTCTTCATCATCATCTTCTTTTTCTTCCCTGTGTGCTCCTGAAGGCTGTCCCATGCATCTGATGCATAACAGGTGATGGGGTAACGCGTAATTCACAGCCCCAGGTCGACAGGTAGGGTCCGCACGTAACCCTGGAACAGGCCAGGCCGGGGGAGGGGTGACTGCCTGAGCTGCTACCTTCCCAAATTGCTGATTCGTCCCTCTGTGCGGTGTTTGGGAGGTGTGACCTGAGGTATGAACCCCTTCCCAAGGGGCTCCCATTAGGAAGAGTGCACCATCAGAGATGCTGGCAATCACAGGGGATTTTCTGACAGTGAGCCAATCATCTTCACAGTCAATGGATATGAAACATAAATGGAAGGTGGCTAATGATTCAAAGACCCTCCCAGATGCACTATGGTTCCTCGTGGATTTGTGTACTGAAGATGGTCAGTCCTTCACTACGTTAAATATGTTTGTTATTCAGAAAGGTGTTAATGCAGTTGCCGGTCCTGTGAAATCCTGCTCTCATTTATGCAGTGGCATTTTGCTTTTGGAAACTACTTCTGATACTCGAGCACATGAACTGCTTGCAACTTCGCTCGATGGCTATCCTATTCGTGTTGAGGCCCATTGAACACTGAATTCCTCCCATGTTGTTATTTACACTTGGTTGCATGATGGTCTGACTGAGGCAGAAATCCAAATGCACCTCTCTGATAAGGGTGTCATTGCAGTCCATTGGGTGACAAGAAAAGTAGATGTCTCTTTAGTGCCCACATGCACTCATTTTCTCACCTTGGGTAGAGTGGTGCTTCCATCAGAGATCAAAGCAGGTTACAAAGTTTTCACAGTCAAACTGTATATTCTGATAACTTGTTATTCAATCAATGTGTTGATGTGCAGGATGAAAACAACAAAAAGTTCAGAAAAGGTACTTAGGGATTACAATTACTAACAAAATTAAATTGTAACTGTTAGACATGAAATTTTGTGGGAAGGTGAAGCAGGCTGTGTTTCACTGGCCGAAGACTGAGAAGATGCAACAAGTTGACTAAAAACACTGCCTACACAACACTTGTCCATTCTCTACTGGAATATTGCTTTGTAATAAGGGACCCTTATTGGACAGAAATTACAGAGGCTAATGAAAAACTGAAAAGGGCAGCTTGTTGAGAATTATCACAAAAAGCAGTGTGTGTGTCATGGATAAGATACACGAACTGGGATACCAACCAAAAAAGGAGACTATTGATTGCAGTGACATCTTTCATGAAATTACCATCACTCATCACTAACTGACTCCTACAAATGGAAAAATGTTTTGTCAACCCCCATATACATAGGGACAAAAGATCATCATAATAAAATAAGATAGGTGACATGAAGCCGTACATTCCCCACCCTTGAAGTCCTTTGCATGTTTACGTTCTGGGCACACATGTTCTTGATGTACAGCACATCCTCCAAGTGGTGACTGAGGATACCCACCTAATGAGGGGAGCCTGTGTCCCACCAGCTGTGCATGTTGTCATGAGCACCAGTCTGCACACCCACCCAATTCCCCAGCTTACAAGAAACAAAAGGAGATAAGAGTATAAGTTGTTGGATTGTTTCCTATACTGAGGCTTGGCAGAAATTTGACCACCTTCCTTCCTTCCTTCCTTCCTTCCTTCCTTACATGTAACAGGTGACTGGGTAACATGTGATTCCCAGCCCCGGAACAACACTGAAGACTGTTAGTCCTTCACCATGATAAATCTCTTTATTATTCAGAAAGGTGTAGATGCAATTGCTGGCCTTCTGAAATCCTGCTCTCTTTTATGGAATGGCACTTTGATTTTGGAGATCACTGCTGATTCCCAAGCACAACACCTGCTTGCTGCCTCACTTCTCCACAGTTACCCTGTTTGTGTCGAGGCTCATAGAACTTTGAATTCTTCCCGTGGTGTAATTTACACTGGGCTGCTCGACAGTCTAACTGAAGCCAAAATCCAATCTTATCTCTCTGATCAGGGTGCCAATGCTGTCCATTGTGTAATGAAAAAGATACATTGTCCTTAGTGCCCAGCCACACTCTCTTTCTCACCTTTCATAGAGTGGTGCTTCCATCCAAGCTCAAAGCAGGCTATGAAATTATCACCGTCCAGCCATGTGTTCTGAACCCAATGTGCTGCTACCAGTGTCATTGTTTCAACCACTCTAGAATGTCTTGTTGACACTCAGCCAAATGTGTCACCTGTGGTAGAGGGCAATTGTCCATCTCCTCCTCCCTGCTGTATCAACTACAATGACGGCCACACCACCGCCTCTAGGGAGTGTCCAGTGTATCTTGATGAGTATGCTGTTCAAGAGATCTGAGTAGAGGAAAAGGTGCCTTATCCAGTTACTGGCTAAACGCAAACCCTGCATTCTCCTGTGTGGCACATATAGTTCTGTTCTTGTTACACCTCGCTCCATGAAAGACGTGGTCACGCAGACATGTGACCTCCAATTCAACTCTGAGGTTGTGAAATCGCCCAGTGTCAAGGTAATATCACCATCTCCCTGTCCAGCTGTGGAACAAGCCATCAAACTCTAGCCTCAAGGGGCAAAACCACCAGCTACACAACTGGTAGGCCAGAAAGGACAGAAGGTGTACTCTTCTGAAGACTTCCTCTGTCTCTCCAGCCAAACACAATGCGAGTCTTCATCTAACTGGAAAGGCTTGAAGAAGTCCAGCAAAGGCAAATGGTATTCTCCTTTGCCACCTTGGATATCGTCTTTGATGGTGTCAGCATGTGATACCTTAGCTCAGCGAGCCTCCGTGTCGCCGGGAAGCACCAACAACCATTTTTTTAGCATTGGACTCCACAGACCAACCACACAAGTAAGCCAATGCTTCTGTGGACCCCATGCAGCAGGACCCTCCTGCTTCTGTGCCATGTAGTAGCGCCTCTTTCCCAGCTGTTACTCGGCAGCTGCCGAGGTGACGCCCCTACATCTCTTCCTCACCATGACTGTCCCCTAATGGAATGTCTGCAACCTTCAGTCCCACAAAGAGGATTTACGGCTGCTATTAATATTACAGCATCCTCTTGTAATCAGCCTTCAGGAAACGAAATTGCTCCCTCACAACCTCTATGAGCTTTCACATTTCTTTCTGATTCCCTCTGAGGTTGTCTTTCCATCTGATGGAGGTATTATGCAGCTCATACAGGATGACATTCATAGTCAACCCATCTCCCTGACTACCAATCTTCAAGCTGTTGCATTTCACCTTTTCCTTCCCCACCTGACTTTTTCCCTCTGTACCATACTTGTCCCGCCATCATCCGCTGTCACCAGGGCAGACATCCTTCAGCTTACTGGACAGCTACCTCCCCCATTTTTCCTACTCGGTGACTTTAATGTGCATCATCTCCTTTGGGGTTCTCCCAGGACCTGTCAGAGAGGAGCCCTCTTGGCTGACCTTCTTGACCAATTTAACCTCTTCTGCCTTAACGCCGGAGCACCCACTTTCCTCTCAGACTCCTCACACACCTATTCCTATTTGGACCTATCTTTCTGCACTGCCCATCTTGCCCATCACCTTGAGTGCTCCGGTCTTTCTCACACCTACTCGAGTGACCATTTCCCATGTGCTATCCATTTGCTGACTCCTACACCATCTGTGTGCACCCCTAAATGGCAGCTTCCTAAGGCTGACAGGCAGCTTTACTCCTCCCTGGCGACCTATGAAGAACAGGATTTCCCCAACTGTAGAACGTTCCATACCTCACATTTACTCTATACCACTTCATGTCCCAGTCCCTTGGTGGACTGAGACATGCTGCGATGCAATTCATGCATATGGACATGCTCTCCGCTTTTTTAACCACCACCCTAAGCTGGCAAACTGTGTTCATTATGAACAGATGCACGCAAAGTGTTATCACGGTCTCCGGGGTAGCAAAAGAGCTGGCTGGATTTCATTCACTAGTTCTTTTAACACTTCTACACCTTCCTCTCCCCCCCAGGGGGTCCACAAGTCTTTTGTGGATACGTGCGTAGCGAGCACGGGACCCCGAGCTAATGTGGCCTTCCTTCCTTTCCGGGCTGCATACCTCCACTTTCTGCATCCTTCCCCATCCCCCATCTCCGCTCCCCCCCCCCCCCCTCACCTCTGCCTCTTTCCTTCCCTTTCTCCCCCTCTGGGAGTATGGTTTGTGCCTACGTCCGGAGACGGATGCTCGAAACAGTAACAAATTCTTTGCTTTCTCCACTTGCAAGTCTTCATCCTTCTCTTTTCCTTACCTCTTCTCTTTGCCCTTTTCTCCACTGCGGCGTTTGAGACCCCACTTCTTTCCCTTCCCTTTCTCTTTTTCCCTCCCTGTGCATGTCTGAAGGCTGACCCACGCATTTCCATGCATAGCCGGTGACAAGGTAACGCGTAACTCCCGACCCTGGGTAGACAGGTAGGACACGTACGAACCCCGTGGTAACGGACAAGCCCAGGGAGGTGTGATTACCCCAGCTGATACCTTCCGAAAGTGCCGATTGGTCCCTCCGTCCGTTTGTCGGGAGGTGTGACCTGAGGTGTGAACAATCACCTAAGGTGGGAGTGCCCACAGAGAGGGCCCCCACAGGGGAGGAGCGCTCCATCGGAGACGCCGGTAATCATGGGGGATTCTTCCGCAATGGTTTCCTCACCTTCCACTATGTCCGCTCACAACCGTAAGTTCACTGAGTCTCAGCCACAGACAGTTCTTCCATCGTTGCCACAGTTCCTTGTTGTTTCTCGGTCTGACGAAGGTCACGACTTCTCCACGGTCAACCGTTTCATTATTCAGAAAGGTGTCGACGCAATTGCAGGTCCTGTAAAGTCTTGTTCCAGATTACGGAATGGCACCTTGTTGTTAGAAACAGTCAGTGCCCTCCAGGCACAAAAATTGCTGCGTACTTCACTGCTCCACACCTTCCCTGTCCGGGTTGAAGCACACCGCACTTTATCCCTTGATGGATTGTCTGACGAAGAAATTCAGCACTACCTTTCTGACCAGGGCGTAACGGCTGTACATAGAGTTATGAAAAGGGTTGACATGAACATCATTCCAACCCGCACTGTCTTCTTGACATTTGACAAAGTTCAACTCCCATCGAAAATCAAAGCAGGCTATGAGATAATTTCTGTTCACCCTTACGTTCCAAACCCAACGCGTTGCTATCGGTGTCAGTGGTTCAATCACACCAGCCAGTCCTGTTCCAATACGGCCAAATGTGTTACGTGTGGCAAGGATGCCCATGAGGGTGCTTTTCCACCTCCATCCCCTCGCTGCATCAACTGTATGGGTGACCACGCTGCTTCCTCTCGAGATTGCCCCATTTTTAAAGACGAAAAGCTCATCCAGGAAATAAGAGTGAAGGAAAAGATGTCGACCTTTGCTGCTCGAAAATTATTAGACAGTCGACAGCCCGCCATGCCTCAGACAGGAAAATACAGCACTGTCCTTGCTCCTCCTCGGCCAACAAAGGAGGCGGCCACGCCGACTTGCGACCTCACCTTTAGTACCACCGTCGTCAGAACGGCCAGCGCAAAGATCGCCCGTTCAACCTCACCACTTTCGCCTGCCCATTCTATGGCTCAGCCTTCATCGGGTTCTGCTAAATCTCGAGCCCACAACTCAGACCCCAAGACTTCGAAAAAAGAGCATACTCGTGACGATTTTTTATGTATGCCAACTCCACAACCATCGGTTCCTCCTTCATCTAAACATCATATTTCCAAGAAGGGTAATAAGAAACCCAGTTCATCTCCTTCTCAGCCAAGGCGGGTCCCATCTACAGCACCACCTGGCGGTAATCGCCCTCGGCCGTCTTCTGTGTCGCCGAGGCACAGTGCTGGCACCTGATCAACCGGCCGATCGCTGGTGGCAGGAGCTGCTCCTGAACAACCTATGGATCAGGATCTTCTGCCTTCGGCTGAATGCCATTCCATGCTGTCGGTCGCAAGCTCTGAGCAGTCGTTGAGTTGACGGCAACCTTCGTCACATTCCTCCGTTTTCTGTTTACCCTATGTCCACTATCCACTGGAATATCCGCGGCATTGGAGCCAATCGGGATGAATTGTCGACCCTCTTACGATCCTACACGCCGGTCATCTTCTGTCTTCAGGAAACAAAGCTGCATCCCCATGACCGCTTTGTTCTCCCACATTTTCAGTCTGTCCCATTTGATCTCCCCTCTGTTGAAGGCACTCCAGCCCATGGTGGACTCATGATTCTTCTCCATGATACTCTCCATTATCACCCAATCCCCTTAACCACCTCCTTCCAAGCTGTCGCTGTTTGTCTTTCCCTTTCTGAATATAGCTTTTCTCTTTCTACTGTATACATTCCATCGTCCACACCAATGGCACGAGCTGATCTCCTTCATTTTCTTGGTCAGCTTCCATCTCCCTATTTGCTGGTTGGGGACTTCAATGCCCACCACCCGCTTTGGGAATCTCCACATCCTTGTCCACGTGGCTCACTATTGCTAGACGTCTTCCACCAAGCGGATCTAGTTTGCCTCAACACTGGGGTCCCTACATTTTTGTCTGCCTCCAAGACAAATTTATCTCATTTGGACCTTTCGGTCGGTACTGTTCCGCTAGCTCGGCGCTTCGAATGGTTCGCCCTTGATGACACACACTCGAGTGATCACTTTCCATGTGACCTTAAACTGCAGCCTCAACTGCCATATATGCGCCCGCGACGCTGGAAGTTTGCCCAAGCCGATTGGACACTTTTTTTTGTCTCTAGCGACATTCAATGACCGTCACTTTCCTAGCGTCGACGATGAGGTCACACATCTTACCGACGTTATTCTTACAGCTGCGAACGTTCAATACCATGCAACTCCGCATTCCCCCGGCGCCCCCCAGTGGAACGAGGCATGCCGTGATGTAATACGTGAGCGGCGACGTGCTCTTCGCATTTTCCGCCAGCGTCCTACTTTGGCCAACTGTATCCGCTATAAGCAGTTCCGTGCGCGATGCCGCCGCATCATTCGCGATAGCAAGAAGGCAAGCTGGAAATTCTTTACTAGCTCATTTAACAACTTCACTCCCTCCTCGGAAGTTTGGAGTCGAATTCGACGCTTATCTGGCGCGCCTAGTTTCTCCTCGGTCTCTGGGCTCACTGTCGTGCGTGATACGTTAGTTGACCCCGTCGCAATTTCTAACTCCTTGGGGAAACACTTTGCTGAGATTTCGAGCTCTTCAAATTACCCGCCAGCGTTCCTCCCGAAGAAACGTGCAGCGGAAGTGCAGCCTCTTGCTTTCTTCTCTCAAAATCGCGAAAGCTATAATACTGTTTTCTCCATGCGGGAACTCCAACATGCACCCTCTTCTTCTCGCTCCTCCAACCCAGGACCGGATGGTATCCACATCCAAATGTTGCTGCATTTATTAACCCATAGTCTGCGTCATTTATAATCGAATTTGGACCGACAGTACTTTTTCCACACGATGGCGGGAAGCTATCGTCGTTCCTGTTCCGAAACGTGGAAAGGACAAACATCTCCCCTCCAGCTATCGCCCCATTTCTCTCACGAGTAGTGTATGTAAGGTTTTGGAGCGTATGGTGAATTGCCGCTTAGCTTGATGGCTGGAGTCCCACAGTCTTTTAACACCTGCCCAATGCGGTTTCCGAAAGGATCGTTCTGCAGTTGATCATCTTGTTTCTCTCTCCACTTATTTCATGAACAATTTTCTCCGGAAACGCCAAACAGTAGCAATATTTTTTGATCTGCAGAGAGCATACGATACCTGTTGGAGGACAGGCATCCTCCGCACACTGTTCTCTTGGGGCTTTCGAGGTCGGCTGCCACTATTTCTTCGCGAATTTATGGCAGAGTGCACATTTAGAGTGCGGGTGAACACTACTCTCTCCCGTACTTTCTCCCAAGAAAACGGGGTACCCCAGGGCTCTGTGCTAAGTGTTGAACTGTTTGCCATTGCCATAAATCCAATTATGGACTGTCTCCTTCCCGATGTCTCAGGCTCCCTCTTTGTATACGATTTTGCGATCTACTACAGCTCTCAACGGACCAGCCTTCTTGAACGACGTCTTCAAGGATGTCTCGATCGCCTCCACTCATGGAGCATCGAAACAGGCTTCCATTTTTCTCCTAGTAAGACCGTTTGTGTTAATTTTTGGCGTCGTACGGAGTTTCTTCCACCCTCCTTACATCTAGGACCTGTAAACCTTCCGTTTTCGGACGTCGCTAAATTCTTGGGTCTTATGTTTGACAGAAAACTGTGCTGGTCCTCCCACGTTTCCTATCTTTCGGCTCGCTGTCCGTGATACCTCAACACCCTCCGTGTCCTGAATGGTACCTCCTGGGGAGCGGACCGGGTGGTCCTTCTCCGCCTCTATCACGCCTTAGTGCGCTCGAAATTGGACTATGGAAGCATAGTTTACTCCTCTGCTCGGCCGTCTATTCTTCGTCGTCTCGACTCTATCCACCACCGTGGATTACGTTTAGTGTCTGGCGCTTTTTACACCAGCCCTGTGGAAAGCCTTTATGCTGAGACTGCTGAACCTCCGCTGTCCAGTCGGCGAGCAGTCCTTCTGAGTCGGTATGCTAGCCATCTGTCTTCCATGCCTGCTAATCCAGCCCATGACATGTTTTTCGACGCCTCCTTGGATGTAGGGTATGCAGGCCGCCCCTCCTCCCTACTACCACCGGGAGTTCGTTTCCGTCAACTGCTCCATTCTATTTCCTTTCGCTTTCCTAAAATCTTCTTGACAACTTGGCGTACAGCACCGCCTTGGCTCCGTCCCCGGACCTGCCTGCTCCGTGACGTTTGTCAATTTCCCAAGGATGGTACCCCTTCACTTGTTTATCGTGGGGCATTTGCTGCTCTCTGTACACAAATGAAGGAAGCCACATTTATTTACACTGATGGCTCGAAAACATCGTTAGGTGTAGGGAGTGCCTATATTGTTGGCGACACCCCAAATCAATTTCGGCTTCCCGACCAGTGTTCGGTTTATACTGTGGAGCTTTACGCTGTTCTCCAGGCTGTCCACTACATCCGCCGCCATCAGCGGATACAGTATGTTATCTGCTCAGATTCTCTCAGCTCTCTCCTCAGTCTCCATGCTCTTTACCCTGTCCACCCTCTGATCCACCGGAATCAGGACTGTCTGCGCTTGCTCCACCTGGGGGGAGTCTCGGTGGCGTTCCTCTGCCTCCTGGGACACGTTGGTATCTGTGGAAATGAGGCGGCCGATATAGCGGCCAAGGCTGCAGTCTCTCTTCTTCGGCCAGCTATTCAGTCGATTCCCTTCACCGATCTACGGAGTGTTTTATGTCGTCGACTTCTTCTTTTATGGCACGCACATTGGTCGACACTTCCCCATAATAAATTGCGGGACGTGAAAGTTCTTCCTTATGCTTGGACCTCTTCTTCCAGAACGCGTCGTCGGGAGGAGGTAATTTTACCTAGACTCCGGATAGGGCACTGTCGTTTTAGCCATCGACATCTTTTAAGCAGCGATCCTCCCCCACTCTGTCCCCACTGCTCTCAGCTGTGGACGGTAAGACAGACACCTTTTAATTGAGTGCCCCTATTTTACTCCGTTACGCGCCCGTCTACAGCTGTCGCCTGATATATCGTCAATTTTAGCAGATGACACGCGCTCGGCCGATCGCGTTCTCGAGTTTATTAGTGACAGTGAAATGACGTCAGTCATTTGAAGCTTTCTTTGGGGACCACCAACCCCTTTCTGTAGTGAATTTTTAAGCCTTCCTTCTGCTTTTAGTTTCTCCAATTTTTTGAGAATCGTTCCCATTTCTGCTGGTTTTCATTTTCGGTTTTTATTGTTTCCTAAGTCACGGACCGGGCGCTGATGACCATAGCAGTTTTGCGCCCTAAAACCAAAACAAACATACACCTTCCTCTGTCGTGTGTGGACCAACCTATAATGACTCTCTGGAACCAAGATCTATTCCCCAATTTCCCGCCTGACTGTGCAGACGATGGTATTGTGGACCCTATTGCTATCTCCAACACCTTGGGCCGCTATTTTGCGGAAGTTTCGAGCTCTTCCCACTATCATCCAGCCTTCCTCCATCGAAAACATGTGGAGGTGCCTCAGGTGATACCTTTCTCTCCTCCAAATCGTGAGTGCTACAATGCCACCATTCATATTAGGGAGCTAGATCATGCTCTCTGCTCATCCTAATCCTCTGCCCAGGGTCACATGCCATCCATGTTCAGATGTTGCAGCACCTTTCACTTGTGGACAAGCACTTTCTGCTTGACATGTACAACCACATCCGGGTAGAGGGCACATCTCATGGATGCTAGCATGAAGCCACCATCATACCTGTACCTATGCCCAAGCCTGGTAAGCACAAAACCCCTCCACTATCTACCACCCCATCTCTTACCAGCTGCGTTTGCAATGTGATGTAACATTCAATTCATGCACAGCTGGTGTGGTGGCTCGAGTCTCGCCATTTACTAACTAATGCACAGTGTGGGTTTTGGGCACGGCGTTCTGCAGTTGACTATCTTGTTATTCTGTCCACCCATGTCATGAATGGTTTTCTGCAGCAATCCCAGACTGTGGCCATGTATTTCGATTTCGGGAAGGCCTAAGACACACCTGCTGGAGAACTGGTATCCTCCGTACTCTTTACACGTGGTGCTTCTGTTTGTGCCTGCCCTGTTTTCTTTGGGCATTTTTCCAAGACTGAGTTTTAAAGGTGCATTTGAGTTCTACCTTTTTGGACACCCTTATCCAGGAAAATGGTGTGCCTCAGGGACCCGTCCTGAGAGTTGTCCTGTTTGCTATTGCCATTAACCTTATCTCCCACGAGGCTATTTCAGCTCTCTTTTTTGTTGACGATTTTGCCATCTATAGCTTTTTTCCATGGACCTGTCTCACTGAATGGGGTCTTCAGCGCTGTCTTGATCATCTTTACTCCTGGAGCATTGACAAAACCATTTGTATGAATTTCTGGCAGTGCAAATGGTTTTTCCCGCCATCTCTACCTCTTGGGCCTGTTGCCCTTCCGTTCGTTGAAACTACAAAATTTCTGGAGCTCATGCTCGATAGGAAACACTCTTGGTCCTCCATGTGTCTTACCTGGCAGACCACTGTACATGGTCCCTCAGTCTCCTACATGTCCTCAATTTTCTTCCTAGGGTGCCGATCAAACCACCACCTCAGTTTGTACCGGTCCCTTGTCCATTCGAAACTTGACTATGGGTGCTTTGTTTATGTGTCTGCACACCCATCCCTCTTATGCCATCTCAAAACTATCCACCATAATGGCATCCATTTGGCCATGGGTGCTTTTTACACCAGCTCGGTTGAGTGTCTGTACGCTGAAGCTGCTGAACTACCACTGTCTGACTGCCGTGACTTTCTCCTCAGCAGGTATGCATGCTATTTGTCTGCCATGCATGACCACTCCTTTATGCCTCCTTCTTCAGTGATTCCTTTGATTGTCAGTATGGGGCTTGTCCCACTTCTCTGTTACCTCCTGGAGTCCACTCTCGCCATTTGATACGATGGCTTAGCTTCACACTACCTGAAACTTTCCCAGTGGGTGTGATCCCTTCACCACCTTCTCTTCACAAAGTGGCCAATGTTAACCTTGGCCTTCATTTGCTTTCTAAGGACACTACTCAAGCCTTGGTCTATTGCCTCCAAGTCATGACCTGCACATGGAACTTCGCAACAGTACCTTTGTATACACTACAGCTCTCAGACTGACCATGGGGTCGCGTGTGCCTTCCTCATTGGCACCTGTGTTTTTTGATATCCTCAGTATTTACAGCTGAGCATTTGTCTTGTATCAGGCTAGAAAGTACACTCCTGGAAATGGAAAAAAGAACACATTGACACCGGTGTGTCAGACCCACCATACTTGCTCCGGACACTGCGAGAGGGCTGTACAAGCAATGATCACACGCACGGCACAGCGGACACACCAGGAACCGCGGTGTTGGCCGTCGAATGGCGCTAGCTGCGCAGCATTTGTGCACCGCCGCCGTCAGTGTCAGCCAGTTTGCCGTGGCATACGGAGCTCCATCGCAGTCTTTAACACTGGTAGCATGCCGCGACAGCGTGGACGTGAACCGTATGTGCAGTTGACGGACTTTGAGCGAGGGCGTATAGTGGGCATGCGGGAGGCCGGGTGGACGTACCGCCGAATTGCTCAACACGTGGGGCGTGAGGTCTCCACAGTACATCGATGTTGTCGCCAGTGGTCGACGGAAGGTGCACGTGCCCGTCGACCTGGGACCGGACCGCAGCGACGCACGGATGCACGCCAAGACCGTAGGATCCTACGCAGTGCCGTAGGGGACCGCACCGCCACTTCCCAGCAAATTAGGGACACTGTTGCTCCTGGGGTATCGGCGAGGACCATTCGCAACCGTCTCCATGAAGCTGGGCTACGGTCCAGCACACCGTTAGGCCATCTTCCGCTCACGCCCCAACATCGTGCAGCCCGCCTCCAGTGGTGTCGCGACAGGCGTGAATGGAGGGACGAATGGAGACATGTCGTCTTCAGCGATGAGAGTCGCTTCTGCCTTGGTGCCAATGATGGTCGTATGCGTGTTTGGCGCCGTGCAGGTGAGCGCCACAATCAGGACTGCATACGACCGAGGCACACAGGGCCAACACCCGGCATCATGGTGTGGGGAGCGATCTCCTACACTGGCCGTACACCACTGGTGATCGTCGAGGGGACACTGAATAGTGCACGGTACATCCAAACCGTCATCGAACCCATCGTTCTACCATTCCTAGACCGGCAAGGGAACTTGCTGTTCCGACAGGACAATGCACGTCCGCATGTATCCCTTGCCACCCAACGTGCTCTAGAAGGTGTAAGTCAACTACCCTGGCCAGTAAGATCTCCGGATCTGTCCCCCATTGAGCATGTTTGGGACTGGATGAAGCGTCGTCTCACGCGGTCTGCACGTCCAGCACGAACGCTGGTCCAACTGAGGCGCCAGGTGGAAATGGCATGGCAAGCCGTTCCACAGGACTACATCCAGCATCTCTACGATCGTCTCCATGGGAGAATAGCAGCCTGCATTGCTGCGAAAGGTGGATATACACTGTACTAGTGCCGACATTGTGCATGCTCTGTTGCCTGTGTCTATGTGCCTGTGGTTCTGTCAGTGTGATCATGTGATGTATCTGACCCCAGGAATGTGTCAATAAAGTTTCCCCTTCCTGGGACAATGAATTCACGGTGTTCTTATTTCAATTTCCAGGAGTGTACATCCGGTAACACAGCGTTTCCAATTGTGTCCTGTTCTCAGACTCACTCAGTGCCTTCCAAAGTCTGTCCGCTGTACACTGCTCATCCCTTAGTGCAGCAGGTCAAGAAAAATTGTCAACTGCTCACTGTTGGTGGAGCCAGTGTGAAGTTTCTGTGTGTCCCTGGTGATGACAGTCTGCCAGGATATGAGGCTGCTGACGCTGCTGCCAAGGCTGCAGTCCTCGTACCTCAGCCCGCCTGTACCTACATTTCTTCCGATGATCTCTGCATTGCCGTCTGTCAGGAGGTGGTGTCCCTTTGGCACCGCCAATGCTCCTTCCTTCATGAGAATAAGCTTTGGCTTATTAAGCCTCTCCCAGTGCCTTGGACAAACTCCTCTTGGCCCTCCCGCTGAGTGGAAATTACTTTAACTCGGCTGCATACTGCGCACTGCCTTCTTAGCCATTGTCATTTGCTAAGTGGCACTACCACTGTCATCCGTCATTAAACTCGTCTCTGTATTTGTGTTCTATAGTTTTGATTTTGGCATGTTTGACCCCAGTTGCTTTTTGCGTCAAAAAAAAAAAAAAAAAAAATCACCCACTGACTTTTTCCTCTGTATGTTTTATAAGTTCACAGGACTGTGAGTAGGACAGGTTCCCTCCATTCACAAATTTGCATTGGGTGGGAGTTTAACCTGGCAAGTGAGCATCCTACCGCACAACCTGTCAAAAGAAACTGACCTCGCTTTAGCATATTAAAGGCAGTCAGAAAATTTTACTGGAGCACTTCAATCTTGGTGTTCCATTTTTACTGTTTCTTCTGGGTTCTTGTACGTAGTTTATCCATATGGTAGCTGTATGGAATGTTGTGATCAATGAGGCGCTTTGCCTGGAGAAACTTGAGTGTGAGTGTCTCCATGTTGGTGAAGTGTGATGTGTCGTTCTGGGAATGAAGTGGCCCACTTCTCTCCTCTCTGTTGGTTGATTAAATATGTTTGCAAGTTAAGGCAGTTAGCAAGGGGGAAACACCACACTTACGGGAGGTGTTTCATGGTCTGTGCAGATCAGAGTGGTACCAATCCCATGCTGTCGGTGAGGCAGGTCACTAAAGGGTGCTTCTACCCACTCTGTGGAGTCTTCATCTCTGTGTTGCTCTGGGTGAAGGGCACAGAGAAAATGTCACATCCGTGACATTGAAGAAATGCTCACCAGAAAACGAATGGTGTCGAAATACATTTTTGTACAAATACGGACTCAGATAGACATTCATTCTCCTCCAACTGGATTACATGTATATGTAGTCGATCGTTCATCACCTAGAATTTGTGTTACAGGCAATACATAGTTTTAACATTATCTCAGTGTGTTATTCCAGTGGATACAATGAACATCAGAAATATCTTTCAGCACCTTTTGATCAAAAGGAAGAGTAATCAACTAAGAAGAACTGAGCCACAGTTCAAGGGGCGGAAATTAGCACAACCCTTTCAGCACAAGAAATATGGTGACTGATAAATATATTGCAAGTTGCTCGAAGAATTTACATACAAAAATGCTGCAAATAGAGTAATGAATCAAATGTCACCAAGAAACATTTCACATACATGCATTAGTGTGTGCATGTGAAGGAGACTATTTAACTTGATTAATAACTATTTTCTTATTACCAACATAAAGGCTCCCCTGTGCGACAAAGAAGTTATTGCAGTACCTCAAGATGTGTAAAATTCTCTGTATAATATTCTACTTTTCCAACTAATTCCCTAATGATTCACTATTAAAATATTAAATGATCCAGTAAATCATAATAATAGCTGCATAGAAAGAAAATTTTAGTAGGTAGGAAGAAAGTAAGACAGAAGTAATAAAATAAAAACAAGAGAAACATCTATTGCATCACTTCTTATGTAAATTTTCCAAGGGAAATGCTGTTTGTGGCTACCTGTGTACATCGTTGACTTTTGCCTGCACTGAGTGGAAAAAATGCCTACACTTGGGTAATTTGTAATTAATAGTCCAGTTGCTAAGTGACTGTGCAGAAACATAGTTGTCAATTTTATTATTAACAATAACTGAAGCATTTATATTTAAACTGATTTAAAGTTGTGTTTACAGACACAACACTTCACTGGTCACATAGCCTCCCTTCATGACCTTCAGCACCCCTGCCATCTTTTCATACCACCTCTTCACTTGTCTGTTGTCTTCCACTTGACTCCTCCCTCTGTCGTCCTTTCTTACAGTTGTATTTCTATATGCAGTAGCTTTTCTGAACTCATTTATTTCATTTAATTGTCCATGAAAGAGAATGTGAGGATGCAGTGTGGGCCCCTGCAGGACTAAAGCAGCATGTGGGCACAGCTGGAAGCTGCAGCCACAGATGACGACCGCAGTGAGAACACAAATGGCAACATCATAGCCAAAATGCAGTACCTGGATATCAAGGAATGGCAGCATTCCTGCCAGACACTCTCCACAAGTTTCACATATCATTTCACTCTTACAATTTAGACAGTTCATGACCTCCTCAATACACTGGTAACCTGCCTAGTCTGCTGTCAATTCTGACTGTTGGTAGCCTCTCCATCAGATAGTGAGCCATATCTCCATGGTTTGTATTGATAATAAGAAAATGATACATTAATCAATCGTAAAAAAATAGAATATCATAAAGATAACCAGACCAGGTTTTAGGACAAATGTTCCAATGATTTGTATCTGTGTTCTACAAATATTTGAGCCTTACTTATTTGATACCTTAATTTCACTTTTGTCAAAACTTCACTGGATTCCCATAGTCACCATTCACATTTAAAAAAATAGTTCAAAAACATTGAATAAATCCCTTCAAATCCTAAATATTCAAAAGGAGTATCATCATCGTGTTCAGAAAATTTCAGGGTACAACTTTATCAACACAGATTTTAAAAAAACATGATGGTACTAAAGTGGGTTATCTTGAAATCATATCCTAATTAGTAACTTTTGAACTAGAGAAATTTATGATATATAATTTTTCTGAAAAAGGAACAGCAGGTCCATAAAACAGGCAAGGTTGTTGGTTCTTAGGCTTCAACTTCAACCAGTGCATTTTTGTTCAGCTGTGAATTTGATATGTATTCAAAAAACGATATCTCCTGAAGTAATTAAGATAAAGCAAAATCAGTTGCTCCAAAATGTTCAGAGTTGGGGAAATTCTGTAGGGTGAACCAGAGCTCCAACAAACTTTGAGGTTGTTCAGAGGTACTGTCTGAGTGTTTTGGTATAACAGACACACTGTCTCTAGCAGCCTGTTACACGGTATTAATGTAATTATAATTTATCCAGTTTCTTACCCATATAACCTTTGTTTCAGTAAAGAGATCTTCACTACAAGGAAAAAGTCCATAATACATAAGCATCCAAATGGGCAACATACAAATAAAACAAAGATTAATGCTGCAACTTGAAGTTAAAACAGTGGTATAACAGCCATTGCTGCAGAAACGTCTTGCCATATTTTCTTCATGCCCCTCTCCTGCATTTGTTGGAAGCATATACAAGTTGTAAGTTGGTCAACTCTTCATCAGCAGATGTATTGGTACTTCTGTGTGTGTGTCACTGTTCACGTACGTCTAATATTGCTACAATAATAAATCTGAGGCAGAACAGTGCAGCACTGAATGTGAGCCTGAGGCTGAAGAGTGAGGTGGGCATTACATTGCCACCAGAAAGTACTGTTAATGGATGAAACAAATTCATTGCCAAACAAAGCACTCAGTGTACATCTTCGATGTTGGCAACATTGTGGTGATACTTTTAGTGCAATACAAATACTGTGCTAATTTGCTGAGGAAGCAAACAGAATGCAATAACTCTGAAATGATCTTCTGGAGAGGGCAGACCCCTTATGCCAAAATACTGAAGAGCTAACTCTGAACCACCACTGAAAGCTTGTTTGCAGATGACTGGTTCACCTGTTCGTGTAATAATGTCTGTCCTATTTGAGCATCTCTCTTCATCTGTTTGTATGCTCATCTTCTTCAAATGTTGTCCATCATTCCAATTCTCTTCCTGCCTCTGTCTCTCATTCCTTCATTTCTCTCTCCAATTGTTTGGTGTAGACAATTCCTACACTGCATATGTGCAAGGCAATATCATTAACAGTAAAAGTGAAATCTCTGTATGGATGAATAATCCAATGGAAGCCCTGTTTACTCTCTCTCTGTCTCTCTCTCTCTCTCTCTCTCTCTCTCTCTCTCTCTCTCTCTCTCTCTCTCTCTCTCTCCTGTGTGTGTACAGGTGCAGTATGGTGAGTGCAAGTGCGAGTGTCTGAAAAATGAATATATGTCAGGATCACTTTAATTGCATAAACAGTGTCATTTTTCATGCTGTCAATGGGTGCCCGAAGGACTCTGAATAGTGTATTGAGTATAACCGGACATCTGAATTTTGAAATTTGCAGTAATTCCTTGATAAATAAACCAGTGTGTCACGCAGTGTAAATTCAATACCAAAAAATTTTCCATTGTTTGTAAAATATCACCGTCATCTGTATTGCATCATATGGTATACTGAAGATATGAGATACATTAAAGTGTGATATAAATACTACTTTCCACACCAACCATTTCCTAAATGCAATTATGTGGCTTGTGAAAATGTGTAAAGTTTGAAACTAGTCAGGCAGTAAATAAACAGCAGCTTTGATATTAAACATTTTAAAATCTTTGTTTTTCAATTTTTGAAAAGTTTGACATTAGACAATCAAATTGTCTGCAGAAGTTAATGAGACTTCCCGTGTTGTTGTCTGTGCATCTGTGTGTGGCAAAATGTGCTCCTATTGCCTTTTTCTCTTCTATAATGATTTGTGCATTGAAGTCACCTATGAGTACTTTCATGTGGTGCTTTGGGTCTTTTGGGGCTTCATTGTTAGACTTTCCTATACGTTTGGTTGTCATTGTTGGTAGACGGGTGTGCATTTATGATTGCATAGCCATTATTTGCTGATTTAAATGAGAGTAATGACATTTGTTTCCATGTGGTGTGTAAAATTTGTTACCAGTTCTGTTACACTCCTTCTGCCACCAAAGCTGTCCAGAGCCTTGTGACAGTTTGTTCTTTATGGTGAGTTTCCTGTTATAAACACTATAGGTCTCAGATAGGTAACTTGGATCTAAATTATTTATGTGAAGAACTGAATTTTGAAGCTTCTGGTATAGTCATAAGTGGTATGAAGCTAATAGTAGTAACATTTTACAGGTCTCCCAATGGCATTAGTAGTGTCTCCTTAGCAAAATTGGACATCATTTTATGTGCACTCACTGAGAAGCAATTTACCAACTATGACATTATAATAGGTGGTGATCTTAATTCTGGTTTTGACATATCAACTGACAAGTGCAGTGTTAGTGAATTGAGAAACCAACTATGACAGTTTAATCTACAGTGTGTTAACTATAAACCTACTAGGGAACAAGCATGTTTAGACAATATATTTGTTAATTTTAAATGCGCCCAAGGCCAGTGTGGTGTAACAATGTCTCTCTTTCCTGACCACAAATCAGTGTCCCTAATATGTGCCAACAGGACCAGCCTGGTCAATCCTAGTGGTGACCTGGCAAATTCAAAAATGATCACTATGCCAATGACAATGGAAAAATTGACAAGTTCAGGAAAACCCTTACAGATACAAATCAGTTCTGCCAGGGAAATGATGGTAATCTTTTTCTATCAAATAATGAGGCAGATAAGATAAATTTTGAATGTTTCTTTAACTTATTTCTGCAAATATTTAATGATGTTATTTCTATTAGGAAATGTGAAGTAACAGACAGAGGTTGTAAAAAGATACCAAAAATGAAAAATCTTGGTGCACTAAAATGCTGTGTGGTATGAAAAATCATGTAATGATGCTATTAGATATATACAATAATAATAAATCTCTGTATGTAAGATGGAGAAATGATTATAAAAAAAGCAGTTATTGAAGCAAAAAAGTACCTTGAGACTTCTAATAATAAATGCTGAGCTGCTTGGAATCTGATGAATAGTGGTGCGAAAGAATCACATAAGATCAAAATCAGTATCTCTCCACAAGAGTTTAATGATTATTTTATTAAATCTATTGAAGTAAGCAGTGACATCAGTTAACTTGATAACAGTCCATCAAAACCCTCAAAAACAAATTATCATGGGATGCCCTACAATAATATTCTCACCTTCTCAATTTTAAGTCATCAGTTGGTGCTGATATTTATGACATGTCTTGCAATTTGCTGAAAATTCATTGACTCCATTGTTTATCCATTGACTCACTGCATAAATAAATGTTTATCAGAGGGATACTTTCCAGAGGAGCTGAAATAATTTAGGGTGGTTCCTGTGTACAAAAAGCATGACAGACACAATCCTGCAAATTTCGGACCAATATCAGAATTTCCAATTGTGCCCAAAATAATAGAATAAAACATTTATTGCTCATTTTGAAAAACTTGGAATATTTAATGTAGCAAAATATGGATTTATAAAAAAATCATAAACAGTAGATGCAACAGACACAATAATTAAATATGTTCTTCAAGGGTTTGAGGAGAAGGGATTTGCTCAGGCCACTTTCTGTGACCTGAGTAAAGCATTTCACTGTGTAGGACATGACACACTTCTACAGAAACTCCATTTTTATGGCATCAGGGAGAACAGCCTAAAACTGCTGAAGTCTTATCTAGAAAATCATAGACAAGTAGTATGTATTGGCACAGAGCATTGGTAGTATGTATTGGTCTATCGAGAAACAAACTAAGGTGGGAGTTCCGCAGGGATCTATATTGTGACCATCTTTGTTTTTGGTAATGATCAATGACCTACCCTCCTTTGTAAGTCCCAGAACAGTGCTATTTGCAGATGACACTACTTTCCTAAACTACAACAATGATCTAAATTAGTTAAAAGATTCTGCTGACAATACACTTGCCCAAACATCATAATGGTTCAGCTCAAATGGGTTTGTCCTGAATGAGAACAAAACCAAAAACTGGTATTTAGTCTAAAGGACAAAATTCCTTTTAATGATCCTTATTACATAAAGTTCTTGGGGGTATACCTAGGAGACATATTGTCCTGGAAGCAACACACAAAATACATTAGTGTTAAATTAACCATAGTAATTTACTTATTAAGATGTCTTATGAAATGTGTACCAGAAACTTATGGTAAAAAATCTTATTTTACACTTTTTCAGAGTACCATGTCTTATGGACTTATTCCCTGGGGAAACTCGAGCCATGTTCAAAACACATTACTTCTGCTGAAGAAAGCAATCAGAGTCATTACATGTTCTCAGCATAAAGCACATTGTAAGCCTTTGTTCTCTGAAGGTAAAATATTAACTGTAATAAACCTGTATATATATCAAGTGTTAACGTACATGAAAAATAATCGACATGAAGTAAAATGTAGAAATAATATTTATGGTCACAACACAAGAAATAACAATGCCGTACATTTGTCATACCATAGATTATCAAAGTCAATCAATAGCTATGAGATAGTTGGCCACAAACTACTTAATGACCTTTCGCAGAGGGTAGAAGACCTTTCAGAATGTGAATTGAGGAAAACATTAAATAAATGGCTTGTTGCCAACCCCTTCTATGAGTTAAAGAATTTTGTTGACTGCAACGTGGAATTGCAAGCTAACAACTGACATGGCCAAACAGTTCCATTTGCTAATGTGATGATTACGTTATATGTATAAAAAATTGTCTATTGCAGTAAAGGCCTGATGACAGTAAAATTATTCTTATCATCCAAGTGAGTTCTCATGTCTGTGCCTGGTTTCCTGAAGTGCTAGTGTGTGTATGTTGCCTCTGTTTAATATCTGTCTATTGTTTATGTTTCCCAGTCTTTGTTTCAGTGTTGTCCAATCTGGCAAGCAGATATTTCTTCTAAGGCCTTACTGGAGAAGTTCTAGGAAGTCTCTATTCTTCTTGACATGATGTTCTAGGCTCTGCACAATCAGGGGGTCAAATTGCATCACTGTGTTCCCGTGATGGATTGTTTGCCTCCTGGAGTACTTCTCCTTTTGGTGTTCACAATCACTTTTGTCAAAAGTAACTTATCAAAAGGTGTTAATGCCTTTGTGAGATGATACATCTGTGATTGAATCACCAAATGGGTTTTAACAGGTGACAGTATGAGAACAGATGCCTTCTATAGGCAAACAGTTTGACAGCACATGACTGATTTTTGCAATGGCCATGAACCGACAGACACTGACCACATAGCTTCTTTTTGCAAGTCAGACGCGGTATGGATTGTGTTTCTCATAGTGAGTTGCCTGCTCAGCTACATCCACTGTACTGTGATGCTCTCTGCCTTTACTGTCAGTGAGGTATCACTGTTTGGAGAAAAACTCTTCCACATTCATTGACGCCAAGATTAATATCTTTCTACAGCTTGGAATCGGTCAATCTTCTTCACGTGCATGATGGGAGTGGCGACTGGGTGGGGGTAAGGAGGAGGCTGGGGTGGGGAGGGGGAGGGATAGTATGGTGGGAGTGGTGGACAGTGAAGTGTTGCAGTTTAGACGGAGGGCAGGAGAGAAGGTGTGGAGGGTGGATGGTTAAGTAACAGAAAGGAGAGAAAAAAAATAAAAATAAATTAAAAGACTAGGTGTGGCAGTGAAATAATGGTTGTGCAGTGCTGGAATGGGAACAGGGAGTGAGGTTGATGGGTGAGGACAGTACGAAGATTGGATTTTTCCATTGATTGCTCACCTACGTCACACAGATCATAGAGTACCGATCCACCCCATTATGTGCAGGCTTGGGCCCTGGGGTGATTATGTTAAAATCTATTAAACAACAGAAAATCCAGAATAGGATAATGACAGTATTATGAAAAGGGTAGTTACTATCGCGATGTAGTGGAGACTGGCCTCTACAGCCAGATACTGTGGTCGCACGTGTGTGCGTGCATGTGCATGTGTTTTGTCTGATTCCAATGGAGGCCTTTCAACCAAAACTTTACTTGTTTGGGAGTCTTTTTGTTGTGCCTATCTGTGACTCAGCATCTCTGCTGTATTATTATTACTGTATCATATATTAATGTCTTCAATATTCATGTATTAAATGTACTAAAACATATAGCCTGTGTCTGAAGGTTACATTATTGTGTAAAAATTTTAAGTAATTAGTTAAGAATTTCTCAAAATGACTTCTTTTCTTTGTACATTAATATAGGTAGTATATCATGGTTCTGTTGTTGTGGTTAACATTTTTTTCACCCCACCTGGAAACTTAAAATTAAGCTTAGATGGTTCTCCTGACACTGGTTTCTTGCTGATGGCTCTCCTGACACTGGTTTCCTGCTATCTTCCTGACAGGAGCCAAAACAACTAGCGTATTAGTGGCCTTCATTGAGCACTGGGGTTTGGGCTGCCATGTGGGTGAGCCCTGGCCTGACAACCAAGGTGTGCAGGGAGTTATCGGCTTCATCCGCCAGGTAAGTTAGTCTGCCGGGCAGTGGGGTATTCCTTGTATTTATCCTCGTACAACACTAATCACACTGTTACAATCCTCCTGATAGTAAATGGTAGTTGTCCAGTCTGAATTGGCACTCTCCCCATGACTGACTGCTTATTTGACTACCTTTATCCTTTCTCATCACAAATACTGGAAACGACAGGGACAAATGTCTGACAACTCTTTGAGCAGTTGCCTTTCCTGGTATTCCAGTTAGGCATGCGATAGATTTTCTATGTGACAGTTTTTTTGCATTTCTGTCAACACGCCTTACATATTACCTCTATACCAACAAGGCTGATACTACCCTAACAGGTGGTATGTGCCACATCACGAGGTCGACAGTAGCTAGTCTCCCGGTAGCAGTAGGTTGTGCCTGCTTGCTGCTGCAGAGGTCATACACCTATCTCTCATGCCCTTGTGAAATGGTTTCTTGATTTGTCAAATATGTGTTGAAGGCTGTACAATAAATACCTGTATTTAGCCTTCAGTTACAGACAGAAACCACTGTGTGGGACTCTTGTTTATATATGTTCAGATAGTTTTTTTTTTTGGGGGGGGGGGGGGGGAGCTCAATCTGTATCAGACCCAATATTTTTTTTCTATCAGTTACTTTCTCCACAATGTGTTTTGTTTAAAAACAGAAAATCAGCAAAACATATGTAACTGGAATAAAAGAAAGCACATGCATTTGTTTACGGTCCATCACACTCGCTTGAGCTGAAAAGAAAATGTTGTGTAGTGCTTTTCCTGATGCCAGGAGGTGTGTAAGGTGTGGAAATTTGTCACAGGACATTTCGTGTGTGAACAGAAATCTGCAGGATAGTGGAGGTGTAGCACGAGCTGGGTGGGGAGACTGGGAGCCCTCAGCTTATGATGCAAAGTCTGGAATTCATTACTGCTGCCGTGTCCGGCAGTAGGATACCCTCATTGCTGAAGACTGGCAAGTTCTTGTGGAAGCCAATGTTACAGAGTTCAGATAGAGAGGCAGAACTGTGAAGGATGTGCAGTGCTGTCTGTACACTTCTCCCATTCTTTGACAAATTTACATTCCCCCTCACTCATTCTGCTGTCAGAAAATGGACTATATGTCTATGTTTTTCTTTTGAAGCTTCCATTTTAGTTTCTACAGTGCAGTGGACAGTCAAGACACATGTGCTGACACTGGGTTTACACCCATGCAATTCAAATGGAGAGTTGGGAAGTGCAATTCTCTAATAATGTCTGCCACACCTTCTGTGGGCGGTGGCACTACTATCATTCCAGCAGTTTTCATTTTACACCCTCTATCTCATTTGTTTTTCAATGCACCTTATATGTGTCCACTGCCCTTCACTTTTTCTCTCTCCACCTTAACGCATCTTGCACCAGTTTCCTTCCAATGAACTGCACGTTGCAGTAACATTGAAGTGATCAACACAGGTCTCCCACTAAGCTACTACTGCAGTGGACTCTATGTCATCCCTCGATCGCTTTGACGTCTCTGTGATGGCCCTCATCTTCTTCTTCACTGGCATCACTCTAATTTTCAGAGGCAAAAAGTCAATGTGACCATTCCAAAAGTGAAACTTGTGGGCTGATTTAATGGCCACAGTTTTTTAGCCTGCCAAGTATGTTGGCTATGACAGAAAATAATATTTAGTGATTTCATTATCTAATGACTGGCTAACATCCGCCTTCAATGATACCTGAACCTGCATTTAAAATAGTCAGCTTTCTACTTTTTAAAAACCAGATCAAACCTTTTTTTTTTTTTTCATGTGTCAGTGACACACAGTCCACTACTGTCAACTCTTTTGTTAGTGCCACACTTGGGTGCCAAATGGCAACAGGGACAAATATACAATTTATTGTGGCAAAAGGGACAGGGAAACGACTGTTACACAGACCAGAAGTGAAAAGCACAGGGTTTGTGCTCTGAGCGACACACAGGAAACCACTGTTTTGCATTAAATGCAGGAAACTGTGCTTTCTTTGAATGCACTGGATGCTATAGATGCCATCTTTTAAATTGAGTGCGGACTTGCAGGGTGGGAAGCATTTGAAAGCATGAGCTATTGCTGAATGTTGACTACACAGAGACTAAATGTTCAAGCAACACAAGACACACACAGACTGGTTAACATAAATCAACTGAAGATTTGAGATAGAACCTAGACTGTCCTGATGATCACCCATTTGTTTGGCCAAGAGATAGTGAGCTGCCTTTTTCAGCACAAAATGGTAGAATGCATATGACTGGTTGACCACCTGAGGAAAAACTTGGGGAAAGGGGCCAGCATTTTTAAGAAATATTTTTACAGGTCAGTGCTCCAGATATCCCTAGGCCAGCCACTCCAAACAGAGGAAGAAAGATGGAACACAGAAATGAGTTTTCCTTTCATTAACCATTCAATCCAAAATTACTCGATCAGGAGCATCCACCACTGTCTGTGATTCAGACTTTGCCACTTGGAAGGATCATCAGTGTGCTGCCAGTGACCAATTCTGCAGTCATTTCAGATTCCACCTATAGTCACTACGTGAGATTGATCTGCAGCCTTGAGGCTATGTTAAGGACAGTAAAATCATTCTTATGGAATTTCAGTAACTTTGATCTTTTCTTTGAAGACTTGCATTCAGAATCAAATGACCAGTTTACTTTCAACTCTGACCACAGGTTTAATATGTTCCCTCCATTAGGACTATGTCTTTTTTGCTAATATCATGATAATCATGATATCACTTACTGATAACAACTGTTCCATTTACACAACTATTTAAATTACAGCTTACAATGGACCATTTTCTTGTCCGAAGTATTTAGTGGCTGTGAATCCTCAAGGAAAAAAATTTTACTTGAGTATTTTTGAAAGAAAATAATTTACTCATCATATTTGACTCAATACTCACTAACGAGTAGGTCTATAGGTTGTATTAATCATTAATAGCAGACTGCCTCATTAAATTTAATAAGTTTAAAGTAATCAAGTATTTGGTTAACCTCTAAACAGTATTTCTTGTGACAGAAAATGAATACAAATTAGGGTTATTGTACTCTTTACACATTGACCCAAAACCACTCATTTGTGTCTGGAAAGAAGCCAATCTAGGGGTAGTGCAAAGAAACAACCCGACATGAAAAATAAGAGCCTCCTTAAATACTGTATTTTATTTTAGAAAGAAACATAAAATTTAAAACTTTATGTCAACTTCCTTACAATCAAAAAAAGAAAGAGTAAAATTTCTCTTAGAAGCTAATCATTAAATCATGCAGATTTAAGCTAAAAAAATCTGTACCAAAGAAAGCAAGCTGCCTTGTGTTAAGAATGTTTTATATATGTCTACATTAGATCTATACACTGAAAACTACCATGAATCATGTGGAAGAGGATAGATCCCCACTGTACAAATTACTAAGGTTTCTTCACATTCCATTTATGTATGGAGCATGGGAAGAAAGATTGTTTGGATGCATCTGTGTGTGCTGTAATTATTCTAAACCTATCCCTACATAAGCGATATGTTGGGGGTGGATGTATATTCCTAGAGTCATCATTTAAAGTCCATTCTTCAAAATTTCTCGGTAGACTTCCTTGGGATAGTTTATCTTTATCTTCAAGAGTCTGACAGTTAAGTTTCTTAACATATCAGTGACACTCTCCCATTGCTCAAACAAACCATTGACCATTTAGGCTGCCCCTCTGTTTATGTTTAATATTGCCTATTAGACCTATTTGATGTGTGTCCCACACAGTTAAGCAGTATTCTAGGATGGGTCACGTGATTTTTGTACACAATTTCCAAAGAATGATTGCATTTACCCAACACCCTACCAGTAAAGTGAAGTCTACCACCTGCTTCACTGATGACTGAACCTATCATATATCTACAAAGTGTTACCTGTAAGTATTTGTAAGAGTTGTGTTGTGGGCAACTCGTATTTTTAAAGTAAAGGTAAGTAAAATGGGCATTGTGATCTGAGAAAGTAAATTAACGCTCTCCAAAATGACAACTTACAAATTCAATTGCTACTGAATAAAACAAAAATCACAATTTAACAATGAAAACAATCAATTACTGACTATTGATGTATGGGGGGAGGGGGGGGGGGGGGGCATCTGAAACCTCCCAGACTTGGAGGGAAGAGCGGATTTTGCACAAAAATGTTAAAAATGTGAATATAGGGGAGAAAAGTTGGACCCTCCAGAACTTCTGGGCTGCTGAGGCATGGTAGGGACTCTGACAGTAGCAAAGAGTGACAAATGGAGGCAGTGCTATTTTTACATCACAACCTACAGCTGACCACGTTTTCTTGTATACAAATCGAATCCCTTAAGACATACTCTCATTTTAGTGCAGAAAATTAAGGTGACAGAGCAAGGTGCAGGAACCAGAAATGAGATCATAGTTTCTATAAAGCCACACTTGTAATACCAGTATCATGACCTAATATAAGAAAACAAACACAAAACAGTTCTAAAAGTCAAACATAGTGCTTCGGCCTGTGGAGTGGCACATGATCATGCTTAGATATATGTAGTGGTACAGAAGGTAGACATAGAATGAACTGCAGTATGTTCTTGTAGTTGTAATTGAACTTCATCACAGAACATAAACTTTCTCAATAGACAAGTGGCTTTTCCTCCTCAATCTTGCAGTATAGATATCCTCAGAATACAAAAACGTGCTGCATGAGGTCTTTCTTTGAGAAGCAAGTGTGTAGTTAATTCAAAAACTAATAATACTAGGGTATAGCCTGCAGCGTAAATAAGGGTCTCTTAACAAAATATTTTCATTCAAAACACGCATGCCTCTAAATGTCATGGAATTTTGTGCTGTTGTGACAGAAACCAATGATTTAGCTAGATTCATTCAGCGGAATAGCACAGACAACTTCTTCCAAACCTTTTCCATAGCAAGTTAAGCATCCAAAATATGCATAAAATTATCAGCATTGGAATAGTACTGAATTTTTCTTTCTTTCAAATTTCAAATAAATTTGTGTTTAGAACCTGTATTAGAAGTACACTGACACATAATTCACTGAAATGTGGAATTTCATACTTGTCCCAATCTCATGTATTAATGGCTGCCCGAGCTGATACCTTCCGGAAGTGCCGATTGGTCCCTCCACCAGTTTGTCGGGAGGTGTGACCTGAGGTGTGAACAATCACCTAAGGCAGGAGTGCCCTCAGAGAGGGCCCTCACAAGGAAGGAGCGCACCATCGGAGACGCTGGTAATCATGGGGGATACTTTTGCAATGGTTTCATCATCTTCTACTATGTCAGCTCACAAGCATAAGTTCAATGAGTCTCAGCCACAGACAGTCCTTCCATCGTTGCCACAGTTCCTTGTTGTTTCTCGGTCTGACGAAGGTCGTGACTTCTCCACGGCCAACCCTTTCATTATTCAGAAAGGTGTCGACGCAATTGCAGGTCCTGTAAAGTCTTGTTCCAGATTATGAAATGGCACCTTGTTGTTAGAAACAGTCAGTGCCCTCCAGGCACAAAAATTGCTGCGTACTTTGCTGCTACACACCTTCCGTGTCCGGGTGGAACCGCACCGTACTTTAAATTCATCACGTGGGGTCGTTTATACTCGATCCCTCGACGGATTGTCCGACGAGGAAATTCAACACTCCCTGTCTGACCAGGGCATAATGGCAGTTAATAGAGTCATGAAAAGGGTTGACACGAACATCATTCCAACCCGTACTGTCTTCTTGACATTTGGCAAAGTTAAACTCCCATCGAAAATCAAAGCAGGCTATGAGATAATTTCCATTCACCCTTACATCCCAAACACTACGCGTTGCTATCGGTGTCAGCGGTTCAATCACACCAGCCAGTCCTGTTCCAATACGGCCAAATGTGTTACTTGTGGCAAGGATGCCCATGAGGGTGCTTGTCCACCTCCATCCCAATGTCGCATCAGCTGTATGGGTGACCACGCTGCTTCCTTTCGAGATTTCCCATTTTTAAAGACGAAAAGCTCATTCAGGAAGTCAGAGTGAAGGAAAAGGTGTCGACCTTTGCTGCTCGAAAATTATTCACCAGTCGACAGCCCATCATGCCTCAGACAGGAAAATACAGCACTGTCCTTGCCTATCCTTGGCCAACAAAGGAGGCGGCCACGCAGACTTGTGATCTTACCTTTAGTGCCACGGTAGTCAGATCGGCCAGCGCAAAGATCGCCCGTTCAACCTCCCCACTTTCGCCTGCCCACTCTATGGCTCACCCTTCATCGGGTTCTGCTTAATCTCAAACCCAAAAGTCAGACACCAAGACTTCGAAAAAAGAGCATACTCATGAAGATGTTTTACATAACCCAACTTCACAACTATTGGTTCCTCCTTCACCTAAACATCGTGTTTCAAAGAAGGCTAGTAAGAAACCCAGTTCATCTCCTTCTCCGCCAAGGTGTGACTCATCTACAGCACCACCTGACGAAAATCGCCCTCAGCCGTCTTCTGTGTCGCCGAGGCGCACTGCTGGTGGCCGATCAACCGGCCAATCACTGGTGGTAGGAGCTGCTCCTGAACAACCTATGGATCAGGATCTTCTGCCTTCAGCTGACTGCCATTCCATGCTGTTGGTCAGAAGCTCTGAGCAGTCGCTGAGTTGACGGCAACCTCGGACACATTCCTCCATTTTCTGTTCACCCTATGTCCATTATCTACTGGAATATCCACGGCCATCGAGAAAATCGGGATGAATTGTCGACCCTCTTGCGATCCTACTCTCTGGTCATCTTCTGTCTTCAGGAAACAAAGATGCGTCCCCATGACCACTTTGTTCTCCCCCATTTACAGTCTGTCCGATTTGATATCCCCTCTGTTGAAGGCACTCCAGCACATGGAGGACTCATGATTCTTCTCCATCATACTCTCCATTATCACACAATCCCCTTAAACACTTCCTTCCAAGCTGTTGCTGTCCGTCTTTCCCTTTCTGGATTTATCTTTCCTCTTTGTACTGTATACATTCCATCGTCCACACCAATGGCACGAGCTGATTTTCTTCATCTTCTTGGTCAGCTTCCACCCCCCCCCTATTTGCTGGTTGGGGACTTCAATGCCCACCACCCGCTTTGGGGATCTCCACATCCTTGTCCACGTGGCTCACTATTGCTAGACGTCTTCCACCAAGCGGATCTAGTTTGCCTCAACACTGGGGTCCCTACATTTTTGTCTGCCTCCACGACAAATTTCTCTCATTTGGACCTTTCGGTCGGTACTGTTCCGCTAGCTCAGCGCTTCGAATGGTTCGCCATTGATGATACACACTCGAGTGACCACTTTCCATGTGTCCTTAGACTGCAGCCTCAACTGCCATATATGCACCTGCGACGCTGGAAGTTTGCCCAAGCCGACAGGATACTTTTTTTGTTTCTAGCGACATTCGATGACCGTCACTTTCCTAGCGTCGACGATGAGGTCACACACATTACAGACGTTATTCTTACAGCTGCGGAACGTTCAATACCACGCACCTCCGCATTACCCCAGCGCCCCCCAGTTCCTTGGTGGAACGAGACATGCCGTGACGCGATACGTGAGCGGCGACGTGCTCTTCGCGTTTTCCGCTGCCATCCTACTTTGGCCAACTGTATCCGCTATAAGCAGTTCCCTGCGCGATGCCGTCGCATCATCCGCGATAGCAAGAAGGCAAGCCGGAAATTCTTTACTAGCTCATATAAGAACTTCACTCCCTCCTCGGAAGTTTGGAGTCGGATTCGACGGTTATCTGGCACGCCTAGTTTCTCCCCGGTCTCTGGGCTCACTGTCACGCATGATACATTAGTGGACCCCGTCGCAATTTCTAACTTATTGGGTCAACACTTTGCTGAGATTTCGAGCTCTTCAAATTACCCGCCAGCGTTTCTCCCGAAGAAACGTGCAGCGGAAGTGGAACTTCTTGCTTTCTCCTCTCAAAATCGCGAAAGCTATAATACTGTTTTCTCCATGCGGGAACTCTAACATGCACTCTCCTCTTCTCGCTCCTCCGCCCCAGGACCGGATGGTATCCACATCCAAATGTTGCTGCATTTATCAACCCTTAGTCTGCGTTACCTCCTTCGCCTTCATAATCGAATTTGGGCCGACAGTACTTTTCCTAGACGATGGCGGGAAGCTATCGTCATTCCTGTTCCGAAACCTGGAAAGGACAAACATCTCCCCTCCAGCTATCGCCCCATTTCTCTCACGAGTAATTTATGTAAGGTTTTGGAGCGTATGGTGAATTGCTGTTTAGCTTGGTGGCTGGAGTCCCGCAGTCTTTTAACACCTGCCCAATGCGGTTTCCGAAAGCATCGTTCTGCAGTTGACCATCTTGTTGCTCTCTCCACTTATATCATGAACAATTTTCTCCGGAAACGCCAAACAGTAGCAATATTTTTTGATCTGGAGAGAGCATACGATACCTATTGGAGGACAGGCATCCTCCGCACACTGTTCTCTTGGGGCTTTCAAGGTCGGCTGCCCCTTTTTCTTCGCGAATCTATGGCAGAGCGCACATTTAGAGTGCGGGTGAACACTACTCTCTCCCGTACTTTCTCCCAAGAAAACGGGGTACCCCAGGGCTCCGTGCTGAGAGTTGTACTGTTTGCCATTGCCATAAATCCAAGTATGGATTGTCTCCTTCCTGATGTCTCGGGCTCCCTCTTTGTGTACGATTTTGCAATCTACTACAGCTCTCAATGGACCAGCCTTCTTGAACGACGTCTTCAAGGATGTCTCGATTGCCTCCACTCTTGGAGCATCGAAACCGGCTTCCATTTTTCTCCTAGTAAGACCGTTTGTGTTAATTTTTGGCGACGTAAGGAGTTTCTTCCACCCTCCTTACATCTAGGAACTATCAACCTTCCGTTTTCGGACGTCGCTAAATTCTTGGGTCTTATGTTTGACGGAAAACTGTGCTGGTCCTCCCACGTTTCCTATCTTTCAGCTCGCTGTCTGTGATCCCTCAACACCCTCCGTGTCCTGAATGGTACCTCCTGGGGAACGGACCAAGTGGTCCTTCTCCGCCTCTATCGCGCCTTAGTGCGCTCCAAATTGGACTATGGAAGTATGGTCTACTCCTCTGCTCGGCTGTCTATTCTTCGTCGTCTCGACTCTATCCACCACCGTGGATTACGTTTAGTGTCTGGCGCTTTTTACACCAGCCCTGTGGAAAGCCTTTATGCTGAGACTGTTGAGCCTCTGTTGTCCAATCGGCGAGCAGTCCTTCTGAGTCGGTATGCTAGCCATCTGTCTTCCATGCCTGCTAATACAGCACAAGACATTTTTTTCGACACCTCCTTGGATGTAGGGTATGCAGGCCGCCCCTCCTCCCTACTACCACCGGGAGTCCGCTTCCGTCAACTGCTCCATTTTTTTTCCTTCCGCTTTCCTAAAACCTTCTTGACAACTTGGGGTACAGCACCGCCTTGGGTTTGTCCCTGGATCTGCCTGCTCCGTGACCTTTGTCAATTTCCCAAGGATAGTAGCCCTTCATTTGTTTATCGTCGGGCATTTGCTGCTCTGTGTGCACAAATGAAGGAAGCCACATTTATTTACACTGTTGGCTCGAAAAAATCGCTAGGTGTAGGGAGTGCGTATATTGTTGGGGACACCCCAAATCGATTTCGGCTTCCCAACCAGAGTTCAGTGTATACTGCGGAGCTTTACTCTGTTCTCCAGGCTGTCCAATACATTCACCGCCATCAGCGGATACAGTATGTTATCTGTTCAGATTCTCTCAGCTCTCTCCTCAGTCTCCATGCTCTTTACCCTGTCCACCCTCTGGTCCACCGGATTCAGGACTATCTGCGCTTGCTCCACCTGGGGGGCGTCTCGGTGGCGTTCCTCTGGCTCCCTGGACACGTTGGTATCTGTGGAAATGAGGTGGCCGATATAGCGGCCAAGGCTGCAGTCTCTCCGCTTTGGCCAGCTATTTGATCGCTTCCCTTCGCTGATCTACGGAGCGTTTTATGTCGTTGTGTTGTTGTTTTATGGTATGCACATAGGTCGACACTTCCCCATAATAAATTGCGGGACGTGAAAGCTCTTCCCTGTGCTTGGAACTCTTCCTTCCGAACCCATCGTCGGGAGGAGGTAATTTTAACTAGACTTCGGATAGGGCACTGTCTTTTTAGCCATTGACATCTTTTAAGCGGTGATCCTCCCCCACTCTGTCCCCACTGCTCTCAGCTGTGGACGGTAAGACACCTTTTAATTGAGTGCCCCTATTTTACTCCGTTACGCGCCCGTCTACAGCTGTCGCCTGATATATCGTCCATTTTAGCAGATGACACGCACTCGGCCGATAGCGTTCTCTAGTTTATTAGTGCCAGTGATATGATTTCAGTCATTTGAAGCTTTTTTTTGGGGGACAACCAACCCCTTTCTGTAGCGGCCTTTTAAGCTTTCCTTCTTCTTTCAGTTTCTCCAAGTTTTTGAGTTTCGTTCCCATTGCTGCTGGTTTCCATTTTCGTTTTTTACTGTTTCCTAAGTCACGGACCGGGCACTAATGACCATAGCAGTTTTGCGCCCTAAAACCAAAAAAAAAAAAAAAAAAAAAAACAGTTATATATGGCCAGAGCACTATTGTTTTAACTTCATAAGCCTCATTAATAATTTGCAGGAAAACCTCCACATACTGCTACAATAGTTTTCTCTTGAACTTCTATGAGCAGTAAAAACTTAACCACAAAGCTCACAGTTCTTGAAGAGTAGAGAGGTACGTATGGAGCAGACACTGTCATTGTTTTAACACACAACATAATTGTCTTACACTTATTTCACGGATGCGTTGTTGTTGCTCTAACCGACACAGGTTTCTCTTCTGAAACTCGGCTGTAGACTGACTGTCTCAGGCCAAAAAATTGGCCCCTTCTATATCTTCACAATAATAGGTACTGAAACTACACATTGTTTGACGTTAAATTTACAGAAATTACAACTGAAACATAACTCATTAAATTAAATGAATATATCGAAAAATTGGTTCTTTTTAACAGTTTTGTCTACTACAAGAGCTATGCCAAATTAATTGTTTAAATCATGAAATTATCAAATATAGTTATGCAAACAATGATTTTGACAAAGCTCTTAAGTACTTTGCAATTAATTGAGGGCTGGCTTTGCTAACATGTTTTAAAATCCATCCAATAGAGTCTTTAAGAGTACTATTATTTGTTCCTCCAAATGTTCATAATTAGTACTGAATTGATATTTCTTTATAATTAAATGTTTCCCTCTTTTTATTATCTACAATAATGACAGAAGCAGATGAAATGAATTAAAATTTGTGCTGTGGCCACGACTCGAACCCGGATCTTATTGTTTACTAGGCAGAAATGCTAACCATTACACTACCACAGCACAATGGTCAACATTGCTGCACAAACTACCTAAGTTGAGTGCCCTCCCCAATGATGTGCTTATCACTGAAAACTTAATTCTAAACAGCCCGTGCTTGTGTAACCTTAGACACTTCAGCTTCTGGGTCATGTACAAAAGTCCTTTTGTACTACCATATGCTCATTCTGGAAACTTAATTCTAAACAGTGCATGTTTACATAGTCTGAGACACCTCAACTTCTGGGACGTGTACAAAAATCCTTCTGTATGTTTTCTGTGTAGACTGCTGAGGTAAACACAAATATTACAGTCGTTTTTGCTTTGGAAGGAGAACAGCTCTGGAAATATTTAATTTATATTTTGTTCTGGTCTGTGTAGTCTTTGTATAGCTGTGATCATTCCTTCATAATTCCACTTCAATGCCTCACCACAGACAGCTGACACTGACAGCTTTAGAAAAGTCGAAATGTGCCCAACGTATTTGCTGCTTGTGTCACATTGAGTGAATAGTCCATGCTCAATGTCACAGAGCTCACCGATCAATGCATTCTACTGTTGCTGCTTCTCTCCTTATAACACTTATGACCCACCTCCTTTTATGCTGCTGGGCCCACCTCTCTTGAGGTCTAGTGGTCAATTCCATCTTCCTTAAGAGTCTCGAGATCTGTTTCCTCAGGAACTTACACAATTACTGTGATCCCATAGTCATTCTCCCAGATTAAAATGAATTATACGTCACAAATTGAGATGTATTTTATCATACAAGGGTGGTGTGAAAAGTTCTCAGAATGGAATAGAAAACAGTACTTACATCACTGAAACTTTTTTTTAGTTTTCAATGTACTCTCCTTGTAGCTTATTGCTCTTGGTCCAACGATGTTCCAGTGCTTTGATCCCATTTCAAAAATGAGTTTCCTCCAGGCCTCTTTATCATTAGTGTGGTTACTTGGATTTTTTAAAGCAATGGCAATATGCAAATTATTAACAGGAAATATTGAAAATGCATGGAGGTAGATTTCTGTAATAGCTCCTGTCCTCCTCACCGAAATAGGTATTGTGTCCATAATCCAGCATATTTGGACTTCCATGAAAGGCATTAAAATGTATTTATGAATCTATTTTTCCTCCCTCAATAAGTCTTCTTTCACTTCAAAGACAGGTTTGCACTTGGTAGTGTTCATTGTGACTTCTGACCCATTTCTAACAACTTCAGTTTCAGAGCAGCCTGTTTCCAAAACTTCATTTAGTTTACTGAATCACAACTACTCATGTTATGACTTGGGCTTGTGGAAATTCTGGCCATTGTTTTTGCACTCTGTCTCTGGAATTTTTGATTTTTAATCCCATTGTTTTGCACAAAACCTAAATTTGTTTAAGAATGTGGTTTAAAATTCTTCACCTTTGGAGTAATTTTAGGTTACACAAATGACCCAGATATGTGCTTATCATTTCTTGTGTCTAACGCATGTGTCTATGTTGCACTGTTTGGTTTAATGTCTTTGAAATAAATGTTTGAAATGTTTGAAAACAACCAAGGCACACATCCTGTGCCCTTTTTTGATTGTCGTGAAAGTTCCATTATCTACAATTATTTGAGGTGCATTATCAATGTTAGACTCTATTTCAGTTAATGCTGCGTTAATCTAATGCAGTAAAACTCTCTATTTATTCCATTTGACGCTTCATCACAGTGAGTGAATTGCCGGTGGATTTCACCCTCTCCAGTACACAATAACGTTCACCCACAACATTTACTGACCTTTATCGTCATGTGCTTTTGCACTTTGATGCTGTAAAGGATATTAGATTTGAAGATGTATGGGTACTTTTCCCTTCATTAGGTACGATGGTACTTCATAACGACAATACCACTTCCTAACCACTTTCCTCTTGCACGTAACTGATCTCCATTATTAGTATGACTTCATTTGTGGGCAACCATGTTGATAACATGCTTAAACAGTATCTTTCCTAGAATTTGGCCTGTGCTGTGACTAATGCTTCAATGTTCAGTTGATATGTTTTATTACTTGGTCCCACTTCTGTAGATGTTTAGCTCTGTTAAAGAGCTCTTGATGTGATGATGAGTCATTTCTTCCCTGACTGTTATGTACTTCTTATGGAGTTGGGAGATTAGCCAGTTGTGTTTCTTTTGTAGTACCACTCAGGGATCACATGTAGGGTCCTTTGAGGTTGACATGTGTGCTTGTGAAGCTGCATAGACCCCTGAAATACCTAACAAGTTTTATAACTGACAAAAGGTTAATAAAAATATATCTTATGTTGGAAACCGGTTTATAAATATATGGTACAACATATTGATTCAATCTAAAGTTATGCCATTTAGTTTTTAAAAGATATTTACTATTCCATAAGATTTTGAGCTCAGTGGGAAAAAGGTCAAAAATTTTTACAGCAGCATACATAGCATCTCTCTGTAGCAGAGACAGTGTACGTAATTCTTTTATTTAGCGCCACACCTGTGAATTTCTGAGTTCTGTCACTAAGGACCCAATCTCCAGGAACATGATACATTAGAGAAAAAAAGTGTTGAGAAACGGTAGTCAGTTATCTCAGCTGGTTAAATTATTTGCAATGGGAGGTTCATGGACTCATTCTATATATGAATATTTTCACTGCTCAGTAGGGAGATGATAGTTTGATTAAGGAAGAGCTCCTCCAGCACATATTTTTGTGTGACACTATGGAGTGCACAGAAGCGGAATAAGTTACCTGTCTGATCCCTCCATCATCCAGAATGAGAGAGCAAAAGCTGCTGAGCTCACTCTCTCCTCAGTCTCATAAATGTGACATTCCAAGCATGATTTGCAGCTGATGTCAATGCCTAAGATTTTGATGGTATCACCTGATTATGTGCTGGTTATTCTTTGTCACTGAGTGTTTGTCTGGCTTTTCATGACTTCATGTAAAATGCATAAAATTTATCGTGTTTAGTCTTGTGTTAGCAGAAGAGCCAACACCGTGTTACAAGTGGAGGCTGAAATGCATGCATTTTAGCTCATGCAGGCTGACATGAAGAGGGAATAACTATACTAACACGAGCTCTGGAATATTACAAGGAATGAGAATTCAGAAAGCGGACATAATTAGTTTAATACTTAACTTTAATCCATTAATGCTGAATGTCACTCTTGACAGTACATGATTCACAATATTATCTGCTCAGAATACATTCTTGAAGATAATACTTAGAGTAACTGAATAGGGTGCCTTGCTAGGTCGTAGCAAATGACGTAGCTGAAGGCTATGCTAAACTGTCGTCTGTGAAAATTAGAGTATATGTAGACAGTGAACCAATGCTAGCAAAGTCGGCTGTACAACTGGGGTGAGTGCTAGGAAGTCTCTCTAGACCTGCCGTGTGGCGGCGCTCGGTCTGCAATCACTGATAGTGGCGACACGCGGGTCCGATGTATACTAACGGACCGCGGCCAATTTCAAGGGTGACACCTAGCAAGTGGGGTGTCTGGTGGTGACACCACATTCCTCCCCCGCAAATCAGCAGATGGTTGTGGTATAAGGCCTTCGCCCATTGTGGGGAGGACCCCATGTTGACGTATGCGATGAGGTGGGGGGCCGAACAACAGGCGAGGCTGTGCCAACCGCACCCTGCCACTCGGACCGCGGGGAGCTAAAGAACGCCTGAAAACCTACTCCAGGGTGCACGCCAGCATGCGGTGTATGCGCCCATAGAGAGAGAGGAGGGGCCGATGTGGCAGATGTAGCAAAGACATCAAGGTTCGATGATGGCGACTGTGGAGCAACTTAGCTGGCCAGCGACCATCTCGGGGCTGAGAGCGATACAAGGACAAAAAGAGCAATAACACGTCCTCCCGAGAATGCAATTCTTTCAAATTCAACATCTGTGACTTGAAAGTCCTGACCAATCGTTCAGCGGCACCGTTTGACTATGGCGAAAACGGCGCAGACGTCAGATGTTGAATACCATTGGCCTTGCAGAATGACTGAAATTCTGCGGACATGAACTGTGGGCCATTGTAGGAAACAATTCTGTGGAAGACCTGAAATGCTAAAGATAGCAGATAATGCTTGGATGGTGGCAGATGATATCGTAGAAGACATCCGGACAACAAAAGGAAAATTACTGAATGAATCTATCACAACCAACCCTTGAGCATTCCAGAATGTACCAGCAAAATAAATGTGTAAGCGTTACCAAGGGAAAGTGGCCTTTGGCCATGCAAAGAATTTCCGCAGTGGTGCTGATTGTTGTTCAGCACACACCATGCAAGATGAGCATATAGTCGTAATCGCGGCATCGATTCCAAAACAGGTACAGTGCTGACGAGCAAGTTGTTTTGTTCTCACTATACCCCAATGTCCATGGTGGAGAAGCTTTAAGAAAGAGGACTGTAACGAACATGGTACTACGACCCTGGACTGATCATTATCAGAATGCAACAGCAAAACACCACGTCGAACAAAAAGTCTCTCCTTGTGAGCAAACAATTGGCAAACCACGGGTCTCCGATCCGTGACTTTGACAAGGGCCATTGCGTAGCAACAAAACGCAGAACGGTAGCAAGGACAGGGTCGGCAGTTGTGGCTGTAGCTACATGGTGAAAATCAATCAAAAACGATTCAACCACGCCATCGGTTTCCGAATCAATGAACATGCAAGCAAGTTCAGAGGAATCGAATGCCCTATCCTCAGCAACAGGCAAACGGGACAATGCATAGGCGCTTCTCTCCTTAGCAGTGGACCGATACAAGATATTGTAGCGGTACTGCGAGAGGAAACTAGACCAGCGAATTAATTTCTGCACTGTACATGGAGGTACAGGCTTGTTCGGATGAAAAAGCGATGTCAAAGGTTTGTGGTCTGTGATAATGGTAAAGTGATGACCATACAAGAAGTCATGAAACTTTGTAACACCAAATACGAGAATCAATGCTTCTTTCTCGATCTGTGAATAATTTCTTTGCACAGACGAGAGCAATTTGGATGCAAAGGCAATAGTGCGATCATGCGAGCCATCTTTGTGCACAAGCATAGCACCGATCCCGAAATCCAATGCATCCCCTATCAACAAAAGGGGCTTCTGGGGATAGAATGGCATAAGGCAAGTATTGGAAAGCAACGCCGATTTCAACCGGTGAAAGGCGCATTCGCATTCCATCCTCCACACGAACGGAACACCTTTACGACATAAGCGATGAAGCTGAGCATAAATGGAAGAGGCATGCGGCACATATCTGTGGTAATAATTTATTTTTCCCAGCACACTCTTTAGCTGCTTCAAATTCTGTGGCGAAGGCAAGTCTTCTATGGAACGGAGGTGCATGATACTGGGATGTATGGCTTGGGCACTGAGTACATGGGCAAGGTGTGGCAAGTCACAAGCAAAAAACACACATTTGTCCTTCCGTAAGCGAAGACCATTATGTCGCAAGACCTGAAATAATGTTCTGAGAGTGGCTAAATGTTGTTCTTCCGTCTTTCTGGAGATCACAATATCATCCAGATAGTTTGCTCCAGTAGGGACTGATGCACAAACAGTTTGTAGATATTGCTGAAACAATGCAGGGGTGGATGCACACCCAAATGGCAGTCGTTTGAATTGATACAAGCCAAGAATCGTGTTAACCACCAAAACACGCTGAGATTCTTCATCTACCGGTATTTTCAAGTACGCATCTGCTAGGTCCAACTTCGAAAAATATTTTCCCGTGCACAGTTTGTCAAAAAGATCTTCCGGGCGGGGTAAAGGAAAAGTTGCAATCACTAGTTGTGGATTCACTGTTGCCTTTAAATCCACACAATGTCTCAATTTACCTGAAGGTTTTGGCAAAATTACTAAGGGTGATGCACAGAGAGAAGCCTCCACACGTTCAATTACACCTTCTGATTCCAAATCGTGTAATGGTTTTGCAACCTCATCACGCAAAATGTCTGCAAATTCTTCACACTGACGAGAAACACTGTCTGAAGGCACAGTCTGGTTCACTGATAGGACCTGATTTATTATAGACAAGTTAAACAACTGAAATAAATCGAAGCCAAACTAGTTCACTGCAGAAGAAGAACAAAGGACGTAAAATGACACAAGTTTTGTTTGTCCTTTGTATGTTGCAAGAAGGCTGCAGTGTCCTAACACAAGTATCTCTTGACCTGAATAGTTAGTTAACTTAACATTTGTGGCATGCAATGGAGGTGTGCCCAGCAGTTTGTAAATGTCCTGATTGATCAGTGAAACTGCAGCTCCAGTATTGAGCTGGAATGGGATCACTTTGCCGTTAATGTCCAAGTCTACAAAAAGTTTATTGTTCTGCTGACGACAAGAGCGACTGTCTCGTGCAGCGTGAACTGACACTGATACAGAATCACTTGCGACTTGACGGAAGTTCTGGCGATGTCTATGCACACTATTTGTGAGATGAACACAGTCACTGTTAGAGAGGGAGTGGCACTGGGTGGAGTGGAATGAACGACATGAATTTCCATGGGCGAAGTTTCGTGAGCCTGAGTATCCCTGGTTCGATTCCGATTCTGGTGTGAAGCAAAGGGCCTGGAATGGTTTTGAGTTTCCGATCTGAGCTTTTTCTGGCAAACACTTTGAACATGTCCTTTTTTATTACAGTAAAAGCAAATAGCTTGGCGTGACAGGCAATTCTCATGCAAATGTTTAGTAGTGCACCGCGGGCATGATTTGAGCACTGCATTTGCTTGCCAGCGAGGCACACGTGGCTGCGAGCTTGGCGGCTGGGCGCGAGGGCTGTTTACTGCTCCGTGCAGCTCGCCCGGTGGGCCGGTTAACCTGACACATGGCTGGTGAAGTTTCAAATGATTCCTGAGCAAAGACAAATGTGTCCTGTCGATACAATATGTCCGTCACTTGTTGAAGGGAGGGATTGACTAGTTTCAAAACCTGTTCCCTTATATGAACATCAGAAACATTCTGTGCAATTGCATCACGTACCATAGTATCTGAATATGGGAGTCCACATTGACACTCAAAAGCACAATCGCTAGTAAGGCCTTGCAAGGTTGCAACCCACTCCCGATTAGTCTGACCTGCCATACGTCTTGTACAAAAGAAGGTATACCTCTTCGCAACTACATTGACTGATTGTTTGAAATATGTATCTAATGCAGACAAAATTTCTTCGTAGGACAGAGTTGCTACGTCGCGTCGGGGAAATAATTTGACTATCACATGGTAGGTTTGCACACCGTCGGACGACAAAAGAAAAGGCTTCTGCTTGTTAACTTGAATTCTGCAGGTGGTGAGATGGAATCCAAATTGGCGTGACCGCTCTCTCCAGCTTTCCAGTGCAGCATCAAAAGGTCTGAAGGTTGGTGCCACTGCATGTTGTGGCTGCGTTAGCGATGAAGCGGCGGCTGCCGCATTGTTTTGCATTGCATGTTGACCCTGGATGAGCTGTCCAAGGGCATCCAGTAATGCCTGCATCTGCTGTGTCTGTAAGTGATAAAATTTGTACAGTACATCTGGAGATTGTGGCGAAGCCATTACACAATGAAATCCGGGCAGTTGCAATGACATATGGCAGTGTTGTTAAGAACACTGTTTTTACTCCTCGTTGCCAATTTTGTGTTAGCAGAAGAGCCAACACCGTGTTACGAGTGGAGGCTGAAATGCACGCGTTTTAGCTCACACAGGCTGGTGTGAAGAGGGAAGAACTATACTGACATGAGGTCTGGAACATGACAAGGAATGAGAATTCAGAAAGCGGATGTAATTAGTTTGATACTTAACTTTAATCCATTAATGATGAACGTTGCTCTTGACGGTACGTCATTCACAATATTATGTGCTCAGAATACATTCTTGAAGATAATACTTATAGTAACTGAATAGGGTGCCTTGCTAGGTCATAGCAAATGATGTAGCTGAAGGCTATGCTAAACTGTCACCTGTGCAAATGAGAGTATATGTAGACAATGAACCAACACTAACAAAGTCGGCTGTACAACTGGGGCGAGTGCTAGGGAGTCTCTCTAGACTAGACATGCGGCGCTCAGTCTGAAATCACTGATAGATGCGACACGCGGGTCTGACATATACTAACATACCGCGTTAGATTTAAAGGCTCCCACCTAGCAAGTGTGGTGTCTGGTGGTGACACCACATTTAGGTTGGCAGGAAGGGAGTTAATAAACCTGCTACAGAATTTTGGTGAAATGTCATTGGTGATTATGTTTGACAGATATTCTGTTACATTGATGGTGTCATCTGTAAACATGGTACATTTCCACTATTCACCATTCACTATTGCAAGCACATCTTAGCATAAATCAGAGACACTGAAGGACTCAGGACAGAAGGTGTTTCTCTACCCAAACACTGTTCTGGCTATATTACTAAATGACTAATCAGGTTCATGATGCAAAGTACCAGTTGCATGTAGCCTATATAAGTGCCTTCTATCATTTTCAGCATTACATAAAAATGTGGGGTTAATTTAAATTCCTGTCGTAATTTAGTACTTACATCTCGCAACAAAAGTTTAAACCTGTAGGACGAATATTACAGTCATAAATGGTACGTATATGTCTTGCAGCAGTGTAGCTCAAGTTGCACAAATTATACACACTATATATATCCAATGTTTCATAATGAGAGCACTATGTGATTTCCAAAAAACTTCAAACATAATTTCAAACCTCTCCTAAATGCTTAATGTCAGAACATAGTTGTGCATTTCCAAAGCAGTCAGAGGTATGAAGTTGTTTTATACATTGTAGTTTGAGTCTTTAAACATACTGAGTATGATTTATGTGGAAGATATTTGTTATGCATCATAATTTGGGCATATTTTTATAATAATGTGGCTCATCACTCAGGCCTGAAATTCTCTTATGCAGATGTAACAATAATATACATCCTAAATGATTAAAAAGTATTATTAGAAATTTCAGTTATATGTTACTCTTCTAACTGTACTTCACAGATAAGAAACGGATACATGTGTTTGCTGAAATGTATTGTGCCATCGTCCTAACAATCTGAATGTTAGTAGTCTGTTACACTGTTACATGCATTACAACTTGAAGAAGCAGTTCATGGACAGTATTTTCTTTTACAAAATGATTATCATATTTGGAGGCTGTGGACTTGCATATAATCAGACATGGTAAATGTAGCTACAATAACTGCTGGTCAAGAAGGAATAGCTACAGATGTGGATTTGTTAATGACATTGTAAATATGTGGTTGTCACTACTTTTTAAATTTTATGCTAAAGTAAAGTTTTCTATAATAAATAATTTAGAAACACACAGAGGAATTTATGGCAAGTTATATTTACTTTGTGTTAGGTAACCTGTGTGTACAGGCTATTACCATATTTTGCCTTGGTTAAATTGTTACCTGTGCACATTTATACCATTACCACAATAGCACCATATTTTCCTAAAATTATAGTATCTCTTAACTTTGATATTTCTATATGATGCTTTTCTACATAATGACAGTCTGCATTTGTAACACAAAGTAGGAGGGGCATTCAGTAAGTAATGCAACATATTTCCATTCTCGGCCATTGTCAGTTCAAAAAATTGTGCATGAAACATCTTCGGATATGATGAAGCTACAGGGGCTGAAGTAGGAATAGTCCACAAAGTTCCAATAAGTGGCAGCACTATTTGTGCCTTAAAAATGTGCAAAACCAGACCATTGCAGATATTCGTAGGCATTTGCAGAATATCTACAGAGATCTGTTAGTGGAAAAAAGAAGCATGCAATTTGCACACAGTTGTGACTCTGCAATGTTGGAACATGCGAACACTCTGATTGTGATCCAGCAATCACAAAAGATGGACCAGCTTGCTGCTCAGCTGGACGTCTCTGTTGTTAGTGCAGACAAACTCGTCCACCAGTTAGCAGTTGGGGTATTCAAAGGTCTGCCCCGCTCTGTTCCGCCGTACTGGAGACTGTAAAGACCAATGAATGACCACCTGTGCCAAACTGTCTGCATGTTACAAGGGTCATAGTGATAATTTTTGTTGAACATTGTCAGATGGTGAAACACTTCGAACTGAGAAACAAAACAGCAATCCACAGAGTGGCACCACATCACCTCCTCTGAAGAAAAGGATCAAAGCTGCTTCCTCAACCAGTAAACTCATGGTGGTGATCTTCTGGAATTTTGAACTTATTATTCTGAGTGATTACCTCCGTCATAGTGTAGTGTTTTGCGCTACCATCAGGAAGTTGAAGAAATGACTTCAGCATGTACATCACCACAAAAATGGAAATGAACTCTTCCTTCTCCATGACCTTGCAAGACCTCACTAAGTGTGCACACCTGAGAGGAGCACACATACTGCATTGTGACAAAGAGACGAAATCTGGAAGGCGCAATGTCCACACTGTTGGGTGGACAAGAAAGAACTGTCCATAGAAGGACGCTCTCTGCAGAAAGCAGTGTGTGGATGATGGGGGCGGTTGTTGATACAACAAGATGGTGCCATCATCAATCAGTAAAATGGTGTCACAGGCATACAAGCCCTCCCAGTAAGGTGGCGTAAGGCCATCAAATTGAACAGACATTGTGCTGAAAACTCAGGTTTTGTATCAGAGGTCATAGGAAATAATATGGTGTAAAGGAATCCTGAATAAAACCAATCTGCATCAGAAAAATTGTTGCATTATTTACTGAACGCCCCTCATATAATTAAGTCAGCAGTTTAGACAATTGAATGTTCCAATTTAGTAATATAAAATGTGCTATTTTGTGTATTACGATTAGCTCAAACAATCTGCATAGTTATTTCAAGTGTAATAGATGTCAAGAAATTTCTTTTAACACTTAGTATTTAATGTTAGCTCTCTGTAGTGACTACAGAGGCTTGTTAGACATTATATTTCATTAATGTTTCTATGTTGTAAAAATTACAGTTTAAAAAATGTAATATCAGAAAGGTACCAGTTACGTGGAAGGAATATCTAACAGCATATATCAGTGCATAAAGTGCTGTTACATTTTTGAATAATTTAATGTTGCACTTTTGTATATTTACCCATTGTTAATTGTGTTATGACCAAAGAATGTACTTGTGATGTTAGAGCATGTGGTATTGTGTCAACTACTTAGCTCATCAGAATCATGTAAATCTCACATATTAAATTTGACATGAGTTTGGTTTTAAATATGGCCAAGTACCACTTGCCATAAACAGAACAACCATGTGTCTCACTATCTTCTTTCTAGAAACGTGCGACATTGCTTCCACTTACTTGTGTCAGACGTATTCTGTTTTCTTTTCTGTCGGTCTCTCTTGACCAACTCTTGATCTTTTCGACCTCGATGGTATTAGGTTGCGAGGCCAGAGGGTGTCTTTCATTTTCCTTATTTAATCTTCTCTCTGATGGGGGAGGACCTGCTCGGGTATTGAAGAACAAGAACAAGAACAAGAACAAGAACAAGAAGAAGTAGTTGTGATACTATTTTGTATCTCCGCAATGTGTTTGGAGAAACCTTGAGCAATGCTTGTATCAGAATTGAGTGATGACCATGCTGTGGGGAGCATTATTAAATTTCTGTGAAGTTGTGCAAAAGGCTGGACATTCCTGAAGGACACACAAGTAATTTGGAGGTGCCAGATGTTTGGAGAAGACTGAAATGAAAATGAGGACAGGACTTTGAGGTTGAGCATTGTTGAAAGTATGAGGTACTGCTGTATTTCCTCACAAAAGAGTACCCTCTCAGTAACCAGTTTCTCAGATACTACCATGACTTCAGAATTACATGGATAAAAGAAATGATGAAGTCACTATTTTGCTCAATTAGTTATGTAGTCATGTGCTCTTGGGATATTTTCATTGGTGTTACATACATTTAATGTAAACTACGCAATCCGTTGTAAAACTGCCACAGGTTTTTTCGTTTGCTGTACCCAGGGCATGTCAGAATTCCTATTACAGGTGTGTAAGGGTTGTAGAAGGGACTTTGTACATTTCCAGACATTGGTTTATTAATGAAACCTGGTGGATAAAGTTTGCTCTAGAACCTCTCTGTAATAGGAATTGTGAAACACTCTGGATGTTTAGTGGCCAGATGGATGGCATATGTTGAGTGTAGACTTACTGATGCTCAATAGTCAATTTCCTTTATATCTATTATGGACATCATTCCACTTTATACAAGTGTTATAAATATTACTACACAGATAGAAATTTTACGTAAATTTTGTGTGTGAGTTCATTGCTTGTCATGATGCCAATTGTTCAATTTTTTATGCTTGTTGTTTGCATTAAACCTTATTTTGATGCAAATGTAGTAAAGATAGTTTTTGTAAGGGTTTTGTAAATTCTTGAAACTTTGTTTTGCAAGTAGTTCATTATCTGGCAGTGAAAAAAAAATTGCTTGCACTTAGGAAGGTTTGCTTTAGTCTTACCTAATGGATACAAATATGCAATAATACAAATACATCATTAATCTGTGATGTCCATACAATTCTCAGTTTAGATATTTTGTAGGAATGTTACCCCAGTATGGAGTTTTCAGTTATCGACTTCCAAGTTTCCATTATAAATTCAGTATTACAGGGATGAACAATGTGAGTGAAACACAATAGTTAATAGCACAATTACTTGTTCATAAATATGTTCAGAATGCATGTGCTGTTAGCAAGAAAGTATATATGTCACCGTTATTCTATTACAACAAACTTTTTTGTTGTTAACAAGTTGCTGCAATAATTTCTTTGTATTCACAATATCAACACCATGGTGACAGTGGTATGCACACCAATTATAGTGATATTTCCGTTTTCCTGTCATACATATGTGAAAATTTAGTACCTAACCATCCAAGTATTGTAAAAGTAACAGTAAATTGTTAATGGTTTGGACTCTGATGCCCTGTTGTACACAAGAGTTAAACTTCTGACTGGTTTGCAAATAAGTTAATGAGCTAAATGTTCCACTTAAAGCATAATTGCAAACATTTGCTGAACTTTTCCTTCCTTACATGCTTGAAGTTCATCAGAAGTCTATAAGTGCACTCATCCTGAAATACTCAACAAATAAAGTTTGGGTATTTGCACACATGATCAGTTACACTGCCTTGGCAAGCACACTGTTTCCCATTGTACTACTTGCCAATATCTACTCGCTAAAATGTATAGTCTCATGTTAAAAATGTCTTGTTGTGTTCAAGTCCCTCAATAATTACGCAAAATATTTTTTTAGTTCCTGGAAGGCATTAATTAGGCAACTTGCGACTGGTATCGGGTTCCTGAATATACAACTGAATCTCCAGTACCCCAGCATAAAAGTTAACTTGAAGGTCAGTTACTGGAAAAGCATTAGTTTAATAAGTGATGATGTCATTCGTTGTTATGTAAGTAACTTCTGTCTGATTGTAAAGTGACTTTTTTAATGTAATAAGCCGTGAGTTATTAATATCGGTGCATCTTCATTGGGGCTCTTTTCTGTTTTTATTACACTAGCCATTGGCTACAGATTTTTCTCCATCAGATGCATGTATCCTTGCATGTCCACTCTATGCACATTTCTTACTTAATGTATCAGAATTTTGGGTACATGAACATTGGTTAGTGTAGATCTTGTTTGTGTACATGGTTGTTGGGTGATCATAAATCATTAACTCAATCAATTAATTTATGGCTAATGATAGAAGCAGTTTCCAGTTGTGGATGGTTCTTCATTTTCCTATATCTTTCCGTACAAGCTCTGATTTCCCTTATTTTATCTTGGTGATCATTCCTCCGTATGTAAGTCATTCGGAGGAGAAAGTTGGTGATTGGAATTTTGTGAGAAGATTCTGTTGCAATGAAAAATACTTTTCTTTTACTGATGATCATCCCAAATCTCGTATCATTTCTGTGACTCTCTCTCCCATATTTCACGATAATACTAAATGTGCTGCCTTTCTTTGAACTTTTTCGATGTAATCAGTCAGTGCTATCTGATAAGCATCCCACACCGTGCGACAGTATTCTAAAAGTGGATGGACAAGTGTAGTGTAGGCAGTCTCGTTAGTAGGTCTGTTACATTTTCTAAGTGTCCTGCCAATAAAACGCAGTCTTTGGTTAGCCTTCCCCCACATCATTTTGTGTGTGTTCCTTCCAATTTAAATTGTTTGTAATTGTAATACCTAGGTATTTAGTTGAATTTACAGCTTTTAGATTAGACTGATTTATTGTGTAACTGAAGTTTAATGAGTTCCTTTTAGCACTCTTATGGATGACCTCACACTTTTCGTTATTCGGGGTCAACTGCCACTTTCCATACCATTCAGATACTTTTTTCTAAATAATTTTGCAGTTTGTTTTGATCTTCTGATGACTTTATTAGTCGATAAACGACAGTGTCATCTGCAAACAACTGAAGACGGCTGCTCAGACTGTCTCCCAAATTGTTTATATAGATAAGGAACAGCAAAGGGCCTATAACACTACCTTGGGGAACACCAGAAATCACTTCTGTTTTACTAGCTGACTTTCCGTCAATTACAATGAACAGTGACCCCTCTGCCAGGAAATCACAGATCCAGTCACATAACTGAGATGATATTCCATAAGCACGCAATTTAACTATGAGCTGCTTGTGTGGTACAGTGTCAAAAGCTTTCTGGAAATCCAGAAATATGGAATCGATCTGAAATCCCTTGTCAATAACACTCAGCACTTAATGTGAATAAAGAACTAGTTGTGTTTCACAGGAACAGTGATTTGGGGATTACAATATTCAGTCTTGCTATGACAGCCCTGTGTTCACTAATCCCTGAATCGGCTTTGATGCTTGTTATTAACTCAGGATTATTTGTTGCTAAGAGGTCAAGTGTGTTATCACAACCATTTCCTATTCACGTGGGCTCGTGAAGTAATTGCTCGAGATCATTTTCAGAGAATGCGTTTAGCACAATTTCAGATGATATTTTATGCGTACCTCCAGAATTAAACATGTATTTTTGCCAACATATCGAGGGTAAATTAAAGTCACCACCAACTATTATAGTATGATTCGGGTACGTGTTTGAAATCAAACTCAAGTTATCTTTGAACCTTTCAGAAACTGTACCACCTGAATTGGGAGGTCGGTAAAAGGATACAATTATTATTTTATTCCAGTTGCCAACAATGACCTCTGCCCATACTAACTCACAGGAAGTATCTACTTCAATTTCGTGACAAGTTAAACTACTTCTGACAGCAACAAACACGCCTCCGCCAACCGTGTTTAGCCTATCCTTTCAGAACACCATTAGGTTCTCCACAAAAATTTTGGCTGGGCTTATATCCGGCTTTAGCCAGCTTTCAGTGCCAATAACGATTTAACCATCAGTGCTTTCTATTAGCACTTGGAGCTCTGGTACTTTTCCAACACAGCTATGACAATTTACAACAGTTATACCAATGGTTCCTGTATCTACGTTTTTCCTGTGTTCAGCCTGCACCCTTTGTGACTGAAGCCCTTCTTGTGTTTACCTGAGACCCTCTAATCTAAAAAACTGCCCAATCCATGCCACACAGCCCCTGCTACCCGTGTATCCACCTCCTGCATATAGTGGGTAGGTGACCTATTTAGCGGAACCTGAAACCCAACCACACTTTGGCGCAAGTCGAGGAATCTGCAGCCTACACGGTCGCAGAACCATCTGAGCTTCTGATTCAGACCCTTCACTCGGCTCTGTACCAGAGGTCTGCAATTGGTCCTGTCGACTATGCTGCAAATGGTCAGCTGTGCTTTCATCTTGCAAGCAAGAATGGCAGCCTTTATCACTTCTGTTAGCAGCTCGAAACCAGAGAGAATCTCTTTTGATCCAAAGCAACACACATAATTGGTACCGACTTGAGGAACCACCTACAGTTGGCTGCACCCTCTGCTCTTCATGGCATCTGGGAGGACCCTGTCCACATCTGCAGTGACTCCACCCAGTATGCGCATGGAGTACACATTGGATTTCTTACCCTTCTTGTCAGCCAATTCCCTAAGGGGCCCCATAACGTGCCTAACGTTGGAGCTCCCAACTACCAATAATCCCATTGAGGCGTAGCGCCATATAACGATCCTGCCTTGGAGGCGGTTAAGTGGGAGATGTGTCTCAGAGCTGGAGAGTGACAGATGGTGACGCGAGACTGGACGCGCACATAGTTTATGTATCAGCCAATAGAGGACAATATTGGATAGGGGGACTATGATTTTAGTTTGGATTTTGCCCACTAGAGTGCACTAAAGTAATAGAATATTTCTCATTAACTGTTCTAGTATTTTCATAAAGTGTTATTATGTCTTTTTGTGTATGCAAAATGTTATAAATGTGTTTTAGCAATATGAATGATGTGTGAGTGTGGTTTAAGGTTAATATGAAGATAATTGTTTGAGTTATGTAGTAGGATTTAGTGTGGGAACATTTTGAAGAATTATGGATATGGACAAAGGGGATTTTTGTAGAACTGATTTGTAAAGTAAATTTATGGTAAAGAGAAAGTTAATTCAGGTATAAATAACAACAGTAAATATCTTTATATGTAAACAAAACTTCAGCCTATTAGACAATTACATCGGTAAAACATGCAGTCGTGAGGTTTACTATTTTGCGATTGGTTATGGATAAAAAGCACGGACTGACGTGGGAGAATGTTGTTCTGCTATTGCCTGTTGAGTAAACTGACCAATGGCAAAGCAATATTCTTCGCGCGCTTTTCTCTGCTGGTAGAGCAGACTTTGAGTATTCTAGAGAAGTGTCAAAGCCTAGCCATGAAATAGATCGGACGTGGGTAGAAGTAGTTCCGATGGAAACGATAAGTTGCCAGATCTAGCAGTGTTTCATACATCAAAAGTGTTGGAAAGTGACGGCATAATTATTCCGATGTGTGTGTAGGAATTTCGGAATTTTTAAGTGAATTTTGTGACGAGAAAAGACATATATTCCACGTGGCGTATTGAGCAGGTCGGTGGCTAAAAACTGTGACTGCATTTGGTACTGACAGACTTAATATTTGACGAGCATTCTCAATCAAAAGCAATCAGTATTTTTGTAGCTATTACGTTATCAGGGAATGCAACACCATAAACTTGCTAATGTGAGTGAAAGGGATTATGAGTGACTGTGTTAAGACTACTAGCATGGGCTTGGCAGTGACACTTGTTCACCTAAGTTTCAGAATATATTAATTGAGGACAAAATTTCCAACCTTTCATTTCATGTTTCTCCCAAAATGTAGATTAGTGACTTTAATTGCAGCCTGGTTCACGTCGAAGTACAGTAGGTTTCACTCGGCTTTCATACTGATGATCTGCTGAGACAATGTTCACAGGTAGGTGCAGGTCCGTCATAAAGGGACGGAAAGAACTGCGCCACTGCACCACCCTCCGCAATAGCCCAGATCTTGCAGGCTGAGTGGTTTCCTCTGAAACAGGACAGGTGACAGCATCTGGCTCAGTGACAGTGTCAGCCACAGACAGCACCTGGAACCTGTTTGTCAGACAAACCAGGGAGGCCTAATGTGCAGCTGCCTGGGAAGTCTTTCACGATGTGCTTCACCCCGGGGTGACCTCTCACTCGACCACAGGTGAGGGGTCAGCCTCAATGCGAGCAGTAACAGAGTTGGCCACTGGTGAGGATGGATTGGAGGACTCTGACGTGCTGGATGTCCATTGGATCCCCACAGCTGGCCCACAACAGTGGTGCCCATCCACTGCAGCCTCAAGCTGTGTAACCGAAGCCATCATAGCCTGAAGCTGAGAGCGAAGTGTCACCAAGTTGGCTTGCATCCGCACACAACAATCACAGTCCCTGTCCATACTAAAGATCATGGAAAACTAAACCATGCAGATAAAAGAACTGTCAGCACATGCTCTGCAATTCTACTGTAAAACCTGCCAAAAATGCACGAACTGTGTCTAGTAACACACAGACATTCAAAAACCTAATTACCAAAGCACTCAGGTGAGACTAAATAATTTGACCATGATTTGGAACTTGTAATGTGTCACAAAATTGGTTTACTATCTGAAGCAAACAAAAATGCGAGAACTGTGGCTATTAGATGTTAAATTTACATGCAGAAACTCAAGAAACTAAACTACTGAAGCACACAGATGATATAATAAAATTAGCTCCTGGTTAGGAACTCATAAATGGCAAATGCGGTTACTTATCTGTTCCTGCGCCAGTCATTTTCGGCTACTGCTGCCTGAGTACTGCTAAGACTAGTTGCGCACTTCCATTCTTTCATTGTCCCCCTCTATTACTGCGATTCAGTACCATTACAATTGAAAAGAAGGCAAAGTGCTTGACTGTTTCTCTAGAATGTTTCTAAATACTTTTAATGTGGCTATTTAGAGAGAGTGCTATACTCATATTCATTTTCCGTGGTGGATTAAACTTACTAAGCTACCAGTAGGAATAAATGGAATCAGTACCAATGTAGAAATTTTTGCTTCAATCATGATGATGAAGTACCAGTGCCTCATGCAGGTGGTTTTTAATTAACTCAAATGCTTCTTGATATTCCTTATGCCATTTCCAGTGGAGATATACTTGTGAAGATGAAAAAATCGAGGATGAATACTGTGATAGAAATTGCACAAACCGAGAGATTTTCAGTTGTCTACATAATCATTTTCATGCAGGAAAATTTCTCACTGGTTCAATTTTCATAAGATCAGGTTTGATTCTGTGCAAAAAAATTACATGCCCAAGGAAATTGTTTCATGATTTGGTAAATTCTTATTTATCCACCCTTAATGTGACTCCAGCTCCACTAAATGCTTAAATTACATGGCATAAAATGTCTAAATGTTCTCCCTAAAGGTAGTACTAATTACACTCCTGGAAATGGAAGAAAGAATACATTGACACCGGTGTGTCAGACCCACCATACTTGCTCCGGACACTGCGAGAGGGCTGTACAAACAATGATCACACGCGCGGCACAGCGGACACACCAGGAACCGCGGTGTTGGCCGTCGAATGGCGCTAGCTGCGGAGCATTTGTGCACCGCCGCCGTCAGTGTCAGCCAGTTTGCCGTGGCATACGGAGCTCCATCGCAGTCTTTAACACTGGTAGCATGCCGCGACAGCGTGGACGTGAACCGTATGTGCAGTTGACGGACTTTGAGCGAGGGCGTATAGTGGGCATGCGGGAGGCCGGGTGGACGTACCGCCGAATTGCTCAACACGTGGGGCGTGAGGTCTCCACAGTACATCGATGTTGTCGCCAGTGGTCGGCAGAAGGTGCACGTGCCCGTCGACCTGGGACCGGACCGCAGCGACGCACGGATGCACGCCAAGACCGTAGGATCCTAAGCAGTGCCGTAGGGGACCGCACCGCCACTTCCCAGCAAATTAGGGACACTGTTGCTCCTGGGGTATCGGCGAGGACCATTCGCAACCGTCTCCATGAAGCTGGGCTACGGTCCTGCACACCGTTAGGGCGTCTTCCACTCACGCCCCAACATCGTGCAGCCCGCCTCCAGTGGTGTCGCGACAGGCGTGAATGGAGGGACGAATGGAGACGTGTCGTCTTCAGCGATGAGAGTCGCTTCTGCCTTGGTGCCAATCATGGTCGTATGCGTGTTTGGTGCCGTGCAGGTGAGCGCCACAATCAGGACTGCATATGACCGAGGCACACAGGGCCAACACCCGGCATCATGGTGTGGGGAGCGATCTCCTACACTGGCCGAACACCACTGGTGATAGTCGAGGGGACACTGAATAGTGCACGGTACATCCAAACCGTCATCGAACCCATCGTTCTACCGTTCCTAGACCGGCAAGGGAACTTGCTGTTCCAACAGGACAATGCACGTCCGCATGTATCCCGTGCCACCAACGTGCTCTAGAAGGTGTAAGTCAACTACCCTGGCCAGCATGATCTCCGGATCTGTCCCCCATTGAGCATGTTTGGGACTGGATGAAGCGTCGTCTCACACGGTCTGCACGTCCAGCACGAACGCTGGTCCAACTGAGGCGCCAGGTGGAAATGGCATGGCAAACCGTTCCACAGGACTACATCCAGTATCTCTACGATCGTCTCCATGGGAGAATAGCAGCCTGCATTGCTGCGAAAGGTGGATATACACTGTACTAGTGCCGACATTGTGCATGCTCTGTTGCCTGTGTCTATGTGCCTGTGGTTCTGCCAGTGTGATTATGTGATGTATCTGACCCCAGGAATGTGTCAATAAAGTTTCCCCTTCCTGGGACAATGAATTCATGGTGTTCTTATTTCAATTTCCAGGAGTGTAGAATAACATTATGTAGGTGATAAGCATGTCAATAATTCTTCTCTTAGAACTCCTGTGAGTGCTGTCATAAAGACCACTGATGATACTGACAGACTGAAGGCCATTCTTTTAAACTGGTAACACCTTCCATTCCACAGAAAGCCTGTGTTCTTCCTGCTATACCTTCATCTTCCAGTTGGTCACATTGTACAGTAAACTGCATCATTTCTCCATGAGTATCAGTTAGTAAATGCACACTGCCGCCCCTTTTTGTTGCAGTGTGGATTGGATTAGAACATTCACTATCTGAGTGTTAAAAAATCTGATTCTTCTACATACCCTTAATTGCTTTATTAACTATGGCTTTCTAGGGGAAGGGTACTGGGTACAATTTACTATGGAATGGCTCATGATTCTTAACTTGAGTTTTACAAGCACATCATCTGATCAGACCAGGTGTTCTTAAGAGAGATTGACATAACACCCTTATATTTTTACCTGTTCCTTCTGTTTAGGTTCAAGCATGTCCACTAATGTTTGACTCATACTTTGAGTGCTAGTCAGAGCATTTTAATCATCATTATTCTCCTGGAGCCCAGCATCCTCCTCAGACTTAGTTAAAGATGCAGTACCCAAGCTCATATTTATGAATGGAGCACCCTAATTGTCTCCCTCGATGAATCCTGAAACTCACTCCTCTTCATTTCTGTCTCACTAGTGGAAGGAACATAAGTGTGAGAGAATGCATTTACAAACCTATTCAGAATCAGTGAATTCTGAGAACCAAACTGATATTAAGTGATCCAAAAATGAATACACTCTGCTCATACATACTCTCCTGAACTCTGAACTTTAACAGTGCCTGGCCTTTAGTGGGTTTACTTTGATTGTTTACAGCAATGGAAATATGCAAATGATTAACAGGAAATATTGAAAATGCAAGGATGCAGATTTTCTGTAATAGCTCCCATCTTCCTCACACGAAAGACACTAAAATGTATTTATGATTCTATTTTTCCTCCCTCTATAAATCCTCTTTCACTTCAGTGACAGGTTTGGATTAGGTAGTGTTCATTGTGACTTCTGACCCATTTCTGACAGTTTCAGTTTCAGAGCAGCCTGCTTCAATTACTTCATTTAGTTTACTGAATCATAACTTCACATATTGTGACTTCGGCTTATGTAATTTCTGGCCATTGGTTTTGCACTCTGTCTCTGGCATATGTTGGAAATTTTTATTTTTAATCTTGCTTTTTTCACACAACCAAAGTTTGTTTAAGAATGTGGTTAAAATTCTTCACATTTGGAATAAATTTTGGTTACACAAATGACCCAGGTATTTGCTTAACATTACATGTGGCTAACGCACATGTCTACTTTCCCCTCTTTGGTTTAATGTTTGTGAAATAAATTTTTGAAATGTTTGAACTGTTGGAACCCAACCAAGGCGAACACCCTGTGCCCATTTTTGATTGTCCTGAAAGTTCCATTATCTAAAGTTATTTGAGGTGCATTGTCAATGTTAGTCTCTATTTTGTTTAATGCTGCATTAATCTTGTGCTGTAGATGCTCTTTATTTATTCCTTTTGACCCTTTGTCACTGTCTGTGGATTGCAGATGGATTTCGTCTTCTCCAGTATGCACTGCCACTTGCCCACAACCTCTACTGACCTTTCTTGCCACACGCGCTACTGCACCTTGATGTTCGCTAACCACTTTCCTCTTACACATAGCTGATCTCCATTATTTGTATGACTTTGTTGTTGGACAACCATGTTGATAACATGCTTAATCAGTATCTTTCCTAGAATTTGGCATTAGGGTTGACTAATTCCTTCAGTGTTCAGTTGACTTGTTTTAGTATTTGGTCTCACTTCTGTAGATGTTTGGCCCTGGTAATGAGCTTTTGATGTGATGATGAGTCATTCCTTCCCTGACTGGCATGCACTTCTCATGTAGTTAGGAGATAAGCCAGTTGTGTTGGTTTTGTAGTACCACCCAGGGATCATGTGTAGGGTCCTTTAAGGTTGACATGTGCGCACGTGAATCTGCATTGACAACTGAAATATTTTTATTAACCCTTTTTCAGTTATGCAAGTTGTTAGGTATATCTTAAGTTGGATAAGTAGTTTATAACGATATTGTACAACATAGTGATTAAAGGGACAATTATGGAATAGCAAATAACTATTCAAAACTGAATTAAATAAGAAAACTACATAAGGTTTTTAGGCTCAGTGGGAAGGAGGTTGAAAATTTTTACAGCAGCATACAGAGCATCTCTCTGCAGCAGAGACACTGCACGTAATTGTTTTGTTTACTGCCACACATGTGAATTGCTGAGATCTGTGACCAAGGATCCAGTCTCTAGGAACAAGATTTTCTGTGGTGGATTAAATGTAATAAGTGGACCAGTGGGAAGCTGTTTCATAGCCTCTCACAGCCAAACACCACTGACTTTTGTAACAGGACTACTCACCACCTTATCACCCTTATGGAAAACTCAGTTGCAATGAATGTTTGTATACAACAATAGAACAACCCACATAAGCCACAGTCTTATTGGTGGATGTGGTCTTCCAGACTGCTGATTTGATTTGTGGAGCAGTTAATAGCCCGTCGCAGCTTCTCACTGTTTTCAACTTTTAGTAGAACTGTAGAACCGTGACCAAATAAGATACCTTTATGTTCTTTTATACTTACATGCATTATGTTCAGCTGCTTTGCCTTTTGGTCACTTTACCTAGAGTACCATCTGTTGATAACACTGTAATACACAGAAAAGTATCATTGTTTAGGGACTCTAGCAGGATACATGTTGACTTGGACTAACTTTCTATTTAGTGTGATGAATAGCAGCTTGTTCTACATGTAAAAAAATGTAGGTGAATGTGGATGAGTAGGAGAAACAAGCCATTAATGTTCATACACAGTACTGTGATGCTTGGCACAGTCTACATCCACATGACTGATCTGCAGTTCAGAATAAAGGGCATGGCAGAGGATTCGTCGACCCACCTTCAAGCTATGTTTTCTGTTTCACTCACGGACAGCACCTGGGAACAATGAACACTTCAGTCACACCCTGTGAGCTCTAATTTATTTGGTGGTGGTGATGGTGATGATCATTTCTCCCTATGTAGGTGGGTGGCAACAAAATGTTTTCTCACTCTAGGAGAAAGCTGGTGATTGAAGTTTCATCAGAAGATCTCACTGCAATAAAAAAGAGCTTGGTTTTAATGATTGACACCCAAATTCGTGTATTATATCCATGACACTTCTCCACCATCCACTGTCAATAATATCTTATGCAGATCTCACGAAGCACAGCAATACTTCAGAAGATGGTGGACGAGCTTGATTATATACAGTCTCTCTTTTAGACCTTTGGCACTCTCAAAGTGTTCTGCCAATAAATTGCAATCGTTGTTTTTGGTTTCCTCAAAGCATAGTCTATATGATCATTCCAATGTAATTCATCTGTAATTGTAATTGCTAGGTATTAAGCTTAATTAACAGCCTTTATATTGATGTATTGTGAAACCAAAATTTAGCGGGTATCCCCTCATACTCATTTGGATGATCTCATTTCCCCTTACTGAGAGACTAACGCCACTCTTTGCACCAAACAAATATCTTGTCTAAATCAGTTAGCAATTCATATTGATCTTCTGACAACTTTACACATCGGTAAATGACAGCATCATATGCTAACAAGCTTAGAGGACTGCTCAGATTGTTTCCTAAATGGATTGTGTGTATCAGGAACAGCAGAGGGCCTATGACACTCCGGTGGAGATCACCAGATATTAGTTCCATTTTACTCGATGGCTCTCAATAGGTTATTATGGTCTATGACCTTTCTGACAGGAAATCATGAATCCAGTGCACAACTAAGACGTGATGCAATTTTATTAGAAGTCACGTCTGAGGAATAGTGTTGAAAGCCTTCTGAAAATCTAAAAATATGGCATCTGTTTGAGATCCCCCTGTCGATAGCACTCATTACTATGTGGAACTAAAGTGATAGTTGTATTGCGGTGCTCCACGAGAAAAATATTTTCCAAATCCATGCTGACTGTGTGTCAACTGATTGTTTTCCTGGAGGTAATTCATGATTAACACACACAGTTTGTGTTAAAAAATCCTGCTTCAAAACTGCATTATTGACATAGGTCTGTAATTAAGCAAATTACTCCTGTTTCTTTTCTTTGTATTGGTGCAAATTTTGCAGCTTTAGTCTTCAGTTGTGGATCTTTCGAAGAGCAAATGGTTGTGTATGATTGCTAATTATGGAGTTATTGTATCAGCATACTCTGAAATGAACCTGAGAGGTATACAATCTCGACTGGAGGCCTTGCTTTTATTAAGTGGTGTAAGCTGCTTCTCAACATGGAGGATACCTACAACTAAGTTGGTAATGGTGGCAGTCGTTCTTGTTTTGAATACTGGAATATTTACTTGGTTTGCGAAATTCTTTCAGCAAAGAAAACTATGCATTATAACTCAGCTTTAGTGGCACTTCATCGTTAACATCACCATTGTTATCGCACAGTGAAGGTATTGATTGCCTGTTGGCACTGTTGTACTTTTCATACAACCAGAATCACTTTCGATTCTGCCAGATTTAAGGACAGTTTCATTGTTGTAGCTGTTAAAAGCCTCTCTCACTGAAGTTCACACTAAATCTCCAGTTTTTGTAAAACCTTTTTTGCCAGTTTTGGGATTTTATGTTATTTTACATTTGGCACGCATTTCTTCATAGCTTCTGTAATAGTGTTCTGACCTGTTTTGTGTACTACGCAGGTTCTCTTATTATTTTATTTGGTATATAGCTCTCAACTGCCATTGATTCTATTTATTCAAATCCACGACATCTTGTCTAGGCCTACATAGTTAGATTAGAAGAATTTGGGGCTGTCTCTTAAAAAGGTGTCTACTACAATTTTTATCTGCTTTTATATATGTATATAGTGTTTATATAGTGTATATAGTATTTATTTTTGTGTGCTTGGATCTTATGATGTCTAGATTCACTACAATAAGTGTCTGGACACTAACCCGTGTAACAGTCATAATGCTCCCTATTTGCTCAGGATTATTTGTTGGTAATTGGTCTATTACACTTTCGCAACAATTTATGCTTAAAGTGGGACTCTGAACTAATAATTATTGTTGAAATACTTATCTGAGAGAGCTTTTGGTACGATCTGAGATGACATCTTATGCTTACAATCAACTTGTGATGTTTATTTTGGCCAACATATGGAGGGTTGATTGAAGTCATCACCATCTGTAATTCAATGACTGGGGTACCTATTTGAAATGACTGAGCATGTGTTTGAGCTGTTCAGCAACTCATCCAGGTGGTTGGTAAAATGAGCTAATCATTAATTTGTTCAAGTTGTCAAATATAACCTATCCATACTAACTCACAGGAACTATCTACATAAATAAATATAAGGGAATGGTGATGAGTTCAGCTGACTTAAACAGAGGGGAAACAGGATTAATTAAGGCTGTAGTTGTATTGTCTCATAAGAAGGTAATGACAGAAGGGGGAGGGCGTTTGAGAGGAGGAGCCATAATTCAGTTGGGTCGAGGTATTTTGTGGTTGACTGATGCTCAGAGCGCACCAAATGTCCCACCTTCACTGTGTTGAGTGTCCATCTTGTCTTTCTGTCCTCAGTTGACTTCCTCTTCTGATAATTCATAATGTAATTGGATACATAGAGAATCTACTATATAGAAGGTCTTAAAGTTTACAAGCTCATGGAGCCATTGGACCTTACTTGTGGCAGAAATGTTGAAGGGGAAGGAAGAGGGGTCAAGGAAAAGAACTGGTGAGGTTTAGAAAAAAGGAGTAGAGATAGGAAAATTTGGAAGACTTCATGCAGCCACAGCCCCTTGTTTTGGTTGACTTTTCCAAATTTACTACTTTTACTAAAATTCATCAGCCCATCTCCGTCACCCCTCTCCCTTCCCCTTCAACTCTTCTGCCAGGAGAGGAGCCACTGGCTCCCAAAACTTACAAACTATAATACCCCCTATATGATTGTTCTCCTGCCAAAGGTCACCGAGTAGACTTTTTATGTATTCAGTTGCATTATATTTTCAAAAACAGATTATTTTCTTCTGATAACTGCTGTGTTTTACTTCTTGTCATCATTTACTAGGTGATTTTTAAATTAAAACTATATTGATTAGGCCATAATTTGAGGATTACTTTCTTTGAACAGGCTAAACTGTTCGCACATAGTTCGTTCACTGCATTCTGAGGAATTTTGCCAGCTTCAGCCAGTATTGGCTTTTTGTCCTGAAAGTGGATGCTTTGCTCATGTAAGGATTCCTAACACAAGCCTCTAATTATATTAGCATCGTACACTCATCAGTGTCACACAAGTGCTGCCATTCCATTGAGTTAATGCAGGGTTCCCAATCTGTGGGGACAGATCCTTCATGGTAGATTACGTAGAGAATTTGTCACTAGAATATAGAGTACAGGTGCGAGAGACTTGAATAAAATAATAGACAACTGACTGCACCTCTAGTTTGTTAATCATATGCGGGATGGCCTCCACGTATTTCCCTACCAGGTTTTTACAATTCTCAGAGTTTGCAATGTAAGCTAATTTAACCATCTTCCGAGCATCATCTTCAACACTGGCAAGATGTGGAAGTTGTTCAATTGTTATTGTCTCATTGATGATTGGAGATATGGCTTCAAGCATCTAAGGGCGCTAAATGACCATTCTGCTGTTGCTGCCATGACTGGAACTACTTGGAGAAGTTTAATGCTTCACATAAAATTTAATACTTCACATAAAATTTCTCCAACTGCAGGCTTTTGTGTAATGTACTTTCTCACATCATGCATGTTTTTTAAGACCAGTTGTTTTTTATTAGCAATATTGGCTAACATATTCAAGTGTAAGTGTGGTCTCTCCATCTCTAGGTCATTTTTGAAAGTCTCAGTTGATTTTTCCAAATTTGTTTCACCTCTGTTTACTAAATGCAAGCTTTCTTGTTCAACTGTAATGACCTGTGTGAGTCCATTTGAAACAAACCACTCAATAATGCAAGATTGCACCGTTTCACAAACTTCAATGTAAATAGCTTTTTAGTATTCATTTTGGGTTTTGAAAGTGTGTGGTGAGTTGGCTTTGCCTCTATTTTGTCCTCTGCAGAAAATGTTTCAAAAAACTCTAGAAGTTCTTCAAAGTTTTTAAATATTCTCAAGGTAATACAAACTCACATAGTCTGTGAAGTCGAGCAAAGGGGTCATAGACCAGCTTGGTCTTTGGCAGTCTCACAGTGTACGCTTTTGTTGGATTCCATTATGGTGTTTATTAAGTCCTTGGCTAAGGCCGTAATGTCCCTTATAGACTTTCGATGTCAGACACTGTCTACAACTGCCAAGTCTAAACTATGAGCAGTGCAGTGCACATAATGTACTTTTGGTTGTATATCCAAAACTAACCTTTTTAGTCTCTTGAACTTACCTCTCATATTCGAGGCAACATCATAGCAAGACAAGCAAAAACATCTTTTAAAATACTAGAGTTTGTGATTAAGCACTGGGGGTCTGGTATTAGCCAATAAAATCTTCATTGATGATTAAGGAATCATCAACAGTACAAATACAAAATGACACTTGTTCATGAATCAAGTAATCACTTGTTTCGTTAACCATAATAGGAAAATTTTCAGTCTTCTTGATTGAAGCCAATACCTTTCTCAACACAGACTTTCCTAGTAGAGCAATGATCTCATTTTGAATATCATGGGGCGTCCACTTATACCTCAAATGCCCTAACCAATCTTTAAACTCATGTATGTCATTCTTCTGGAGTTCCAGCAATTGGAAAAAAATTGAGTTTACATCTTTGTGCCCTCTAATTGCTAGTCCTTCTTGCCATAGAAATTGAACAGTAGTAAAAATTGTCTCAAGAGCTAAACAGCCTTTCTTCATATCACTGTCTAACTGTTCATTCAATTGGGACTCCACACTTCTGAAACTAAATTCTATCACTAACTGAACACCTCCCTTATGCGTAGACATGTTTTCATGAAAACAGAATTTTTCAAAAGCCTTTTTCTAGTTAGAAACCCTACAGAAGTAAATGCATCTTCTTTATTTGAAGAATTGTAATAGATTTTTAGCATCTGTCTCTTTCCAGGTTCCGCAAAAAAAAAATTTTGGTTGATTCTTCATATTCTAGCCATGTGTATTTGATCAACAAAGACTTCTGAAATGATCTTCCCTTACCAGATTGACCAGGGTTTGGCTGTGAATGGTTCTCACCTGAAGACAATGAAGCAATTGATGACACAATAATTCCAGAATGAGATTTTTCACTCTGCAGCAGAGTGTGTGCTGTTGTGAAACTTCCTGCAGATTAAAACTGTGTGCTAGACTGATACCCGAACTTGGGACCTTTGCCTTTTGTGGGAAAGTGCTCTACCAACAGCGCAGGAGAGCTTATGTAAAGTTTGGAAGGTAGGAGACGAGATACTGGTGGAAGTAAAGCTGTGAGGATGGGGCGTGAGTCGTGCTTGGGTAGCTCTATGGTAGAGCGCTTGCCCACAAAAGGCAAAGGTCGCAAGTTCGAGTCTCGGTCTGGCACACAGTTTTAATCTGCCAGGAAGTGACACAATAATTGTTGGAGGTTGACTTGCAGTATCATCAACTTCCAAGTGCAAACTTAATTCACAATACACTAAGACACTAAAGTAAATGAATAAAATTTAGTTGTACAAAATAGTCCACTAGACACTAAAGTCAGAATACTAAACATGTCTGCAGCATGCAGTGAATGAAACTACCCACACTGAATGACTGTGACAGCAGGATGGGCTTTATATAGCCATGGTGTCACAATGTCTCAAAGCGTTAAGGCGACACAAGGCGGAGGGTTCCAGGCACTTCTGCTCCAGTCCTTTTGATGATGTCAACACAGCCTCAGTGCTGGCCTACCAGCACCAGTCATTACCCAAAGTTTCACACAGGGTCAAATACTAAGTGTGCCTGCAGCACCGTAACACTATCATGAGTCACACCCTTCGTTTTCAGTTAACCTGCTTACTACCATAATAATTACTTGTTTTAACTCATTACTGAAAGTATTTTAAAAGGTAACTATTGCAAACAAGGAAAATAAAAAATTCCAACATAATTTTGTGATTTTACAAAGCATAATATAAATAATAAATTTCTTAAAACGATATTTTGAGGGACTTAGTCCACCTCAGGCCTCTTGGAGTCGGTGCCTGTGTAAATGCTTTGTTCTGTTGAACTTTGTTTTGTAGTTTGGCTGCCAATCAGTATTGTAGCAACATAGCAAATTTATCAAAACAAATGACCCCAAAAAACTAGCTATCACTGTGTTGGAACTGTATATTTACTGGCTTTAATTTTTTCGTATTAGTTTCCTGTTCAGTGATTTTCCATCCAGCTTTGATTCTGTTTTTAGTTTTTTCTATAAATTTGTCATTTCGGTACCTTTTAGTCACTAACAATACTTTTCTATATATCTTTCTGTATGTATGACAATAGTTATGAAATGCTGAAACATTACGTTAGTTTTTCATTGAGCTAAGGTGCATTAAGGTTTCAGAGGATTTCCTTATCCCATTGGTTACCCAGCTGTTACTGTTGCATGATTTACTGATTCTTAGAACTTTAGGAAACACTTCTTCAAATCTGAATTTAAATATTGACAGAAACTTTCGAAACTTCCCATTTATCATAGTTTTTCCGTACATTTCCTCCCATGTTTCACTGTTAATTAGTGAGGCAAGTAGAGCTCTTTTTGACTTAGAGAAAACCCTACTGTACTTGTGTATTTTAGTGTTATTACCTAATTCTGTACCTAAGTTTAATAACTGACTGTAATAGATGACCTTGGCATCTCAGACCATTCCAATGTCACACCAATCTTTCTCTCCATCCGTTAGCATATGGTCAATACTTGATGCTGAACGTCTGGTTATCCTAGTGACAGTGTTAATTAATGGTGATATGCCATAGTTGTTGATAATGTTATGAAAACTATTGCATGACATATCTGAGTTCATCATGTTAATGTTTAGACCTCCTCAAATGATGATTTTGCCTTTGGGGCTGGACACCATATCTAATGCTTGGGTTAACTTTGTAGTGAATGTGTCCACGTCACCACTGGGAGCATGATAACTACATAGTACAGTTAGTCTTTGGAATACATGTAAGTTTGTTAACTCTAAAGCTGATATTTCTACGTGTTTATCCTCGCTTAATGCCATAATGCCATTTCTAATTTTATACGTAATCCCCTCCTCCACATATTTCCATGATCCACCACATTTCATAGTGTTTCTACTGTAATTAAGGCTAGACTGTATGAATATAGTGTTACACATGTTAATTCTGAATCATTACACCAATGTTCTGTTATGCAAACAAGTGAGCTGTCAATAGCCTGCAGTTCCACCTCTAATTGTAGCACTTTTTTTCTTATGCATTGCATGTTTTGGTGGAAGACTGAGAAGCACTGAGCACTGCTTACCATGTTGTCTTTATGTTTCTCTTGCCTTGGTCTAAAAAATCCTTTTCGTGATGAGGTGTTACAGTTATCCTACCAATTGATGCAATGGCCACTATTTCTTCTGTTGGATCCTCACATTTTCTTGCTGTTTTTGCTGAAGATGATTCTGGCGCTGCCTCTTCTTGTTCAAGTGATGATCCTGGCTGTGCTGATGCTGTACACTCGCGCCCGCGTGCGCGCGCGCCCCCCCACACACACACACACACACACACACACACACACACACACACACACACACACACACACACACACACACAAAAACAGACATATTTAAAGACAAAGAGTTTGGGCAGAGATGTCAGTCGAGACAGAAGTGCAGAGACAAAGATGTTGTTGAATGACAGGTGAGGTATGACTGGCAGCAACTTGAAATTAGCGGAGTTTGGGGCCTGGTGGGTAACGGGAAGAGAGGATATATTAAAAGAGCAAGTTCCCATCTCCAGAGTTCGGATAGGTTGGTGTTGGTGGGAAGTATCCAGATAACGCGGACGGTGTAACACTGTGCCAAGATGAGCTGGCCGTGCACCAAGGCATGTTTAGCCACATGGTGATCCTCATTACCAACAAACACTGTCTGCCTGTGTCCATTCATGCGAATGGACAGTTTGTTGCTGGTCATGATCGTGTACACCTTCCGGGTTACAGGATTGGAATAGGTGGTGGTGTGAGGGTGCATGGGACAGGTTTTACAACGGGGCGGTTACAAGGATAGGTGCCAGAGGGTAGGAAAGGTGGTTTGGGGATTTTAAAGGGCTGAACTAACAGGTTACGAAGGTTAGGTGGACGGTGGAAAGACACTCTTGCTGGAGTGGGGAGGATTTCATGAAGCATGGATCTCATTTCAGGGCAGGATTTGAGGAAGTTGTATCCCTGCTGGAGAGCCACATTCAGAGTCTGGTCCAGTCCTGGAAAGTATCCTGTCACAAGTGGGGCACTTTTGTGGTTCTTCTGTGGGAGGTTATGGGTTTGAGGGGATGAGGAAGTGGCTCTGGTTATTTGCTTCTGTACCAGGTCGGGAGGGTAGTTGCGGGACGCGAAAGCTGTTGTCAGGTTGTTGGTGTAATGGTTCAGGGATTCCGGACTGGAGCAGATTCATTTGCCACGAAGACCTAGGCTTTAGGGAAGGGACCGTTTGATGTGGAATGGGTGGCAGCTGTCATAATGGAGGTACTGTTGCTTGTTGGTGGGTTTGATGTGGACGAACGTGTGAAGCTGGCCATTGGACAGATGGAGGTCAACGTCAAGGAAAGTGGCGTGGGATTTGGAGTAGGACCAGGTGAATCTGATGGAACCAAAGGAGTTGATGTTGGAGAGGAAATTCTGGAGTTCTTCTTCACTGTGAGTCCAGATAATGAAGATGTCATCAATAAATCTGTACCAAACTTTGGGTTGGCAGGCCTGGGTAACCAAGAAGGCTTCCTCTAAGCGACCCATGAATAGGTTGGCGTACAAGGGGGCCATCCTGGTACCCATGGCTGTTCCCTTTAATTGTTGGTATGTCTGGCCTTCAAACGTGAAGAAGTTGTGGGTCAGGATGAAGCTGGCTAAGGTAATGAGGAAAGAGGTTTTAGGTAGGGTGGCAGGTGATCGGCGTGAAAGGAAATGCTCCATAGCAGCGAGGCCCTAGACATGCGGAATATTTGTGTAAAAGGAAGTGGCATCAATGATTACAAGGATGGTTTCCGGGGGTAACAGATTGGGTAAGAATTCCAGGCGTTCGAGAAAGTGGTTGGTGTCTTTGATGAAGGATGGGAGACTGCATGTAATGGGTTGAAGGTGTTGATCTACATAGGCTGAGATACGTTCTGTGGGGGCTTGGTAACCAGCTATAATGGGGCGGCCGGGATGATTGCGTTTGTGAATTTTGGGAAGAAGGTAGAAGTTAGGATTGCGGGGTGTCAGTGGGGTCAGGAGGTTGATGGAGTCAGGTGAAAGGTTTTGCAGGGGGCCTAAGGTTCTGAGGATTCCTTGAAGCTCTGCCTGGACATCAGGAATGGGATTACCTTGGCAAACTTTGTATGTGGTGTTGTCTGAAAGCTGACGCAGTCCCTCAGCCACATACTCCCGACGATAAAGTACCACGGTCGTGGAACCCTTGTCCGCCGGAAGAATGATGATGGATCGGCAGCCTTCAGATCACAGATAGCCTGGGCTTCAGCAGTGGTGATGTTGGGAGTAGGATTAAGGTTTTTAAGAAGGATTGAGATGCAAGGCTGGAAGTCAGAAATTCCTGGAAGGTTTGGAGAGGGTGATTTTGAGGAAAGGAGGTGGGTCCCGCTGCGATGGAGGACGGAACTGTTTCAGGCAGGGTTCAATTTGGTTAGTGTCTTGGGGAGTTGGATCATTATGAGTAGGATTAGAATCATTTTTCTTAGTGGCAAAGTGATATATCCATCAGAGAGTACGAGGGTAGGACAGTAAATCTTTGACGAGGGCTGTTTGGTTGAATCTGGGAGTAGGGCTGAAGGTGAGGCCTTTGGATAGGACAGAGGTTTCGGATTGGGAGAGAGGTTTGGAGGAAAGGTTAACTACTGAATTAGGGTGTTGTGGTTCCAGATTGTATTGATTGGAATTTTGAGGTTGTGGAGGGAGTGGAGCTGGAAGCGGGAGATTGAGTAGATGGGAGAGACTGGGTTTGTGTGCAATGATAGGAGGTTGAGGTTTGCTGGAAAGGTTGTGAAGGGTGAGTGAGTTGCCTTTCCAGAGGTGGGAATCCAGGAGATTGGATAGTTTTTTGAGGTGGAGGGTGGCATGCTGATCTAATTTGCGGTTGGCCTGTAGGAGGATGCTCTGAACAGCTGGTCTGGATGTGGGAGAGGAAAGATTAAGGACTTTTATTAAGAATAGGAGTGGACGGGTATGTTCTTTGGCTGAGTTGACGTGTAGGTGAAGGATTAGGTGGGTGAGGGCAATGGATTGTTCAGTTTGGAACTGGTATAGGGACTGATGGAAAGAGG